>NC_056751.1:777216816-777379316 GCF_019279795.1 Protopterus annectens
AGATTAGCTGTCCAGATTTTTGGCTTGGTGAACCTACATTTCATGGTCCTTTCTTCATGTTTTCACTGTCTGCAGGTTGAGAGGTGTGTACCAAACAGCTTCTGTTCAGTGGCTATCTTGGCTCTATCCCCATCTCTAGTTATTAGGCAGTGTTTGGGTGATTTCAGTTATTACATTCAGTGTATTTTCTGTGATGACTTCTGGGTACTTACATAGTATTTCTGTTACTTCACATAACTTAAAATACAATATTTATTCACTGGATCTGCTTGTTTTCTCTGCCAATGAGCAGTACATTAGCTCACTTTCTTTTGGCTTTATGATGACTGCTCTTTCTTTCTCATTTTGTCCCACACAGAATGCCTTCTACTTCTGATATTTTCTGACTGACGAACATGGTGCACATTCACTTTTTGTTATTGCCTTTGTTTATTGGCAGTATTTTATTTTGTTCATACAACTTGTACGCACTTTTGGTTTCGATGTGATCACACTATGCTATATTAACAGCAATGGTTTCACTATGTCTGCATGAATCTACATTGGTTTTAGCTTCAGCCAGACAAAACAAACCATGTGAAGAAGCCTCAGCCAGATAAAAAGAGAAAAGCATGTTTGCACTGGAGCAAGACCCCCTGCATCCTCTATTTGGGGGATTTCCCTACCACATCCTTCTTATTTATGTATTCTAAGACAAGGATCACACAACCTCAGGGAAGACTGATAACCCCACAATCTTTGCAGCCCTGCTGCACACCAATACAAATTGTGTTGGTAATGATTCTTAATTGAAATCAGTGACTGATGAGTTGCAGCTCTGGGAATTATACTTGACATGCATAAAGCTTGTCAAGTTTACACTAACCAAGAGTAGAGAAGCTGGTGCAGATTAAAACCTCATGTTTGTTACAGTGTTGCAAAGTAACAGGTGGATGTTACTGATCTCTCTTGCATTTCTCACTGAGCTCTGCAGTTATTTTTGGCATTTATTGTGATCTCAATAGAAGTGCTTTGTTTAACTTCTAGTGAGAGTAGAGAAAGAACTAAGCCATTTGTATCCCTCTAAACTACATCAAAAATTCTCAGTGCACTTAATAATCACTAGTTGTGCAAATAGCATACTGTGTGTGCAAACTGAATCATTTTTAAACCTGCACTCCTTGGTAGAACATCCCCTCTGTCTTCTGCGTGGTGTGCTGTCCCTTGAAGCTTTGTGCTGTGATACGGGCTATCTTCCCAACAGCTACCTAGTACTTCTAAGGAACCTCCCAACTGAAAGAATACCCTATCGGTAGAACCCACCCTGGAATACCTAGAAGTGCTTCCTACTGCCTCATTGTCTTGAAGCCTTGTGCTGTGATATGGGCTATCTTCCCAACAGCTACCTAGTACTTCTAAATAACCTCCCAACTGAAAGAATACCATATCAGTAGAACCAACCCTGGAATACCTAGAAGCCTTGTGCGAGCCTGGCTATCTTCCCAACAGCTACCTAGTACTTCTAAGGAACCTCCCAACTGAAAGAATACCCTATCGGTAGAACCCACCCTGGAATACCTAAAAGTGCTTTCTACTGTCTCATTGTATAGGTGATAACCTACTGATTTTAAATGTAACTCTAACATACTATACTGTTTATCATATTCCTGTTGTTGGGCCAGCACACCCGAGGACCTACCTCGAGGCCATCCAACCCTCTCTTCCCCCTTTTTTCACAAACTTGTTCTGAGACACTGGTAATCTCCAAACTCTGGACCCTACTCAGTTTGGATTTTTAAAAGGCAGATCATGTCTCCTAAACCTGATTGACTTCTTTGAAGCAGTCACCAAAGCCATAGATGAGGGTAAAATGGTTCACACAGCTTATCAAGATCTCGCCAAGGCTTTCGACACCATCCCCTACTCTGGAATTATAGATAAGCTCACTAAACTAGGTATAAATCCCTATGTCACAAGATGGGTTGCCAACTGGCTCACAGACAGAACCCACACTGTGAAAGTAGCAGATTCCAAATCCGACATCAGGCCAGTGACAAGTGGAGTACCACAGCATTCAGTCCTGGGTCCTCTCCTGTTTGGTATCTACTTCTCTGAAGTGCAAGCCAACACAGAAGACTGCAAACTAGGAGCCATAATCGAAACTCCTAATGATGTGGACAAACTACAAAAGGGCCTCACTGAGACAGATACCTGGTGTCAAAGCCATGGCCTGAAGCTCAATGCCAACAAGTGTATTGTCATCCCCTTTGGTAAAAACTCTGCACCCATGAACTACCACATAGCTGGTAGTCTACTTAATGCCAAAAATGTGATAAGAGACCTTGGGACACAGGTGGACAGTAGTCTCTCCTTTGATAATCACATTGCCACAGTGGTCAGGAAATCCTTCTACATGGCTCATCTCATCACAAAAGGATTTTTATCCAGAAAAAAAGAGGTCATTGTTCCCCTCTACTCATCACTCATTAGACCCATTATAGAGTACAACACCCCTTTTGGTATGTACCTCACAAGACATCTGCAACAACTGGAAAGATCACAGAAATACTTCACAAAGAGGATTACTGGCCTCAAATAGATGCCCTATGCAGACCGTCTCAAAAAACTACAGCTTTACTTCATCACATATCGCCTACTCGGGGACGATCTCTGCCTAACATACAAAGCTTTGTCAAACCCAGAGCTGTTGAACGTGCTCCCCTTAAAGAAATCCCAATCCCTCCAAGCTACATGCTCTTGGGACCTTAACCTTGTCACCACAATAAACAGAACATGCTGGAGGGATAGATTCCTGTCCCAGAGACTTCCCATACTCTGGAACAGACTACCTATCTATATCAAACAGAGCTCCTCATTAGCACTCTTCAAGAAAAATCTTGATGATTGGATGGGAAATGGGAAATTCACCCTGGGGATCACTTCTGTGGCTCTGCTCGACAGGGGCACAGGAAAATAATTTTCTTGGGTGGCGAAAGCCAGGGTACATTTTTTGGCTAGGCTTGTATGGGCCCTAGGGCCGATAGCCTAGTACCTACCTATGAACCTATGAACCTATGAGACTAGGTGTAGTTCCTTTGTTCTGCCACTAGAGGGCAGCTAAGTACACAGCTTGTAATCCCTGTATCTTACCTGTGTACTAAACTTCTCTAGAGTTGCTGTATGAACCTATTTTCAGCTATCCAAGTTTAACTTTTTACATAGCTAACCCCACTGAAAGGAAATTGCAGACTTTAACCTATAAGTCAGTTAGGCAGTAAGACAGAAGAGCTAGAAACTTACCTTATCTAAAGATTACTGTTTTATACTGCTTCTTATTTCCTTCTCCCATAATAAGTAAGACAAAAAGGACTCCACCAGTATTTCACAGGAATTAGTGTCTCTAAGAAATGCCACATACCTACTAAAGTTTTGTAAATTACAGTCTCACTGTAAAACTGATTACCTCTCAGCACCTCTTGGTGCTACCCACTCCGTTCGCCCTACGGGCTCACTCCGCTCCCCTACCCTACCCCCAATTCTCACCCACCCCCAGTGGTCCCAGCCTTATACTTCCTAAACCGCACCCTCTCTCCTATCCAACCTATCCCAGTCTCTAATTAATTTACCTAAGCCACACCCATCCTTTTACAGTTTTCCAGTACCCTGTCTCTTACAACCCCTGCCTATACTACTTTCATCTGTCTCTCCACCCTTAGTATTTTTCTTCTTTACTACCCTACCTTAACTCATCACTACCTAAACAACTTCTTTACCCACACAAGCTCTTCATCACTTCTACCCTACCTTATCATTATATAACTTCTTTATCATTCCCATTTCTCTTTCATTATCCCCCTACCATATCTATATACTACTTAAAGAAAACTCCTCTACTTGTAGCATCACTCTTCTCAACTACCCTATCTTAACTTCTTATCTGATACTATTACATCCTAGCCCTACCTGAAAGGAACAGTATACATTTACTAAGTAATATGTCTACAATAACTAAAACTATCCTATCCTTGGTAATACTCTCAGCCACTCTTATACCTATCCTCACCACTACCTATCTCCTCACCTCTTTTGAAAAGGTGAATTGCTACTACCTCAACTACTCTCTTAAACAAACATCTATATATAACAATGCCCTTACCCATCCCCAAATAAATATCACCTCCACTACTAGCTACTTGCTACCTAAATATCATCAACTTACACCCATGAAATTAAACCAGCCCAAAATAAAAAAAATTAAATATCTACGTAGCCTTAATTCCTACCCCCTTTCTGTACTAAAATCACCCACCGTAAAAGATGGTGACATCCACCCTAACCCAGGCCCTTCTAATCTCTCTACTTCACCTATTCTTAGTACCTCCCCCAACACCCTTACTACCCAGACCAGTCTCTCTAACTTCTTACTAATAGGTCATCTCAATATCCACAGTATTAACAACAAAGTTGCTCATCTCCATGCCCTTCTAGATAGTCACTCCTTTGATATCCTCTGTCTTACAGAAACCTGATTAAAACCCACAACTAAGGATAATGAAATAATCCCCCCAGGGTATAATATACTGAGACACGACAGAGTAAAATGCAAAGGAGGAGGAGTAGCCTTACTGTTCAGAAATGAACTACACATCTCCTCAATAACTTATAACCCACCAAAATATAGTAAAGTTGAACTCTTAATCACTAGATTTCAACTCAATCCCACCAAAGCACTTTATATAATCTGTGTCTACCTACCCCCAGGTAATAACATTACTACAATAGAGGATATCCTATGTTGGATATCTACTACTTTCCCACAATAAACTATTATTCTAGGAGATGCCAATACTGACTGGAATAGTATCAATACAGATAATCCTTCTTCTCATATTAATCTGCATGGCTTTAACCAAGCTATCTCCACCACCACTAGAATTAACAAACCAAATAATAAAAAAACTATACTAGATTGGATACTAATCAATAAACAATAACATACTTATAAAGTAGGGACCTTGCCTGACAATGTAAGTGATCACATGCTTACTTACATCATTAGACAAAAGAATGACATTACCAATGCCCCCAACTATAGGACTTCTTGAACCAATAAAAACTTTCAGCCTGTATTATTTCAAATGGAACTTAGTGCCTATGACTGGAACCCTCTAAAAGCTCTCCCTCTTGAAGAAGCTGCTATATATTTCAATAACAAATTCTTAACAATCCTTGACAGGCATGCACCTAAACAATCTATTACAACAAAATCCAAACCTGCCCCCTGGCTCTCAAAAGATACCAGCCAAAATATTACTTAGAAATAAATCATGGGCTAAGTGGAGAGCAACCAGAAATACCCCAGATCAACAAACCTTTAGACAGTTGAGAAATGATACAAAAAAAGCTATTCTCTCTGACAAAAAAGCTACTATTGCAAGCTGCAGCAAATTCACCACAATAATCCACAAAAGTTCTGGGCAAGCGTGAATAACTTCCTTCGTCCAGGCCACTCTAGCACTCCTTCCCCTCTAGGGTCAGAAAACAATACCTCCCATCAAACTGCCAATGCTTTCAACACTTTCTTCACAAACACCATACAAACTCTAGTAAATCAACTAGCTGCAGACAACTCTGATCTACCTAACTCCTCACTTCATACTCGGCCAGCATTCCAACTACAACCTATCCCTACCTCTTACATCCAAAAACTTGTCCACAAACTTAAGCCTTGCACCCCCTCTACCGATAACTTACCATCTGAATACCTACAGCAAGCAGCTAAAGTAGTCGCCTATCCTATATCCATCCTGATAAACCATACCATAACTGAAGGAACCATTCCAGATCTCTGGAAAATCTCCCACATTATTCCCTTACACAAAGGAGGTAACTCTAATGATTATTCTAACTACAGGCCTATAGATCTCCTTTCTCCATTAGCTAAGATTATGGAAAAATGTATTCACCATCAGCTAATGAACTACTTACTTCAACATAACATCCTATCAAACTGTCAGCATGGCTTCAGGCCTTTTCATAGTACCACTTCAGCTCTCCTATCCTTCACCAAAACCATTAATAATAACCGTAATAATAGCACCCTCTCATCAGCACTCTTCCTCGACCTGTCTAAAGCCTTTGATATGGTTAACCATCTCTTACTCATAAACACTCTGTCATCCCTCTCTCTTGACGCCAAAGTAATTCTCTGGTTCACGTCTTACCTTAGTAATAGACAGCAAGCAGTTCTTTGGGAGAATCAACTATCATCTCACCTTCCTATCTCCCTGGGAGTCCCTCAAGGCTCCATTCTTGGTCCTCTTCTTTTCTCATTATTCATCAATGACCTTCAAATAGCCATTCCTCAGACTACCTGTATACAATATGCTGATGATTCTACTATCATATGCTCTGCCAACTCTATATCTGAACTTCAATCTTTAACCCAGACAGCTTTCAACACAGTAGAGGAATGGTTCACTAAATGGTGCCTTCTTTTGAACACCAAAAAGACCAAGCTACTACTGTTTACAACACACAGTAAGTCCTCCCCCATAGATTTTTCCATTCAATCCAGTAATGGCACCCTTATATCCCCGGACTCTTCCACCAAACTATTAGGAATTACAATTGATAATAACCTCACCTTTGACAATAACATTAATAACACTATTAAATCTGTTAATAAAAAACTGGGCTCCCTATATAGGATAAAACCGTTCTTAACTCCAACAACCAGAATGACTATTGCCCACTCCCATCTAATTACAACTCTTCTGTATGCAGCACCCATATACACTAATCAAAAAAAAAAGAATCTTACCAAACTAGCCAATTCCTATAATAGTATTGCTAGATTTGCCACTGGAAACCCATATAGAACTCACCACTATCTTAACCTTCACAGCTAGACTGGCTGGAACTAAAAAACCTTCTGATACTTTCCCAACTTACCATCGTTCATAAGATTTTTTACCAACCTAACAATACTCCAGTACTAAACAACCTTATAGCAACCTACAGGAATCTTGATTCCTTACGCTCCTCCAATAAACTTCTAGCCAGTACCACCAAGTCTAACAACTTAGCTGGTGACTCACTGTTCTCAAATACCATTGGAAAACAATGGAACCTCTTGTTATCTGACCTTACCTCACTTCCATCCCTTCCTCTCTTTAAACAAAGTCTTAAGAAGCACCTTAAAACTCACTGGCTATGCCCTTGCTGTTACCCAGACTGATCCTCTGGATTTCTCTTTGTCATCTCTTGACTTCCTACTTTCCTCCACTCTTTCCTGTCTACTCCTCTGAATTAGTAGCACCTATAAGTTATCTCTACTACTTAGGCACCAATTACGTTCTTTTCTACTTGGCTATGAATGTATCCTGAAGGTAGTATTCCTGACATTTTCTTTATACCTCTTCCTTTTTCTACTGTTACTGTCTAACCCTTTGGAAATAGTAACTGTCTGGAGTAAACTAGAATAACCAAGGATCTAAATGTATTCTAATAATGTCTTGGGGCTGCCCTAGATATTCATACTGTAAAATGATCTGTAGATGTATGATGTATTTATTATAGTGTCACATAGTCTTCCCAGAATTTAAACTGTAATACCTTTCTTGTTTATTATAAACATTTTTTGTGTGGTGGTGGTTGTTTATATGTGGAGTTTTCTCCCCGGGCCTCTACTGAAAAAGGAAATATATCCAGCTGGACCAGCCCGGTCAACAAATGTAAAATAAAAAAATAAATAAAAAATTTCTCTGTGTTCTGACCTATATTGCTTGATTTTAGACAGCTAATACTCCATTCTAGCAACTCCTAATTTCTTAGGAACTAGCCCCCACCAGACCATTGTAGTAAATATCTGGAGCCATGGACCTGCACTTTCTAACTGCCTCTGTAGGAAACTTGGTTGAAATGGGCATCCTGAGACAATGTAGCAATTGTCTCCTATTTACTGTCAGCCATCTACTTAAACTGACACAGTGTGTGAGTTGTAGTTATATAATGATATTATAAGAAAAGCTCTCAAACAAAGCCACAACAACAGGTAGTCAGCACCACACAAAAGCACATTAAACTAATCTCAGACAATTCAGACCAGATGTTGAGGCTCTAAGAAATAATTTACCTAAACCACAGAGCCCTCCTAAATATACATCAAGAAATAAGTACTCTTAGCAACCTTATAAAAACACATCACAGGCAGCACCCACCATGAAACATACACATTGCAACAAAAATGGTATTTGTATCAGATAAATCTGGGAAGGTTCACAAATAAAACACCAGACTCAAGACATAATCCCTAATCCATGAGCATAGCATTTTAATCAAAAAACTTTTGTTAAAACAAATAAGATACACAAGCTTATCATAGCTTTTCCTCAATGCCTTTTCAAGTGTTTACTTCACATTTTTAATGCTTCACTTAAACCATGTGAGATGACATCATTTCCTTAAATCTCGAGATTTCAAAAAAAGTTTTATACTCACTTTTTAGTTAAGACATGGGAAGTGATCTGCCTTAAAGTTACATATCCAGATGAAACGCGACGTGACACACAAAATTTAGTACACATGGCATTATATAAAGAATATATATTTTGTGTAGTTAAAACAAACAGAAGGTTGAAAGATAGAATTAGCAATCCCATGTCAGAAATAAACAGAAATGTAATCATTAAAACTTTATTTAAGCATATTAATGTGGAGGGGACCGCTCACCAGTTTGAATTTGTTGTTTTAGAAATTAAGTATTAGAAAAGGAGATGTGATAACATGAATGGAAGAAATGGAGTACAAATGGATATGAAACTTTAGGGCAGATCATGTTCTACTCAGCTGCTGGAAGTAACAGATAGTTCATCGATATCTGAAAGTTTGCAGCAAAATATGGTAAAAGGTGAGCAAAATGGTATCATGTTATGGTTTGACTGAAGGATAAAAGTTAACCTTTTTAAAAATGTGGAGTAAACACTTGAAAAAGCATTGACTGAAAGCTGTGATAAGTTTGTATATTTTATTTGTTTTAATAAAACGTAATGCTCGTGGATCAGGGATACGTCTTGAGCTTGGTGCTGGTTTTACTTGTGACCACTCCTGGATTTATCTCGTACAGCTACTATTTTTGTTACATTTTGGAATCAGTTGTGTCATGTGTTTGCAGATCTTGGGAGAGGAATGTTCTGACCAAGGATATAGTTCACAAGAATTTTTTTCAGAAATAATATCTGATCAACAAAAATGTAGTGCTCATTTGCTGGAAAGAAATTGATAATCCTTTGATATCAAAAGGTTTGCAGCAAAATATGGTAAAAGAATGTAAGCAAAATGAATTTGAAACTCTTATTAAGAGTATGGAGCATAATATGTCATCTTACAAATAGCTGTAATGGCAACTCTTAAGTTATGAAGTATATTTAAAGATGGAGTTAATGCCTAGAGGCTTGAGAATTCTTAAAATGCCTACATAAGGCAGTAAGTTCCCATTACTCTTCCAGAAATGGCAGAAACTGAATTTAAATTTAAGCAAAGAATATGTGCCTCTTATGGATTACTTTTTTATGTCTGCTGAATGTTATTTGTAGCTGGAGATACACTGTTTAGAGCAATCTCTGGCTTCCTATCATTTCTCAACATAGCATATGAAATGGTTTATCTCCTGGTGGACAGAGGAAGGGCATCTGAAAGTAGATTGATCACCACCAAGAAGAAATTGCAGTGAGATTCAAAGGATGTTAAAATGTAGATGTTTTCAATTGGAAAGAAGATGAGCAGAGCAGCCACTTTACCCATACAGGATGTCAACAAGACCAGTGTCAAGATGCCCAGTAACACGTGGGAGATGAAGCGGGTGATGCATCTGAGCAGAAGGCCAATGGCAGTTACTTTGACCTGAAGTTACAATACAAACAAAAGTTACAGCAGATGAGAGGGCCTGTGACTCGAAGCAGATCAAGGCAATACAACAGGTAGACTCTTCTTTGACTGGTTTTAAAATCTGCAATCACATTATGACTCAACAAGCGATCACCCTTTTGCAAAGAGAATTATCGTGTTTTCCTGCATGTAATGGGACTATTTCAGACTTTTTAACAGATATGTGATTTTTTTCTAGAAATATTAATTTGAATTTGATGTTTTCTGATAATGTTCAAGATTCATATTATCAATTAAGGTGTCCAAGAACATTTATACTGAACAGTTATCTGGTTATTAGAACCTTTGAAGTAGCCTGTAAGTGAGAACTTTATATAAATTATTCCTTAATTTTAAAAGGGACACATTTTATAGTTTATTGATAGAAAAGGCAAATGCTTTTAGAGAACTTGATATGAGACGAAAGTATAGTGATTAAAGGAACAGAAAAAAGAGGGGTTATAGTAATAATGGATAAGGAAAAATATATAAGTTATATTCAAAGAATGTTAGAATGCAAAAAATATATATGAAAAAATAAATGGAGTAAGGTTACCAACAATAACATCAGGGGTGAATGCCCAAATATATGGAATGCATTTAAATAACAGTATTAATATAGACACTATGAATCTTTTTCATACTCCATCTATGCTTATCATCACTTATTACGGTATCCCTAAAGTACATACAGATGAGACTAATCACCCCATGAGACCTAGAGGATGTCTAACAGAACCCATATCTATTTATTTGGAAAATATGTTAAACACAATTGTACATACTGCAGAAGCCTTCTTGATGGCTAGTAAAGATTTTTTAGCTAAAATGTGTACATGGAGTATATGTATGAAGCAACTATTGATAGTCCCTTATTTGTTACTATGGATGCAGGCTCACAACTCAATCAATAACAAATGAAATGATGCTGAAATTTTAAGAGCGTATTTGGGTAAATGTACTGTTTTTTTTTCAAATACTGAGATAAATACAATTTGTGAGCTGATATCTATAGTTTTAGAAAACAGTGAGTCTGTGTTTATGGAAACTATTTTTTACAAAATCAAGGAGTAGCAATAGGCACTAGTGTAGCAAATAGCTACAGTAATTCAGCTATGTCCCATTGGGAAAGGAAATGTATTTTCAGTGATATTGTATAGAAGGCACATTTATTATTCTATAAAAGGTTTGTTGATGATATCTTTATTATCTGGAGAGGAACAAAAGAAGAATTAAATTATTGTGTAGAGTATTTATCATACACTACAGTATTTTTTACGATTTAAAGTAAATATGTTTATGGAAAGCATCACCTTCTCAGATATATTGGCATACAAACAAGATGGTGGCAAATTAGGTACGAAAGTTTATCATAAACCCAGGAGAATAAATATTTATCTTCAAAGAAATAGTATGCACCCCTCTCATGTTTCTAAAAATGTAGTTAAAGGACAGTTACATAGATCATCAAGATTAAATAAAGAAGAAAAAAGGCAGATGAACAGTTAAAATTTTTAGTAGAAGAGTTGGGGAAAAGAGGCTATGCTGAGACTGAATTAGAAAGAGATATTCAAGAGCTATCCCAGCAAGGAACAGAGTCATATACTATTCAGAGAGAAAGAATGTGGGAAATAGGTCAGCAGTAATAATAACAATAGTATAAAAGATAGGAAAGTAAAAAAGCCACCACATAAAATAGACAAACTAAAGATGTTATAGGGATAACCAAGTAGAAATGGTAGATTTTTCAAGCCTTGAATTATCAAAAAATATTTTATTTATTTAACATTTGTTGACCAGGAAAGTCCCACTAGGACAGAGCCTATTTTTAGTGGACGCCCAGGGAGAAACACTCCAGATGCATGTCTTTAGAATGTGGGAGGAAACCGGAGTACCCAAAGGAAACCCATGCAAATGCATGGAGAACATGCAAACTCCACACAGAAGGCAGCCCAGCTGAGAATTGAATGAGGGAACCTCTTGCTGTGAGGTGACAACTTTAACCATTGTGCCACTGCATCACCACTTACACTGAGAGCAGTTGGTCTTACACTAAAATAAGTCGCTTAGTCTGAGAGCAAGTCTTTCTGAATCAAGGCAAACTTATGCTGAAAGCAACTCTTTTATAATCTGGCCCATAATAACACAAAAGGAAGAAATGGAGTACATATGGATATGGACCTTAAGGCACATCACTTCCCAGGTCTTAATGAAAATGTGAGTATAAAACCTTTTTTGAAATCTTATGTCATGTCACATAGATTTAGTGAAATATGAGAGTTAACTTTTTTAAAAATGTAGAGTAAACATGTTCAAGTAATTTATTTGTTTTAATACAAATTTTTGATCAAAATGTTATGTTCATAGATCAGGGATATGTCTTGAACTTGGTGTTGAAAAATACAAACATTGTCACACAGACTCAGTCCAAAAGCCCATAGGGCAAACTTCCATATATACCGATATCCTTGTGAAGGTGACTCTATATTGAGACACAGTGATGCACCACTCAACAGGCTGTGCAAAGAGAGCATCATGATGAGTTGCCTATCAGGTGCTAGGGCTTGCAGGGTTTGCCATATCACACAAGTACTCAATGTTCTACACTAAAAGTACACATATGGCACAGTCACTGCCAGGGTTTGCCATATCATGCAAGCACTCAAGGTTCTGGACTAAAAGTATACATATGACACAGTCATTCCCAGTGTTTGCCATATCACACAAGCACTCAAGGTTCTACACTAAAAGTACACATATGACACAGTCATTCCCAGTGTTTGCCATATCACACAAGTACTCAATGTTCTACACTAAAAGTACACATATGGCACAGTCACTGCCAGGGTTTGCCATATCACACAAGTACTCAATGTTCTGGACTAAAAGTGCACATATGACACAGTCATTCCCAGTGTTTGCCATATCACACAAGCACTCAAGGTTCTACACTAAAAGTACACATATGACACAGTCATTCCCAGTGTTTGCCATATCACACAAGTACTCAAGGTTCTGGACTAAAAGTGCACATATGACACAGTCATTGTACATGTTGGATTAAATGACTTAAGGTGTAAAAGGCAGGTACCTAGCCTTGAGTCGTATTCTAACATCACCCAGAATTATACCAAAATATGAAAAATAGGTAATTGGCCTCAACAATTGACTTAGATTCTGGTGTCATTTTAAGAGGGTACAATATATGTCAGTCTTAAAGGAGATGGCAGACAGTCCATATGCTTTGGCAGAATGACCTGTACTTCTCCATCAAGACCTCTCTGTATTGGCTAAGACCTTGTCCACCCCATAGTACGTTTCATAGGCAAAACCAACATTCTAAAACTTCCAACATAAATGTACAGAAACAGGACAATATTAAGATTTTACTTCTCAGTATTTAGGTGCCCTATTTTTAGAAGTTTAAATTCTACTGTTATGAATATAGGATTTGTTTACTGGTTCAACATTTCTCTTTCAGAGGATAATGCTAAGTGATCAGGCACTAGGGAGTTTCTGAAAGAGTGTAATGTCACCTTTTCTTTCTTTCAACACATATATAATAGTAAGCATATGCTGCCAAACACTCCCCTCACAGCATTCACAGTTACTTCAGTAACAGGGGTATTTACCCTCATCATTATCAAAGATAATTAGTGTAGCCACAGTTACTTCAGTAACAGGGGTATTTAACCTCAGTAACAGGGGTATTTACCCTCATCATTATCGAAGATGATTAGTGTAGCCTCATGGAACATAAAAGGCTTGCAAGACATTAAAAAGAAAAAGCAAATTTTGCACCTCATATATCAATCAAACTCAGAAGTAACCTTTTTACAAGAAACTTTCATGACCAAGGACCAATGGGACAATTATATATATAAAAATATCAAGTGGATTCAACAAATAATAGCAGCCAGGGAAAGTATTGCATCAAAGGGGACAGTTATAATAATTAAAAAATCATTTAAAGGGAGCATTATCAAACATGACATTGATACAAAAGGCAGGTGGTGCTACTTTACATGCTCACATCCAGCTTACACAACCCCCTTACAATCTTCTAATGTCTATGGTCCTTGCAGTTATCAGCTTGACTCTTAATTGAAATCTATAACTTGTTACTAAAACACTCAGACCATTTAATTATGATTGGTGGAGACTGGAATATAACAATAAATCCATCTAAAGATAGATCGAATAAAAATAATAATCAATCACCCCACCCCACAACCTTTCTATCAGAATTAATTGACAACTTTAACCTAGCGGATCCCTTCGAACTAAACAACACAGATAGTTTAAGAACCAAATACACATATTTCTCACCCTTCCATAAGACGTGGTCGAGAATTGACATATTCTTAATCTCACAAAGCATAGCTGCTAACGAAGTTCATTATACGTCAGAACCTAGATCAATATCTGACCAATCAAAACTTAATATAATAATAACACAAAATAAATCTAGGTTTAGTACCTTTAATACGTCAAACTGAACTCTAAACTAAAACCTGTTGAAAATCAAAGAAGTGGAGCAAGAAATTATTGACTCTCTTAATCAATTAAATGAAAACCTTACAAACAATAATACTCCTTTAGCTATTCAATGGGCAGCCTTTAAAGCCATAGCGAGGGGTATCTTGATTCAAAAAACATCATTCTATAAAAACTAAATAGAGACAAAATAAGTAACATAGAGGGTAAACTAAAACTAATCAGAATAGAACTACAAAATAATTACTCACCTACCCTTGAGAAACAAATGGCAAGCTTACAAAAACAATTAAATGAGATTATAATGCAACAGTATACATTCATACAACTAAGAATGCTATATAAATATGTGGAATGAGTGCAGACCCCCTCCAAAATGATAGCGAGACTTATTAATGTCAGAAACCCCCATTGTAAATACAAGAAATAAAATATAAAGATAAAACCCTTAACTCAGATAGTGAAATAATACAGGCTTTTGAAAAAAATATTTCAAAACATCTATGGTCCACAAGATCATATACATGACGGCCTTCTCCAAATTTTGCAGGCAATTTAGAATTCCCTCAGATTATGGATACTCAATCTAACAACCTAAAAAGTTGATTAACAGTAGAGGAGGTAAAAAGGCTATTAAAAAGCTAAAACTAGGGAAAGCACCTGGTCCTTATGGGTATGTAGCAGAGTTCTACAAACACTTCAAACAACAATTAGCGCCAATACTTTTAAAAATATACAACCATATAATAGAATTTGGGATATCAGACCTATATATTAACAATTCCAAGATCATATTTATCCCAAAACCAAAAGCTGTCTCCAAAAATCTGAACAACTACATACCCATTGCCCTGATAAATATAGATTTGAAGATACTTTCAACAATTCTAGCATACAGAATACAGAAAAACGCTCCACATATAATTTCACCTGAGCAACTAGGCTTTATGAGTCAGAGACAAGTATGGGATAATACGCTAACAATTGATGCACTAACCCACTTATGCACTAAAGACAAATCTCCTAAATATTCTTTATCAGTGGATGCAACAAAAGCCTTTGACAGAATCAAAAATTCCTCTTTTTTATACTTCAGCAATTTGGATTCCCTCAAGAATATATAACAATGATCAAAATGCTATATAGTAAGGCAGCTACAACACTTTATATAAATAAGAAAACATATAACCCGATAAAGATTGTTAATGGCACCAGACAGGGATGTCCACTATCACCAAACCTGTTCAATTTCTATAAAGAAGCACTACTTCTACTAATTAGTTAAAGAACATACCATCACCTTATTTCAGTATCAAAAACGCAAATAAAATACAAAGCCTTTGCAGATTACCTAAATATTTACTTTCAATGCCCTCACACTGATCTTGGTAAAATCTTAGTTTCTATGGACAATTTCTCCCAAGTATCAAACTATGCAATTAATCCTAAACTCAATTATCTATTCACTAAATCCCTTAGGCTATAAGGCATTTTATTTTCCGGAGACTAATATAAAAGTAGAATATACTTTGAAATATTTAGGTATAATTTTTAGTCATACACAAATATGATTAATAACATATTTAAAACTTGGACTACTGTAGTCTGCAACATCAACAAATGGGAAAAGCTAAAACTTTCTACTTTATCGAAGGCCTCAATTGTCAAAATGAACATACTCCCTAAAATTTTATACCAAATGAATGCTACGTTCATAAAAATTGCAGCTACCTTCTTTAATAAAATTAAAGTTCTACTAGCAAAATTCATTTGATACCCAAAGGGTACAAGAATTAGTTACAACAAACTAATGCTCCCCAAAACAAAAGGAGGTCTAAGCCTTCCAGACTTCTAACTCTACCATGAAATTATAATACCTCTGTTTTTGCATTCTCAATCTTCTAAATGCATTTTTATAGATGATCTCTTGGAAGATTGAGATGTAAATGTAAAAGTTCATTAAACATATTCTCCATGAATGTATATGCTACAAAAGGAGGGACCATTTCTAAAGAATATCAGAAAATCTGAATATAAAATAATTATTTTTGTGCTAGCAATGGGAAGTTAGTAAGCTGCATAAGCAGTAAAAGCCCAAATGCCCAGCTTCCAGAAACTCATTTTCTTCAGTAAAAGTTGATTTAGTGAATTTTATCCTGCATAAAGGCTTATTTGTTAAGACAATTTGCTGTCTTTTGACAGGCTGCCATAAACCAGTTAGTTTACTGTTCTTTACTGATGGTGGTAAAGGAAGGCTTTATTATGAATGTCAGTGGCTTTGCTATGGGCGTGAATGTTGTCTGCATGCATAAATAAAAATCAAGAAAAAGACAAGTTTAAGGGTCTGAAAAAAATCTTTGGAAGGTGCAGTAAGATAGAAAGTTGTGTGATTATACATTCAATGGCTGGCTAAGTATATCGTGTAAATACTGAAGGTCATGCCAGACTATACTGAACAACTTATTCTGGTATTCCATTTGGTTACAGGACTAAATGTATTTATTCTACATCCTCTATATAATTTTTTTCTTGCAATGACCATCAACCAGATACTTTCCCATACTGTTCCCTGACAACAAAAAGAACCTTGAGCATTGTGATGCAAAACCTGTTGTTCTATTAACTTTTTAAGTGGCTTTAGAGTAATATTTAAATTTCCTTGGTGTCTAGTGCTTCCCATATTCTAGGCTTAGCTCATTAGTGTAATGCAGTTGAGAGGTACAGCATGTAGTGTCCCCGCGGCAGCTCCTACCCCCACACAAGTACACTTACATGAGACACACCACCACCCAATCTCAGTCAGTAACACACTCACCCATTAGTACATACACACATATACACACAACACACACACACACACACACACACACACACACACACACACACACACACGCACACACACACACACGCACACACACACACACACACACACACACACACACACACACACACACACACACACACACACACACACACACACACACACACACACACACACACACACACACACACACACACATACACAAACACACACACACATACCTTACATGAGACACACCACCACCCAATCTCAGTCACTAAGACACTCACCCATTAGTACATACACACACACACACACACACACACACACACACACACACACACACACACACACACACACACACACACACACACACACACCCATACTACTTTACAGAGCTGATCGAGGTTCTCATACAGACTGCAAGAATTCCCTTTGCTCCTCTGCTTCCCATTCTTGCAGCAGCTCAGGCTATAAGTGTCTGCATTGCTCAGAAAACCATGCAAGGCCAGCATTTGTAGACATTTAAAGGCCTAAGTTATACCAGGCATTGACCTTCTTGAACGGGACAGCATACTGAATTGCCAGTGAAGGGGGTAAAAGAACAATTTTTGCTTCTTTTATGTACCTTGGAAGATATTTATGCCAAGAAAAGCTAGAATCCATCCTCACAAGATGAAAACACCTAGAGCTAAATCAAAATGGTAGTCACACATGAGGAAAGTATATTGAAGGATGGCATTCAGTGCAGTCATTTACTCATCTAGTTGCCCCACATAGTCACATATGAACTTGTCAAGCACTAGCACTTAAGTGTGACAGTCTCAGGAATGTGCTGCATATTAAGATAGTGATGTGCAAACGTGTAATTAGCTGATGTAGAGACATTTTTACTACAAGATCATATCTACCTGTGTAACATGAAGCAGATAGAATTGCAGGGTTTGAAGCAGTGTCACCATTCTGTTCATATCTGAGTCACAAAGATTCATTACTGTGCAGGAATTTTTGGGGTCTTTCTATCATTTAGTAGTCTTGTTTTTGCTAGTAATATGTATATTTTCTTTTATGACATGAAAGTCATGATAAAACAGTAGGCAGGTTTCCTAGGGACATTTGTATTGCTCAGCAAGGGTTTGCTTCACTTTCCCAAACTACATAATTCGTTCTCCTATAGCGACATTTAATGCACTCTGACAGGTAGAGCTAACATTGTACTGGAGGTGGAATATATTGGATACATTGTGCAAATGCAGATAGTCTGCCTACACTTTTGGGTCAAACCTGGAGACTGTGATGTTACTATGCCATGTCAGCAAACACTATTCCATGCTGGCCTCTGTCACAAAGTATGCTGTAATATAGCAGATTCACAGGTCAGCTGTGGAAGTCCACAATGAGTGCATAGGTTCATAGGTTCATATGTTGGTACTAGGCTATCGGCCCTAGGGCCTATACAAGCCTAGCCATAACAATTCCCTTTCTATTTATTCCCACAATATTTACTTCTCTGGACCCCTGTCTAGCAGGCCGACTGACGTGATGCCAGGGGTAAATTTCCTATCTCCCATCCAGTGTCAAGGTTCCTTTTGAAGAGCGCCAAGGAGGTGCTCTGCTTGACATGTATGGGCAGTCTATTCTTGAGTATAGAGAGTCTCTGGGTCAGGAACCTATCCCTCCAGCATGTTTTGTTCATTGTGATGACAAGGTTTAGGTCCCTGGAGCATGTGGCTCTGATGGATTGGGATTTCTTTAAGTGTAGCATGTCCAACAGCTCTGTATTTGACATGACCTTGTATTTTAAGCAGAGATCACCTCTGAGTAGACGATATGCGACAGATTATAGCTGAAGTTTTTTTAGTCGGTCAGCATAGGGCATCTGCTTTAGGCCTGTGATTCTTTTAGTGAGGTGTTTCTGCGGCATTTCCAGTTGTTGCAAATGTCTTATGGAGGTACATACCAAACAGTGCGTTGTACTCTATGATGAGTCTAATGAGGGATGAGTACAGTGGGACAATGACCTCCTTTTTTTGGATGAAAAGCCCTTAGTTATGAGGTGTGCCACATAGAAGGATTTCCTGACTGTTGTGACAATGTGGTTATCGAAGTTGAGACCACTGTCCACCTATGTTCCTAAGTCTCTTATCACACTTTCAGTGTTTAGTGTACTGCCACCTATGTGGTAATTCAAGTGTACATGACTTTTTTACAAAGTCATCTGTAGAAGCCCACATTACATGCATATATAGATAGGTCAGCTGTACAAGCCTACAATGCTTGCCTATATGGATCGGTCGGCTGTACAAGCCCACAATGAGTGCATATATTGATAGGTTCATAGGTTCATAGGTAGGCTATCATCCCAAGGGCCTAAGTAAGCCTAGCCAGCAAGGTTCCCTGGCTTATGCCACCCAAGAAAGGTCAGCTGTAAAACTCTGCAATGAATGCATATATGAGCAGATCAGTTGTGGAAGCCCACAGTGAGTGCATATATGGATGGGTTATTTGTAGAAGCCCACAATGAGTGGACATATGAATAGGTCAGCTGGAAGCCCACAGTGAGTGCACATATATGAAAAGCTCAGAGGTGAAGGCCCACTTTGAGTGCATATATGTATAGGTCAGCTGTAGAAGCCCACCATGAGTGCATATAAGGATAAATCAACAATAGAAGCCCACAACAAGTGCATCTATGGATAGGTCAGATGTACAAATTAGACATAATATGAAAACATTGGTTAAGAAGAGATACAACTTATATGACAATGATTTAATATTTAGAGATATTTTAGCCACTTTATAGAGAAATGAAAGGTAAGTTAGTATAATGCAAACAGGAATTGCAATATGAAATGAGGGAAAGCAGGTTTATGATATTTTTAGAGAGAAAGCCAGGGAGAGAGAAATTGATAGATGTAAGGAAGTGAGTGAAGAAGGGAGAGCAAGGAGGTCTAAGGTATTAACAAGTATTTGCTCACATTTAAGGATATAGTTTATCCTGGTATTGAACAAGAATGAAGTTAGCTTTTGGCTAGCAATCAATGAATAAATAAAATAAATATTACTTATCATAATACTGCAATAACTATGCTTGTAACAATATTTCCCATCTTCAACAATGCATTTGTTTTTCACTTCTGCAAAAACTGTAACTGAGTATGTACTAAAATAATAAATAGTAGTGTTAATAAGCTTAAATACCAGTAAGATATTTGATGGAAATGTCTGCTGTTCTTCCAAATATAAATAGTTCAATATGACATCAGTCTCTGTTAATGGAAATCTACAATTTAAGTACAAACATCAGTAATCGAATTGTGACATGCTAAGCCAGATGGCACAAAAACAAATGCATAAAGAGCTCACCACAGTCAGTATTCGTGGCAACTTACTAAAGTGTTTCATCGGTGTTGCGGCCATTTCAGTCTGACTTCCAGTTTTGGAGATCTGCAGAAACTGTGTAATTGTGTGACTAGACTGGGAAGGAATTAAAAAAAAAACAGTCATCCAATAATTAGCCAAGCACGTAACAAGCATTGCAATGAACAAACAGGTAAATTCATCACTATATACATAATAAACAATGTTGAATGTATGAGGTTAATTCTTTGATTAGGTTAAACTAGTAGTGATCACACACTATTTACATTTCTTGAAAGAGTGTTTTTAATCATTTCTGAAGTCTTGTTGTTATGGATGAAAACACTGTCAGAATATTAGAGCAAATAAAATTTTTAATTTTAAGTGAGCTTGATTTATTGGAAGTGATGCAATTTTTGGTTATTTGTTATTTTTTCTGCAGCTACCTTTCCTGCTTTTGTGATTATTAATTGACATGTGAGTCAAGAAAGAATTTTGAATTTCCTCTTGGAATCCCAGTTTGTGTAAGAGATCTATCACCTAATAGACAGATTCCTGACACTTTGAAATATACCCCGCAAAGATAAGCAAGTCATCTAAATATGGAAAAATGTGGATACCCAGTAGCCTGCAATGAGCTATAACTGAGCTACGCACTTTGTCAACACTCTTGGCGCAGTGGATGGTCCAAAGGGTAACGCAGAGAACTGATAATGTGATCCAGACACATAGAACCTTAACAAACACCTGAAGTTGTGATGAATAGGGATGTGATGATATGGAGCCTTTAAATTTAATGTCACAAGGAAACTCGAATGAGGAAGAAGGGGTAACAAGTTGTGAAGTGACATTATTTTGAATTTGGCACTATCGCAAACAGGTTTAAGAAAGAAAGTTCAAGAATTGATCTCCCAGTATTTCCATTCTCTGGCACTAGAAACGTCCTTGAATAAATCCCCTTTCCCACTTGTGAAGGGGGGACAGGTTCTATAACTCCCTGGGCTAGAATGTGATGAAGAACAGGTGCAAATAAGAGAGTCTGATCTAGAGGAAGAGGAATTACCCCCTGGAAAAGAGGAATTTCCTCCCACTACCATTTGTAATCTTGAGGAATGATCTTCAGAACCCATTTGTCTGAAACTATCTGTTGTCAAAGAGAAACAAATGGAGATTCAGACCTTCTTGAAGTAAAAAAAAAGGAGCTGCTAAGATGGTAGGAGGGACCAAAGTTGCTTAAATAGTCATTCTGACTTATTGGACCATCCTTGGCTTTGGGAGATTCCAAAATTCTTCTTGGAACTCCCTTGCCATTTCTTCTTAAACATACTCTTACCTGTATTTTGTTGAGACTGTTTATTTTGTTTCTTACCAAAACCGGATGAGGAGTTACAGAATCCTCATGAAAACGTAGAAAACAAGGCTGAAAAATCTTAGACATTCCCTGCATCAGCTTACCCCTTCATCACCTCTGCAGTGGAGGGACCAACAACTAAATCTCTATCCGAAAGAGAATGTAAGATCACATTTTTACCATCATCTGAGAGGTTCTGAGAGTGCAAACTTCCTCAAACAAATACCAGTGGCCATAGCCCTGGAAGAAGTATCATCAGAGTCATGCAGATGCTGTAAACAATGAGTAGTCTCTGTAACAATAAAAAAATTAAAATATTTAAAGCAGAGTTCTCTTCCCAAGAAAAAAATGCAGATAAAATATTCCTCATACTTTTACAGTTAGTCAGAACAAACCTTAATATACGAGTCAGACAATTCAAAATTCTGAAAACCAAAGTTGCAGAAGCATAGACTTTTTCCATACTTATGAATAATCTTTCCATCCATATCAAACACAGTAGGACTGGAATTAACTAAACGTTTAACAGCTGAAGGCTAAACTAAAGGTACAGCTGCTGGATCAGGTTTGGGAAGAGTGTATAAATGCTTAAAAGATTATGGAACTTTATACAGCCTATCTCCCTTTTAGGGACAGCTAACTGACTGTCAGGAAAATTGCAGGCAGTAACATAAATGTCCTCCAAAGCTGAGAGAACTGGAGGAATAGGTGAAGGCTCTGGAAAATATTTCTGAGGGCCTGAGAAAACTCAGTTGTTCTCCTACTGAAAACCCTGGCACAATCCAGAAATACTCTCAGAGAATGAGAACTCCCCACTGGCCGAGTCATAAATTGAGGTGGAATCAGGCATCTGAGGAGAAAACCCTGCATCTGTTCTGATATCCTCCTGTCCAGTTTCAGAATCTTGAATCTGTTCAGGAAAGGGGGCATTCCTCTTTGTTTTACCAGAGACTGCTTTACAAGAAGGATCAATAGCCTGAATTAAACTCTGAGCTAGATCCAGTAAACTACTCCTGTTTAAGGAAATTTGAAAAGGTGTAGACACATCCTTAGTTTTTTTTTCTTTTTGACAGGAAAACTGGGACCGACAGTTTTATTAATAGTAGCAGTAGTGTCCCTAGGTATGGGCACAGCATTCTGACAAAACTGAGAAGTCTTCTATGTTCCCTTTCCCAGGACTGACAAGAGTTGCTCTCCCTTGCCCACTAAGGAGACCCCAAAAGCCACAGAGAATGTGGTTAACCCCTGGTCAATAGTGGCAGTAGGTACTATGCCATAGGGCTCATGGATAAAAGCTGAGTGGCCTGAGGTACAATTAATGTCCACAGAAGAGTCGTCCACCTGAGGCTGAGTCCCCTGCTGTGATGGTAAAAGCTGTTTACCTTTTTCCTTTCATGGCTGGAAGAAAGACTGATCTAGGACTGACAGATTGTGCCATGGTTAAGCCAAAAATGGGGCCTCTTTCTTGGGAAAGGCAAGCAGTAAATGCTGGTAAAAACTAAAAGAAAAAAAAAACCCACAGTAGAAAAGCAAATAGATCACCAAAAAATGACGTACCACCAGGAGCTATGCAAAAAGACTTTAATCTTCACAGAAATCCCCCCAACATGCTGAAATTCCACAGTGTTACTCAGGTTAAGTGCTTTCAACCTTCAAAAAGGCCTTCATCAGAACTAAAGATCCTACTTCAAAAATGTTGCTGTGAAGCAACATATGTCCCACCCATTCCACACCTAAATCATGTGGAATGCATGTGTATAAAGATTTGACATCCACTGTAACTAATAAATCATTAGGACCTACCTCTCTATCCTTGATTTTAACTAAAAAATCAAAGGAGTCCTTAATAAAGGAAGTACCTCCTTGCACTAACTTGAGCAAAGATCTGGCTATAAATTTAGACAATGGTTCCAATTTTGAAGCTAGAGCTGACACTATAGGTCTATATGGTGGGTTTCACTTGTCCTTGTGGATCCTGGGTATTTCTAATAAATATTGTAGCTTTTTCTGATGTTTTAACCTTTGTAAATGCACCTTTTAACTAATATGAAGGTATTGCATGAAAGCAGGAATGTTACTTTAACTGGGCGTTTGCACATTGTATTGTCTTTGATGAAGCAGACTGCGGTAGTGGTGCTGCGGTAGCGTTGTCACCTTGCAGTAAGACGTTGTCCCGTTCGATTCTCAGCAAGAGCGTCTTCTGTGTGGAGACATGCATGAATGGGCGTACCTTCATTGAAGGTTGTGCGTCATGGCTAGCAACTCGGCACATAAAAATCTACTGCCAATCATTAGCGGACTGGAGCTCCGCTGTGGTGACCCCTAACTGGGAAAAGCCAAAAGACACAACATTGTCTTTGATGAAGCACACTTGTTGATTGGCCACTATTTAAAAAGACAGGGTTTAAAAATGCTTAGATTACAAATTTTCTTTAGTCCTGATGAAGGCCTTTTTGAAGGTCGAAAGAGTGTAACCTGAGTAACACTATGGAATTTCATCATTTTTTGCGGATTTCTGTGAAGATTAAAGTCCTTTTGTATGGAGCTCCTGGTGGTACCTCAATTTTTGGGTCTATATCAGCATTTCGAAAATTTAATAGGTTGAATCACTAAATGTCGAAATGAAATGATCGACCTATTAAATTTTCAAAAGCTGATAAAATAAATGCACCCATGCACCCCCATACCCCCCGCCACACCAACTCCAAGACTGCACTACATTGAAGTAAACGGAAATCTCCCCTTATGGAGATTTCCGTTTATCCATTCGATGTTCTGCACTTTCGACATTCTCGAGGCGATAACATCAGATTAGATATTGTCAGCATTCGAGATGCTGATATAAACCCCAATTTTTTGTGATTTATATGATTTTTCATTTTGTTTCACCTAGAAGCTGGTATATAGTTTGTTTTATTACTATTATTATTATTATTATCACAGTAGAAAGGTACTTTAAAACATTTTGCCAGCCTCACAAAGTAAAATAAATAGAATTTCTCCACAGAAAAAAGGTTTTATTCTAGACAACTTTTAAACTGACAGGAAAAAAGAGAACTCCCATTTAATAGTACAGAATAGTCGAACAACAGTCTGCTAAAACACAACTCCGAGCATTAAAACAACTCCCCAGAAAAGAAAGATACTAATAATAAACAAAAAATAAATAATGGAAGTGTTTTTCCCCAAAGGGAACGTATCCGCCCAGCAAAGGATAGCCCAAGCTGACCATCAATCCTCGAAAGCCTCAGAGGAGTGCACTCTTCAGCACTAGGAAAGCTTTGGAGGGCCTGATGCTCAAACTTGCTTTTTGGTCAGCTTATCCCAGTGTGACAGTTTGGGTGCATGGAAGGTGCTTGTCAGCTGTTATATTCTTGACAGACTATAACCCATATAACTTAGGCTACTGCAGCAGCGATCAGTATGACAAACATCATGAAGGTGTTTGCTTAAGTTCATGTACATATTTGTAAATACAGTATAGATATTTAAAACAAAGACGTGAAGTATATAACATTCAAAGTCTTGAAATGGAGACGAGTGTTTTAGCCTTAATAGTATTTTTACCCATGATCAATTGAGCAGAACTAAGAGTATGCAATATAAATAGCCACACTGTTGCACAGGGGGATGAAGTCCTGTCTATGTCAAAGGTGACCTGAGTTTGAATAGTGACTGGGGTGTCTCTAGAAGCTAGCAGAGAAGGATGGGAGTGTGTGGTTCTGTCAGCTTGCCCATCACGAGTGACACCAAATGGGAACTATCATTCTAGCAAATGTAATTTGAGTTTATTGAGCCCCTGCTGCTGCTATGTACAAGTCACAATAAGAGCTGTAGAGTGACCCAGAGGGCACATCTTGTGCAACCTAGAAGAGCCACAGCAGGGGAGAGGGTGCTTTCTTGGGGGGATGAAGGCTGCCCTGCAAGGCTAGCAAAGCTGGCTTGCTCCTTACCGCCTCTGACTTTCACAATGAATGAATGGATGAGCTCATGTGGAATTCCAGGGCAGGAACACATGATCCCTAGAAATATTGCCTGCTTGGGAATCCCCAGCTCTCACTGAGTGCAGAATGAATGGGCAGATGATATGCAGGTAGAGGAACCACTGGGCTCTGTCTTTGTGGGAATGCCAAAAAAGTGTTATATACATGATCACAGAATTTCTTTCTTTCCTTTTAAAAGTAGGAAAATTAGTTTCTTTTAGAATTTACTTATTAAAGTGATTCCAACTTGTTGGTGCTAGTTCAAAAAAATCACTTACAACTTTAAAGAACTGGAGTTGTAATATTAGCAAGCTACCATTTTTGCAAAAAGGTTATATAGAGAGAGAATTTGCTTTTATGACATGGACAGCGAATTTCATGTAGTAATTTGAAGCTGAGAGAATACAACAGGATAGGAGTCGATGCAGTGATTGAACGCTAGTCTGTCTTTTTTAAAGTAGAACAGTGATGTTCTTTTCTTGGAGAGAGGTAAATGAACATGCAAATGCATTTTCTGTAGTTTGCTTTGGGTAAAGTTGTGAGCAGTCAGAGGTAGATCCTAACAGAGTCAAGACATGAGAACATTTTTGGCAGTAGCAGCTCAAGCAGAGACAGTTTGAGGGTTTGATACTGAGTAACAGCCCTTAAGTTGTTCAGTAACTTTAAAGCAAATAATGTCACTATGATGACTGAAGGAAAGAGAAGGATCTAGAATGAGGTCTAGATACTTGTATTGATGTACTTGCTAAAAGGATTTGTTGTTATGGTAAGAGTTTTTAGTTTTAGGGGACTAGGATACTTGTAATTTGGCCCAAATAGCTTTATGTTGTTTTAACTACATTTAAGGTAAGCTGGTTAGTGGTGAACAATTTCCAGAGCAAATAGACGTTGTTGCAGATTATGTACAACCATGTTATGTATCTCTAATGCACACAGGTAGCCAGTAAATGGTTCATCTCCCTGGCTCCAGCTTGTAAATGTTTCCTCTCTCAAGGGTACCAGAACTTGTCAGAGATTTGGGATACATGGCTAGGCTTAAAACTCATCAGCAGAAATGTAACGTTGGGGGATGAGTGAATTAATGTAATTAATGATAAGAGAAAATAGGATTGGGTCTATCACAAACTGTTACAGACATAAGTGGTGCTAGTGCAATTTGCTGACGTATTATGTCAATTACAGTTAGAAAAAACATCAAGCTAGATGGCCAACTGAGAGCAGCGAATTTTGAGAGCTCCATAAACTAGTATAATAATAATATAGGAAATTTTTTTATTATTTTCAAGTTTAAAACATCAGAAATCTATAGATAAACTACTAAACTACATAAATATCAATTTTATTTTATTTTATTTATTTATTTATTTTACATTTGTTAACCGGGTTAGTCTGGCTGAACTTTTCGCTCATTTTCAGCAGAGACCCAGGGAGAAAAGCTCCTCTGGACTAGAAAACAATGTATTCAATTTTAGTAACATAGTAGTAACAATCAGCTACAGGATCTTCCAAGCAGAGACCTGGAGAGAAAAAAAGCTCCTCAGGCAATTCAATTATCCACCATATTTTGGTGGAGATATACAAATATTTTCTTGTCAAGTAACTTGGAGAGATATTGAGTCACTGAATATGAACAACTCAAGGAATTCTCATCCAGATGCTGCTTTGAAAAAAGAACTGCAATTCAACAACTGGTTGTACATACAAATATTTAGAAAATACATAGTTAATGAATTCAAAATATGTCATATCACCAGCACAACACCTTTACCTAAAATACTTTCTCTTCTTTGTGAAATAAACACTTTGCGCGTTAATAATATTCTATCATTGTCAAGTATATATACATTTTTAGAACCAATATGCAAATCCCAGAGGACTCCTTATGGAATTGCACAGAGAGAATAAACAAATCTATTTTTAAAGATAGTGATAAAGAATTAGTACTTAAATCAATTAGTAGCACAATGTCATCCCCTTCTTGGAAAATCTTCACTTGGCAATACATCCATAGGAGCTTTATTACCCCACATAAGATGGACTTGATATAAAAAATAATCTTAATAAATGTTGGAGATGTGAGGAAATACTTTGTGCAGATTGCGTACACATTTTTTTTACATGTAAAGTAGTAACTCCATTCTGGATAGAGTTCAAAAATTTCATAAAAGCATTGTGGTCGGACAAGTGTGATGTATCTGACTCATTATTACTGTTTAATGCACCGATACCAACACATATCCCCAAAATACAGGTGCACCTTCTTTGGTCCTTGCATGCAAATGCAAGAAAAATGATTATGTCAAATTGGAAGTATAAAAAAAAATCCTATCATTTACAGATTTTTTACTATTAGCTAAACTTGTATGTAGTAGGGAGTTGAAAACTATTTCAGAAAGAACTACTAAGATAACACATAAGAAATTAACTTGGTTGAAGCTTGAAAAACTACTAGATAAAATGTAATCACAACAATGACATTATATCTGTTAAGGACATTGTAAAGAGTTATTGTTCCATGTTATGATGTTTTTAAGACATACTGCGGTGGTGGTGCTGCGGTAGCATTGTCGCCTCATAGTAAGACGTTGTCCTGTTTGATTCTCAGCTAGAGCATCTTCTGTGTGGAGGCATGCGTGAATGGGCATACCTTCATTGAAGGTTGTGCGTCAGGGCCGGCAACTTGACATGTAAAAATCTACTGCCAATCATTAGCGGACCGGAGTTCCGCTGTGGTGACCCCTAACCAGGAAAAGCCGAAAGACACAAGACACAACATTGTTCATATTTATATGTCATATTTCTTGTATAATTTCATTTCATGAAAATCAATAAAAAATATTAAAAAAAAAAAAAAAAGAACTGCAATTGATGACATCTACCTTACAAGAATGATCTTTGAAGATGGATGGCTTTAAAAATGACTTAGAAAACCTCAAATTAAATTCTCAAAAACAGACTGATACTCTTAAGGAACTATTGCAGAAACACCATACAAAAATAACAAATATAGAGACTTCTCTAAATGACATTGAAGGGAGACTCAAAGAGGAAGAATTCCAAAAAGAATTTCTGTTTAAACAGAATACATGGCTGCTTAACAAAATAGATGACTTGGAAAACAGGGAAAGAAGAAACAATATAAGGATCTTTGGTCTGCTTGAAAACACTGAAGGAGAAGACATTATTTCATTCTTAACAACCTGGATTCCTGAATTTTTAGACTTGAAAGAGGGACTTTTATTTGGAATTGAAAGGGCGCATAGAGCACTGAGGAAACCTGCTTCTAACTCAACAAATACTCCACCTAGATCCATAGTTATAAAACTTCTTTCATTTCTGGACAAGGAACTAATATTAAAATCTGCTTGGAGAAAATAATCTTTAAAATACAATCAAAACCTGATAAGATTTGACAATGATTATACTTCCAGAATGCTAGAACAAAGGAAAAAGTCTGGCTAATAATAAAACTGTTGAAACAAAACAACATTAACTCACAGCTGGCCTTTCCAGCCAAGATAAAAATACTTTTTTGCCAATGAGATGAGAGCCTTTAATGACTTAGAAGAAGCTACTATATTCATCAAAAACAACAACATAGTCCCCAGGATTCAGCAAGCAGCCATGCAGGAATAAGTTATTCCTGCATGGCAGGGACCATTCCTGTGCAGCATGGCAGCGCGCCATGCACATGTATGAAGGCACACTGCCATGCACATGTATGAAGGCACACTGCCATGCACATGTATGAAGGCACACTGCCATGCTGTAAAACGGACACGGTTCTGTGTATCAGTACGGGGGTGTGTCTGAGAGCAGAGTTTTCACAATACAAATGCCCCCTGTACTCTAGAATTCTCATTCAGCAATTTCAAATGAGCGAGAACACTCGTAACACCCCCACCCCATCAGGGTAAGAAATCTGGACAATACCATAAGGGACAATCATCCCTACCAAGCCATAAAGTTGATAGAATAACAGGTTTAGCATAAGCATATAACGCACACCTCTCAATCCATCAGAGCAAGGAATCTGGACAAAGCCATAAGGGACAATTGTCCCACAAAGCAGCAAGTTGATAGAATAACAGGTTTAGCATTAGCAGGGAGATTATGAAGGGTACAAAGAAAAAAAACACAAAAAATATTTTTTTTTTATAAATCCGATAAAGTTTAAATGTAGCTGCGTGGGTGTGCCGGTTGCTTAGTTACGCTTAGTCCAACTTAAACAGCACAAGAAGTTAAATAGCAAAAGATACCCAACTTAAACAGTGGTGCAATAGTGTAGTGGTTAGCATGTATACTTTGCAACTAGCCGTTCCTGGTTCAATCCCCACTGTAACTAATTTGCATTTTACATGTGAAAGCAGTACATAAACTTTTTTTATAATTAGCTATGAAATAACATAATATTTGTTAACCAGAGTACTGTAGTAGGTCCAGATGTGAGGTGTCAGTGTAATAAAGTTGTGAAACCCCCATAAAAACACAAGTGCCCCGTACAGTATAGTCACACATGAATAAATGCAATGAAAGCATATTGGGGGATGTCAAGGACAGTAAACAGATTTATAATATGTAATGAATGATGAATCAATCCCATACAGCAGATAGTGTATAAAATAAAACATAAGCAATGCTAAGCATTGTACAGCTCTGCTTACCAGTTGTAAGCATTGTGTAAATATGACTGCTAAGTAATGAGTAGCCCAGCTAAGTGAATTGCACATTAGTAAGCAATGCTGAACCTGCCCCTTTAAGCACTGACAACCTTAGCTAAGCAGGTTTGCCCGTAGCTTAGCTCAGAATATTCAAAACTGTCCAATCATGGCAAAGGGCAGGAACTTGGCCGTATTTAAACTCTGCAGGTGGAAATATAGCTCATAACTGGTTGCAGCTTCCCACTGTAGGCAATATGGCAGGAGTTGGTGAGAGCATGCGCTTCCAGGCACAGAGCTAGGGCATACAGGACTCCAAGGTCATGGTAGGACTCCTACTAACTAACCATGATGAGAGACTGCTGCAGGGCCAGTACCAGGGCTCCCAATATAAAGCAGAAGCCTGGGACCATCTCGGCCATGATCTCACCAGTGCCACTGGTATACCTCGAACTGGTGAGCAGGTCCAGCACCACTATCCTGACTTGAAGTGGAGAAAGATGGAGGTCTTGGACCAGTGAATCCAAGAAGCAAAGCAGAGGGGTGATGTCCCAGCTGTGTGTAAGTATTCATATCAATAACTGTTTACTAATGTCCAGCCTGTGTATGTGATGGATAGGTATGCCTAAATATTTCTCTATTTCCCTTACAGCTGCAGCTGAGTGGGCTGTAAATCACGCAGTCCATGTTAGCAGGTTGTAAAGGCTGCATTACGAGGCTGGTGAGTAACAATCCTGCTTGTAGTAGTCATACAAAATAAATGTAAAGGCATAAAAAGTCACCTGACACTATAAAAACTGTGTATGGGTTATACTGAATAAACCAGACAATATAACAGTAATAGTCCCATATAGATCATATTTTAAAAAAAAAAAACTTAACTGCCTGGCAATAAAGTTCTAAATCATGGACTGGTTGTGTTTACTCTGGTATCATATGGCATTTAGTGTTGCAGTCTCTGAATAGTAATATTGGGTTAACCACTGTTACCCACATTGTGCTACATATAAAATATGTCTAGGAATGTCTGTATAAGACTGTTGCAAGTACAAGGTCTGATTGTACAAAAAAGAAAGAGAGACTTAGACATAAGACACTGAAGGAATAGACAGCAGTTTCTAAATAGCTCACTTTGATGAAATTCAAATTGTTGTATTTTTTGCAGACACACAGCCATGGTTCGAATCATGTGAGAGGTAGTAGTAAGCTGTATGCATAATCATACCTCTCAACTGTACAGATTATCGCAGAATGTCCATATAATTGGCTCATATATTAGGCCTGTTCCTCCGTCTCAGTGGCAAATCACTGGGATGACCCAGAATTGTAGTCACTAAATAATGACATACATTTGATTTTTAGACCTCAAATCCTTCAGAAAATGCATATTAAACAAATCATGTTACTCTAGCAATTCTCCAAGTTTATAAGAGCAATATTCAAAATATGTCCCTATTTGTACCCCAATGCTGTTAAGCTTTGTCCAGATGTTGTGCATTAGCAGATTGAGAGGTATGTGCATAATTACAACTAGGAATCTGGGAATATGTGCAGAAACAGTCAGTTAATGTCAACAAACATTCCCTCCACAGGTCTACTAGGTAAGAGAAGTAGAATTTGGCTATAAGACAGGTGAAGTATACACTGTGTACAAACATACCACTTTCCAAACCAAGGGCATAGGGTATTGTAATAATACCTGCACCTTAATGATTAGAGCAATGATCATTAAAGTTGTGAGTACTACAAGGATATATAAGTTAATTGACATCTCCCTCCAACATATCTGCAACAATAATATAAACACACAAATCAGTGGGTATGTTTATACAAAACCTAGTATTGGAACATATGTCCTATTGTTCAATAAGTACTTAAATGTGTTTCTATTAATGTTCCATGTTGAAATACTATCATTGGTGGCCTGTTGCTATCAATGTAACCTGCATGCTATTGTAATGGTCACTGTGGTTCCAGATATGCATGTGTTATGTTTGCTATGCAACTGTTCCAAATCTGGTGTTTTGGGTTAATGGGAATATCTATGTATGCTGTTATAACTAATTCTGGATTGTGTTGACTATTACTAACCCACATTGCTTGTAAACCTGCAACACCATAGCATATTTGGGAAGGCCGGTCCCAGTGGACCCACCTCTCCCACCTCATCTGGCCATGGCACCTGGCCCCAGCATGTCTGGGACCCACCCCGGGACCTGTTCTTCCACTGGTTCTGCACCACCTTCAGGTGGAACCACCTCAGAGGATGGGGCTTGTCCCCCCAGGGAGTGGGCGCAGACAGGATCCTGTAGCCAAAATCAGGTCCGGGGTCTGGTGCGTAGGGAGCTCCATAGAGAATTGGGAGATCTGCTACACCAGCTTGAGGGCCGCATGACATAATTAGAGGATCAGCCTGCCCTCCTTCTCAGCCCCCAGCACAGCTACCTTCGGGGCTGTAAAGGTGCAGTGGTGACTGCCCATGGATTAGGACCTCAGTCCCACTGTAACTATTTGGGGGCACATGGGCTTCCGATTTCCAAATACCCCTCCCTGTCCAAGGTGTTTACCCCCCACATGCGTCATATACCACCCTTGTATGCTGTCTTTTCTGTCTTCTGACCCAACCTACCTCCCCAAATATACCTATTATTCTTCCCCAATATCCCACCCTCACCTTAAAAAAAAAAGAAAAAGGGCAATCTGTTCCCAAGAAAAAATTTTGCCCCATACATAACTGTCCATTTCGCATGTGCCTACTGGACACATGTAATCTGGTCTAATCGGCTTCATAACACATTATTGTTGCCCTCAACCCTCTCTCAGGGGTTTGAGTGTCCAAATATACCTCCAAATTCAGTATATATGCAGAACTGTTGCTGTAGAAGAAATGGACAGCTATTGACCTTCTCTACACCCGTCCTGTACATCCCTAGCTAATTTCCCTATTGTCTGTCCCTCTTTGTGCTACCTTTTTCACCACTTTCCTATCACCCCTTTTTTCTTTTAAAGAAATTAGCATAGGGGTAAGTGGGAGTAAGCTCTTTTAAGCAATAGTAAGTGGGATTAAGTCTGTTTGTATGGCACTAAGCAATGCACACACAGATAAAGCACTTTTCCGATAACTGTCTGTAAGCATATTTAACCAGCAGTTAGCATTTCTTACCGTCGCACAAACCCATGCAAACCCGCTTAAAGCTGCTCAAAACTGCCTTAACCACTTTGTATTCAACAGTCTTTGTTCTGCCTAGCAACAAAATAAACATCTATTGCAGAACTTGAACACAGGACCCTGTACACTATAGTCACAGCAGTTAACCACTAAGCCATCCAAGCTGTGAAAATGTCTATTGTTTTTCAAATATATCACTCAGTACACATACTGAATAGCAGTGAACAACTGCTCTGAGTACTACAATTGCTTAGTACTTGTAAATGAAAAAGGTGTTGAATCAGTCATGTTCTTATATGTAAATATACACATATCAGATTAATCTAAGAAGATATACACATCACTCATGTTTACAGATAAAAAGATATATATATATATATGTATATATATATATATATATATATATATATATATATATATAAATATATAAAATATATATATAATATATATATCTGTTTATATAAATACATATATATCTATATATATATATATATATATATATATATATATATAGATATATATATACACATACACATATATTTATATGGGACCACTACTAAATATCGGATTATGGAATCCCGAGACTCTGAATACCTAAAACAAGAATCTCGAGATTTTGTAATCTCGAAAGTAAAAAAAAATAATAAATGTCAAAAAAAAAGATTTAAATGTAAGTTCTGCATTTCCCTGCACCTTAAATATACCAACTCTGAGATCTCACTACAGTGGAGTGAACGGCAAAACTTCCATTCCACTCTACACGGCACTATTTTGCTGTTCACTCCACTGTGGTGCAATCTCAAAGTTGGTATATTTAAGTTGCAGGGGGTGTGGGGGGTGCTTTCTAAAATGTTTATTTTTGTTTTTGAGATTACGGAATCTCGAGATTCTAGTCTTCGGTATTCAGAGTCTCGGGATTCCGTAATTCAATATTTAGTAGTGATCACATCTATACACACACACACACACACATATATATATATATATATATATATATATATATATATATATATATATATATATATATATATATATATATATATATATATATATATATATAAATATATATACATATATATATATATATATATATATATATATATATATATATATATATATATATATAGATATATCTGTATACATACATACACATATATATATATATATATATATATATATATATATATATATATATATACATATAGATATATATATATATATATATATATATATATATATATATATATATATATATATATATTTCTCATAGGTTCATACTAGGCTATCTGCCTAGGGCATTTATAAGCCTAGCCAGAATGTGTTTGGCTTTCTCCACCCATTTTAAATTTATTTTGCTATGCCCTTTTTCGAGGTTAGTATACTATGCCTCTGTCTAACAGTGACACAGAAGTGATACCCGGGGTAAACCTACGATCTCCCATCCACTCATCAAGATTCCTCTTGAAGAGAGTCAATGAGGGACTCTGCCTAACCTGGACTGGGATTTTATTCCAGAGTGAAGGGAGCCTCTGGGTTATGAATCTGTCCCTCCAGCATGTCCTATTTATTTCAGTGCTGAGGTTCAAGTCTCTCGAGCGCATAGCTCAATCGGATTTGGATTTTCTGAGGTGCAGCATGTCCATTAATTCCGGGTTGGACATGGCTTTATACGTCAGGCACAGATCGCCTCTGAACAGGCGGTATGCCACTGAGTAGAGCTGGAATTTCTTTAACCGGGCAGCATATGGCATCTGTTTAGCCCTTTGATCCTCTTGGTGAGGTACTTTTGGGGTCTTTCCAGTTGCTGCCGGTGTCTGGTAAGGTACATCCCAAAAGGGCAATTGTACTCAATTATGGGCCTGATGAGGGATGAGTAAAGAGGCACAATGACCTCCCCTGATCTAGATGTGAATCCCTTCATGATTAGGTGGGCTATATAAAATGGTTTTCTAACCACTTTGGCCACGTGGTTGTCAAATGAGAGATTGCTATCAACTTGGGTCCCCAGGTCCCTAATTACTTCTTCTGTACTTAATGGATTACCACCTATGTGGTAATTTGTGCACTTTGTTTTGCCAAAGGATGACTATACACGTTTTGGCATTTAGCTTGAGGCCATGGCTCTGGCACCAGTTGTCTGTTTCTATGAGGCCCTTTTGGAGGATGCTTGTGTCGGCTGGAGAGTCGATTATGGTGCCCAGCTTGCAGTCATCTGCGAACTTGGTCAGCCACAGTCCTTCAGTGTTGGCCTGTACCTCCAAGAAATATATACCGAACAAGAGGTCCCAGGACTGAGCCTTGTGGGACACCACTTGTAACTGGTTTGGAGTCTGACATGGCTCCAGCAATTCTAACCATGTGGGTTCTGTCCTTGAGCCAGTTTGCAATCCATCTAGTGACATAGGGGTTTATATTTAAGCTGGTGAGCTTATCTATAATGCCAGTGGGGTATTGTATCAAGGCTTTTGTGAGATCCAGGTAGGCTGTGTGGACCACCTTCCCTCGTCAATGGCCTTGGTGACTGTTTCAAAGAAATCAACCAGGTTTAAGAGGCAGGATCTGCCCTTAACAAAGCCTAACTGGGTAGGATCCAGTGTCTGTAGGTCCCAATATCTTTATTTATGAGGTCCATGATGATCCTTTCCATAGCTTTGCAGACCAAGCTAGTCAGGCTTATGGGGCGATAGTTTCCAGGATCCGTTGAGGCACCACCTTTATGGAGAGGGACCACTGTTGCTGTACGCCACTCTTTGGGCACATATCCTGTAGTAAGGCTTAGATTGAACAGTAGTTTTATGTTTGGGTTTAGCTCTTCTTGGAGTTCATGTAGGATGCAGCCCGGGACACCGTCTGGTCCCATTGTTGCTGTGTTTTTGCTTTGGAGAAGGCTCTTACCTGAGCATCTGAGATGTCAGGGGGCAGCACTCTACTGGGATAAATATTTGCCCTTTGGTGGGGGTTGCGCTGAACCTGTCAGCTAGGATGTTGGCAATGTCTGTGGGTTTGTTGTATTTTTTGTCATTTTGGACTAATTCTGAGCATATCTGGGAATTACCACTCAGGTTCCTAACATAACTAAAGAAAGCCTTGTGATTATCCTTAGTGTTCTGTGCTTTCTCTCGAAGCTGGCCTTAGACAATTTTATGAGTGCCAGTAGTTTTTTGCTAATACTGATCAGTGATGCCTTCCCTTTTTGGGATTTTGCTCTATCATTTAGTAGCTTCCTCCTTCTATTGTATAGTTTGTTTATGGCTGGGGTCCACCAGACAGGACATCTGCCTTTGGAGGATTGGGTCTTGGCTTTATTTGGGATCGCATGAACCATGCATTCCTGAAGGTGTTCATAGAATGTGTTTATAAAGGATTCTGCGGTCTGGGCCATATTTTCCACAGGCCCGGGGGCTTTGAAGGATTCCATCTCAGTTTTGAGGAGTGTGAAATTTGCTTTAGAGAAGTTTATCACTGTGGTTTTCAGGGAAGGGGGTGGGGTCGGGATGTGAATATCCAGTGAGATTAGTTTATGGTCTGATCTTACCAGTGAGGGATACACTTCTGGTCTGGAGCATAGAGTCCCCATGTTGGTGATGATCAGGTCCAGTATGTTTTCCCCTCTTGTGGGAGTGGTAACAAGTTGTTCAATAGCATTTGAGATTATAACTTCTAGGAACCTTTGGGCTAGGGTGTTGGAGCTAGAGTAATGCTCCCAGTATATGTTTGGGTAGTTGAAGTCGCCCAATATAATGGTGTTTGGAGAGACCTTCTTATTTTCATATATTCTCTCTCTCTTTTATATATATATATATATATATATATATATATATATATATATATATATATATATATATATATATATATATATCTAAATATATATATATATATATATATATATATATATATATATATATATATAATATATATATATATATATATATATATATATATATATATATATATATAAATATACATATGAACAAATGCATGCATACATATATATATATATATTTATATATATATATATATATATATATATATATATATACACACACACACACACACACACATACATATATGTATGTATGTATATATAACATAGGCCCATGACATGTAGTGGAGTCATACCTCAGCACCATAACTCTCAACCTGTTAGTGCAAGAGTATGTGATGTATGTATTGCAGTTATAAATGTAGAATGTTTCTACAGTGACGGGTTGTGTCAACATACATGTTGTGAAGGAAGGGTCTTCTGAAACTGACATGTACGCCATCAGTTTCTGACAGACATCATAAAATCAACCACACAAATCGCAGTAATGATCCTATGGAATACAGAAGCAATATGAGCAATAAACATGGACAGTCTGAAACAATCTGGTCAGTCAGGAGGTATAAACAGAACTACTTAGTGCAAGACGTGTGGACCAAGCCTGACAAAGGGGATGTTTACAGCCATACTGGACTAGATAAGTTCAAATAGTTGATGCATTCACACTCTCCTATCTGTCCTAACACATATTAACTGGGGGAGCAGAGGTCCCAAGCCACATACTTCACACTAGTTAGTGACGTACATCTTCACACCAGGCCACTGCTTTGTCAGAAATACACAACACGTATGGTGGCCAGGCAAAAGTACATCTGACAAATATCTGGACATAACATCACACTGGAGTAAATACACAGAGCTGCTAGGCATCTCACCAAGCACTGTCTACACTACAGGCAGATTGCCACAATACTAACCCAATTTACCTATGAGGGAATACACATGTAATTGCAAATATATCAGGCACTACAGGCATGTAACAGCATGAGGTAAAAGACAGAAGTGTGAAAGTGCATACCCATAACTGATCTCAACACAGTCACAGTCACATAATGGTTTGTTTGTGTCTTTCGGCTTTTTCCTGGTTAGGGGTTGCCACAGCGGAACTCCGGTCCGCTAATGATTGGCAGTAGATTTTTATGTACTGGCTTGCCGGGCCTAACTCACAACCTTCAATGAAGGAATGCCCATTCACGCATGTTGCTACACAGAAGATGGTCTAACTGAGAATTGAATGGGCAACGTCTAACTGTGAGGCGACAACGCTACCGCAGCACCACCACCTCAGTCTCACAGTCACATAATGGTAAGCCTAAGTAATAGTACAGTCGATGGCCTGTGTGAACAAAAGTCATCATCATGTTTGCCACTCACACACTAACCCTACATATACTGGCCCAGTTCACAGTGTAGTCTGCGCCTGACTGTGGTATGGGACATGTCTCACTCTGGCCCTACAAACATATAGGCTAATAGGGTATCAGAAACTGGAGCAGCATGCACTGTCAGATAGAACAGGGCCAAGAACACTGACATCTACCCCAAATAACATGATCACAATACACTGCTACATAATACAGACACTCATTCAACAATCACCATAAGTACGCAAACCTCACTACTGTACAGATTACCACAGAATATCCAGGTTTTGTCCACAACTATTAAGCCTCCTTTACATGACATGTCTGGCAGTCTGATGTATCACTGGCTTGATATCAGGAATTATGTCAGTAAATAATGGTATACTGTACAGATCCACCTCTTACTGCATGACATATGAACAAAGGGTGATTGACTTGGGGGACAGAGGCACAAACACAGGGCCAATATTGACACATTGCAGTTATAAACTGAGAACATTGCTGGTGTAACAGGATTTGTTGTGACATATCTCTTATGAGGGATATGAAGTCAGTAACACACATAGATGTTACCTTTTCCTGAGTGCAATAATCAGAGCATGCTACTGCATCTATGAAGTCATAAAATGTGTGCGTAACACACCAAATCTCAGGCTGCATACTCTGGCCAGTCTGCAGATAGCCCTACAGGTGAGAATTTTCTCAACCATATAACACTGTCATGCCAGATTTTAAATCATGCAGAACAGCCATATCCACACAAACCCTGTTAAACCAACATTACTTCAAGTCTGCAGTGGTGGTGCTGCGGTAGCATTGTCACCTCACAGTAAGACGTTGTCTTATTCGATTCTCAGCTAGAGCGTCTTTTGTGTGGAGACATGCGTGAATGGGCATACCTTCGTTGAAGGTTGTGCATCAGAGCTGGCAACTTGGCATGTAAAAATCTACTGCCAATCATTAGCAGACCGGAGTTCCGCTGTAGTGACTCCTAACAGGGAAAGCCGAAAGACACAACAACTTCAAATGTACAACAGCAATACTTACATTCTGTCTCCATGTCTGGAACATCCCCCTCCAGTTTTTTGGCCTGTCTCCACAGTGCTTGTTTTAAGAGATATTTCCAACTACCCTCTGTGAGGCTGTTTGTCACATGCACATGAAGTCCTGCTCACAGTGAGGGAGAAGGGCCATCACCCATTTGCACTCCTTACTTATAGGGGTGTGTTTCCATGCAATTGGCTATAGGAATACCACAGGTGTTCCACATGCAATTAGAAAGTGGAGGACTCCAATTCATGCAAAGGCCATCAGCTGATCATGAGCATTGTACCCGAGGGGGCATAGGGAAAGAAAGACAGGAAAAGAGAAACTGCCAAGTGTGGTTGTGTATGATCTGTGGGTAGTGAGAGGTCTCTGAGTATTATAATGGTTGCCTATATATAAATGTATGGCTGTGTATTGTCTACAACAACCTCTATGGTGTTTGACAGCTGTTGGCCTTGTAATGTGACATTGGGACATATGGGTCCTCAATATGAAAATGTAGCAAAATCCACTATGCAATGGATCCTGCTATTTACACAATCACACCAACACCCCCACAGGATACTGATGACACATACTTGCTAGTAATGAGTTTCCAACCCCTACCTAGCTATGTATTGGCACTATAGTGTTACGCAGTTATCGCAAGTGCCACAGTGGTTATATGTTGGAGATTTCTCCAAAGGTATCTTTGAAGGTGAGTGACATCAGCTGTAGTGCTAAAGGAGGGGTTAGGGATGTGCAGTCAGTGTGAATGACCACAAAACCAAGTGTCAACAGTGACTCACACACAAACACACATATTTTCACAGTTGCCAGGAACAGGATTAGAACTTCTATTTAACTAGTTTGCTACACTATGGTACTACGCAGTTATCGCAAGCACCACAGCAGTTATATGTTGGAGAGCTGTCCAAAAGTATCTTTGAAGGTGAGTGACATCAGCTGTAGTGCTAAAGGAGGGGTGAGGGAAGTGCAGTAAGTGTGGATGACCACAAAAGCAGGTGTCAACAAATACTCACGCACAAACACACACATTTGCTAGGAACAGGATTAGAACTCCTACCTAATTAGTTTGCTACACTATTGTAATGCACAGTTATCACAAGCACCATGGATATTATCTGTTAAAAAGCTGTCCAAATATATATTTGAAGGTGAGTTACATCAGCTGCAGTGCTAAAGGATGGGTGAGGAAAGTGCAGTAAGTGTGAATGACCACAAAAGCAGGTGTCAACAAAGACTCATACAAAAACACACACCTTTTTACAGTTGCCAGAAACAGGATTAGATCTCCTGCCTAACTAGTTTGCTACACTATGGCATTGTACAGTTATCACAAGCACCCCAACAGTTATATATTAGAGAACTGTCCAGGATATCTTTGAAGGTGAGTGACATCAGCTGCAGTGCTAAAGGAGGGGTGAGGGAAGTGCAGTAAGTGTGAATGACCACAAAAGCAGGTGTCAGCAGTGACTCACACACACATTTTCACAGCTGCCAGCACCAGGATTAGAACTCCTACCTAACTAATTTGCTATACTATGGTATTATGCAATTATCGCAAGGACCACAGAGCTTATAGGACTGAAACTTGGCCAAAGGGTTATTTCAAGGTGACTGACATCAGCAGGAGTGGTAACATGGGTGGTGGGAAGTGCGGTGTGTGTGAATGGGCCATAAATCATTACACACACACACACACACACACACACACACACACACACACACACACACACACACACACACACACACACACACACAACTTTACATTAGGCAGGACTGAGTATACAAATGCTACATGAATACTGGTTTTTACTATTGTGTTGCACAGTTATCACAAGCACCACAGACACTATAGGGCTGAGGGTTACCAAAAGGAATGTCTGCAGTGATTGACATCTGCACATCATGCGATGTCAGCCATTTGGATGTGTAGTGGGTGGGACAAGCCTTATAATGGAAATTTATCAGTCACTGTCTGTTTCTCTCTTTCCCACATCTCAATGCGTGTATGTTTGACATATTATAGTGTGTTGGCCTTGGATACGTGTGAGGATTCTTATCCAATGTGTGTGTGAAGAATAAATGGTGTACAATTTGGTGTGTGTGCACAGACATCTGCAAATGACAGATATGTATAGTTCACTGTGTTGTCAGACATGGGCTTCATTTCTCTAAGTGTAGGAGCATGCCCGGTATGACCTTCTGTATTGAATGTGTAAATCCAGTCCAGGTAGGGTTGTACTCCAGTCCAGGGTTTGGTGTTCTCAACCTAGAGATAGCAACCTGTTTCTGCAGAATATCTGTAGATAAGTTGACAATATGGAGTCACAATGGGTGACAGATAGGGGGATACTGTAACTATTGCTGTCTATGCTGCTTATGTTACATGGTTAGTGTTAGCACAGATATTCAGACATATGTACTGTTTTACACTGTGATGTATTATGTAATTGACTACTGACAGATATAATTATTTGCTCACAGTTATTTATTGGGAAATAGAAGATGAATGAAGCTGAGTCCAGTATTGTGGTCTGCAGCCTACACATTCTTGCACACTCCTGCCATTTTGGAGGGGCAGCTACAGACACTTGCTGATGGGTTTGTGTAAATGGTCCAGCACTTTGATAGTATGGTGGCTGAGGATCCCCTTGTTGTACATATATCAACTTAACAGAATGGCCATGTCCTACTGTGGCCATACCTCTCAGCTGTACAGATTCACCCAGGTTACCCATAGGCAGGGCTCATATATCTGGTCAGATCCCCTTCACATTGTGGTTTACAAGCAGGTTTGTAGCCACCCATTACTGGGTTTGCAGGCAGGGGTAGTATGTGCACACATCAGAGTTTCAGACTTCACACACTCCATGACGTCCATGCATCTACACCCCCCCCCCAATCTGTTATTCTCTCCTCGTCCTAACATTATGCAAGCAATATCTGGGATGTATCTCTATAGCTGGCCCTTCATCCCAGCAGTATTTATGGATTGGCCCCAGTTCATGCAGTAGGACATGGGGGGCATGCTACTGGGATTTGTCAATATGGCCTTGCATTTGTGTTCTGTTGACTGTGTTAGTTTGTTATTTGGGACCCAATGAGATACCATACATTGGAACTACAGGTGAGGCACAGGCCTTTGACAGAGGACTATAGGCCATTTGGTAGAAATGCAGGCCATCTGTAGCAGGCCAGTGCATTCTGTCACTCCTACATTCCCAGACTCTGAGCCAGTGGATTCCCCTGGGATGACAGGGTAAGTGTTTGAGGTGTTAATGGCAATAGTCCCTGTACATATTGACCCATTGGTCTGGATGCATGCAGGGTGCTGCTTACAGCTAGGGACACACCTGCATAAGACATCTCTTCAGCATGCTGCATTCTGTGGTAATCCCATACAGAAGTGGGGTCATACTATACTCATTCCCAACAGCAAGGATATCACCTGTGATAAACCTGTGGCTGATGATGGGGTGAGCTGAGTGCATGTGTGATATGGAAGCTACTTGCAGCTGATTCAGATATACCTGGGACATTCTCCTTATGCTGCCTTGTGCAGGGACATAGGCAGTCTCTCAGTACTTCATAACTGTGCCTTTTGCAGCCTGCCAGTGATTGGCCAGACTATATCAGTATTCCATACTACACAGACAACTAATGCTGCTAACCTGTATGTAAAATTCCAAAGGTGTGTGCAGTTGACAGTTACATTTTATACACTCTCTGTCTAGGGTACTTCCAGCTGTGTTCTGTGTGTATGTATGGGCCCACATTCATGGCATGTCCATCTTTCAGACGGTGTCAGATATTGACATCTGGACAGTGAGTATGGATGACTGCTGACATGGGTATTGATGAGAAGCATTGCAGTTGGCACTGCAGTTGTCAGAACATGCCCTCTCATCCACAATACTGCCCATAGGCCACCGAGACACAACCCTTCATGCCTGCATGCTGAGGACCCCTGCATATTGTACACATGCAATGATATATCCTGTAGATTGGGCCAGCTCAGGTCATCTGTGCTCCACTGTTATTACACCTCACACTTACATGTTATTGCATTTCTACATGGGATTGTGGGGGGGCACACCTGATGTCTTTAAACATCTGCTATGACTGTACTGGTATTTCAGTTACTCTGTTGGCTTCCATTTCATTTTGTATTCTGACCTATCATGCAGACTGGAGGCATATCAACAGAGTACAGATATTAGGTTTTATTGACCTACATTTCAGTTTCAGACTTCTTACCCTTCAGAATTGACATACAACTGCCAGATCTGTTGTAGACTGTCTGTGTAGGTCTGAAAAGGGGCTGTTAACAATTTCCATCAATTGGAGGCCTTAGATCAGCCTTTTTTTATGGTCATCTACACTTGTCCTGCTGGCTGAGGCTGTTGGTGGGTATGTGAGCCACACTGACAAGCATGTGTGTGTCCTATGGACATACACATTTGGGCCACCACATGTACTGCAGTGGGATTTGTCACCTGGTTTAGTACTGCCTAGCATGTTAACACCAGTATTTGTTATGGATTTCATGCTGCCCATATAGGTGTCCACTACCTGCTGCCATCCCATTCAGCCACCCAATTCCCTTGCATGCTCACATCCATACCACAGATACAGCTATCAAAACACAGTACTCCATTCAACAATTGATAGGAAAACTGACTTACCATGTAGCTGTGCCAGTATTGAGGATGGTGCTGGAGGGCTGACTATGTCAGATGCACATAGTACACTCCCTATACATGGTAAAGCACATGTAGTGTCATGTTTGACATCCCTTTTACTGTATGTGGGAGTCAGAGAGAGGTGTCATTCCCTGCGTCCCTACTGTGTCAGTGTATGTGCTATGCATTTTCTCTTTGCCAAGGCCTGGACATACTGGGCATGTCTCATTCTGCCTACATTGGCAGGCTCAGGTAATTCTTCCTCTGAGTCACTCTGTTCCTGTGATGGCCTTGGCAATGGTGGGGGGGGCTGTGTGACCTTGCCCCATGGTGTACTGCTGCAGCTGTTTCCTCAGGATCATATTGTGTAGCATGGCACATACAAGGACAATTTGGGTACATGTAGCTGGTGAGTACTGCAAGGCTCCACCGGATATGTCCAGGCAGCGGATCCGTGACTTGAGCATCCCAAACACATGCTCTATTATGATTTTGGTTTGTGCATGTGCCTCATTATGGAGTTTTTGTTTGGGTTTGAGTGCATTTCTGAAGGATGTCAACAGCCATGGCTCCAGTGCGTAACCAGCATCCCCCACTAGGTGGCCATATGGGATGTCTTCAGTGGAAAATGACTGGTACAGCTGTGTCATATACCAGATGTGGGAGTCGTGATAGCTTCCAGGGCTGCCCGCACACACATTCAAGATAATGCCCTTAGCATCGCACATGACCCAGCAGTTGATGGAGGGGAAGCCCTTGCAGTTTATGTAGACCCTAACCAGCTCTCCAGGTGGTGCTTTGATGTGTATGTGCATGCAGTCTATAGCACCGACTACCTCAGGGTATTCTGCAATTTGGTGGAAGAGACGCATATTGCTGGTCAACGCCTCATGGGTGTTGAGGAAATATATGTGCTCACTGGCATGTGCTGACATGGTGTCCAGGAACTGGTGGATTATCCTGGATACCCATGATATCCCCAGTTGGCCAATGGAAGGTACCTTTGGCTAGTATTCTTAAGCTTACATATACCTTGGTATGCACTGGGATGGGTTCCCCTCTGTTATTTCTGTGTGTGAGGTGTGGCTGGCACAGCTCAACGATTTGCTGTATAATGTCCCAGTCCATCCTATAGTGTTCCACTATCTCCAGCTCATGTTGCCCCTGGTAGGTTACCCTGGGTCTGTACACTCTTCTCCTTCTCCTCATTGTGGATTGGTGGTCAGCATTCACATCATCACCTCCCTCAGCCTCTTGCACATATTGATGTATGAGGGTGACAGCAGCCCCTAACATTTTGTTCATAGGTTCATAGGTTCATACTAGGCTATCTGCCCTAGGGCATTTATAAGCCTAGCCAGAGTGTGTGTGGCTTTCACCACCCATTAGGATGAGAATACTATACCCATTAGTTTGCTGTGCCTCTGTCCAGCAGTGATACAGAGATGATTCCCGGGGTAAACCTACGATCTCCCATCCACTCGTCAAGATTTCTCTTGAACAGAGTCAGTGAGGGGCTCTGCCTCACATGGACTGGGATTCTGTTCCATAGTGTAGGGAGTCTCTGTGTGATGAATCTGTCCCTCCAGCATGTCCTATTTATATCCGTGTTGAGGTTTAAGTCTCTTGCTCTCGTGGCTCTGGTGGATTTGGATTTTTTGAGGTGGAGCATGTCCATTAATTCCAGGTTGGACATGGCCTTGTATATCAGGTACAGATCACCTCTGAGCAGACGGTATGCGACTGAATAGAGCTGGAGTTTCTTCAGTCGGGCATCGTATGACATATGTTTGAGCCCCTTTATCCTTTTGGTGAGGAACTTTGGGGTCTTTCCAACTGCTGCAGGTGTCGGGTAAGGTACATTCCGAATGGGGCATTGTACTCAATCATTGGTCTGATAAGTGAAGAGTACAGGGGTACAATGACCTCTCCTGATCTGGATGTGAATCCCTTCATGATCAGGTGGGCAATGTAGAAGGTCTTCCTAACCACTTTGGCAATGTGAGTGTCGAGAGAGAGGTTACTGTCAACTTGGGTCCCCAGGTCCCTGATAACTTCTTCCATGTTTAATGGATTACCACCTATGTGGTAATTAGGGTTACCTTGTTTTTCCCAAAGGGTATGACTATACATTTTTTGGCATTTAGCTTAAGGCCATGGCTCTGGCACCAGTTATCCATTTCTATGAGACCTTTCTGGAGGATGTCTGTGTCAGATGGAGTGTCAATTATGGTGCCCAGTTTGCAGTCATCTGCAAATTTTGTCAGCCACAATCCCCCTATGTTTGCCTGCACTTCAGAAAAATACATGCTGAACAAGAGGGGGCCCAGGACTGAGCCCTGTGGGACACCGCTCATGACCGGCTTAGAGTCTGACATGGCACCAGCAACTCTAACCCTGTGTGTTCTGTCCTTGAGCCAGTTTGCAACCCATCTTGTGACATATGGGTTTACATCTAAGCTGGTGAGCTTTTCTATGATGCCCGAGTGGGGTATTGTGTCGAATGCTTTGCTAGGTCAAGGTAGGCTGTGTGAACTGCCTTACCCTCATCAATGGCCTTAGTGACTGTTTCGAAAAAGTCGACCAAGTTCAAGAGGCAGGATCTTCCCTTGACAAAGCCAAATTGGGTAGGATCCAGTGTCTGTAGGTCCGCAATGTCTTTATTTATGAGTTCCATTATGATCCTCTCCATAGCTTTGCAGACAAGGCTCATCAAGCTTATGGGGCGGTAATTTCCAGGGTCCGTAGAAGCACCGCCTTTGTGGAGTGGGACCACAGTTGCCGTACACCATTCTTTGGGTACGTATCCTGTAGTAAGGCTAAGATTAAACAGCAGCCTTATGTGTGGGTTTAGTTCCTCATTGAGTTCGTGTAGCACACAGCCGGGGACACCGTCCGGTCCCATTGATGCTGTGTTTTTCGCTTTAGAAAGAGCAGCTCTCACCTGGGCATCTGAGATGTTTGGGAGGCTAGACTCTGGTGGGATAGATATTTCTCCTTTTGGGGTGGAGGGAGGGGAGAAATTTGCACTGAACCTGTCTGCCAGTATGTTGGCAATGTCTGTGGGTTCAGTGATTTTTTTATCATTTTGGGCTAATTCTGAGCATATCTGAAAGTTTCCACCCAGGTTTCTAACATAGCTAAAGAAGGCTTTATGATTGTCTTTTGTGTCATTAGCTTTTTCTCTCAAAGTTGGCCTTGGATGATTTTATGAGTGATCGTAGTTTTTTGCTAGTATTGATCAGAGATGCCTTCCCTTTTAGGGATTTTGCTCTGTCATGTAGTAGCTTTCTCCTCTTGTTGTAGAGTTTGTTTATGGCTGGAGTCCACCAGACCGGGCGCCTGCCTTTGGTGGAAAGGGTCTTGATTTTATTAGGGATTGCTTGATCCATACATTCCTGGAGGTGCTCGTAGAAGGCATTTGTAAGGGTTTCAGCAGCGTGGGTTGTGGTTTCCACTGGCTCGGGGGCCTTGAAGGATACCACTCCAGTCTTAAGAAGTGTGAAGTTTGCTTTTGAGAAGTTCTTCACTGTGGTCTTTTTTGCTGGGGGTGGGGGCAGGATGTGGATCTCCAGTGAGATTAATTTATGGTCTGATCTCACCAATGAGGGATATACTTCCGGTGTGGAGCATTTTGTCCCCATGTTTGTGATGATCAGGTCTAGTATATTTTCTCCTCTTGTGGGAATGGTGACTAGCTGTTCCATAACATTTGAGTTTATGAACTCAAGGGACCTTTGGGCTAGGGTGTTGGGGCTTGAGTAATGTTCCCAGTCTATGTTTGGGTAGTTGAAGTCACCCAATATGATGGTGTTTGGAGAGACATTCATACTCTCCAGTGTCTTCAGGAAGGCTGTGTGGGTTTCCTGAGTTTGACAAGGTGGTCTGTAGCATGTTACAAACTGTAGGGCTGTTTTACCTATGGTTAATTGCACCTGGATGGTCTCCGATGCTTCATGCATTGCCACTAACCTGGAGGTGTGGGTATCCTTTATGAATATGGATACTCACCCTCCTTTTGTGGTTCGGCCCGGATTTTGGGGCCGGAACGCATGATATGAGGTATAACCTGATAGTGCTGGGGTGCTCTCAGGAGCCTTGAACCAGGTTTCAGTCACAGCACAGACATCGATGTTCTCCATACTGAGGAGGGCTTTGAGGCATGCATCTTGAGGTTTAGACTTCTGGCATTGAGCAGTATTACCCTTAGTTTTTCTCCATTTTTGTTTTCTAGGCGTAGGTTTATCATTTGAGCCTTGCCTAAAAAAGGCACTATGGTTGTGGCAAGAGCCTTTGCCAATATCCAGAAGCCCAGGGGTGACAGGTGCAAGCCGCCCTCATGAAGCAGCGTGGCTTGTCAAGCATGTCATCCCAGGCAGACAGACATTGGATCCGTTAGAATGACACCAGTAATTAAGCCAATTATTAAAGCTGATCATTTTGTCTCTGTATTGTGGCATCATTCTTGGTGAGGGTAGGATACTGCTCAGGGTCAGGGTCATACCGCCTTGGGCTACATAATCTGAGAGCTCCTCTATGTCTCTTTTCATGTAGTCCAGGGAGGTACGTCTCAGGTCGTTCACACCAGCATGGACAATGACTGAGTCATACTTGTACTTGCTGTGGAGTGACCTGAGTGCTTGTGTTATGTGGCGGATTCTAGCGCCTGACAGGCAGCTTACTGTGATCTTTTCCTTGTTCAGTCTGGTGAGTGGGACGTCAGTGTGTCTGACTATGGAGTCACCTATAACAAGTGTGTCTGGCATTTTGTTTGGCCTTAAGGGCAGTGACTGTTTAGCACACTGACTTTGAGAACTATGTGTTGCATGTCTTATGTCTTGAGGTGGCAGTTGCTTGGGTGTCTGCTTTGGAGGCATCTGTAGTTTTGGTAGATTTTTGATCAGTGCCTCCGAGTATGTCTTTGTGTGTTTATGTGTTTGTTTTGCAGTTGTGATAGTTCTATGTGAAACTGGGTTTGTGGTGTGCGTGGTTTCCTTCTCCTCCTGTCTGGTCTTGCCAGTCCTGAGTTGAGAGAGCTCAGCCTCCAGTTTGGCTATATAGTTGCATCTCTCACATGTATTTGTGTTTTGTGGGAGAAGGAGTGGGTGGTCTGTGTACATGAGGCAATTGTAACATTGCCTCAAGATGCCCAGATTTACCAGCTGAACAGGAGAGGACGCTAGTAACTGACCCTTCGACATGCTAGAAAAAGTGAAAAAGTTTGCTGTGTAACTGAGTCAGAAGGGACCTATAGGGAAACGGGTACTCAAGGGGATTCTAAGCTAATGTAGTACTTTGTTTAGTATACAAGTACTTTACCTATATAAAAATGCTTTAGGAGCAAGTGCTGAGCTTTACCTATATAAAAATGCTTTAGGAGCAAGTGCTGAGCTTTTGAGATAGAGAATAGACTGTTTAGATTGCAAGTAGAGAAGTTCTAAGGGAAAAATTGAAAAGCAGACTTTACGGAGCCAGAAATAGTTTAACCTTGTTTAACCGGCGCTGCCTGACAGTGCTCTATGGGCAACTCCGCGCTAAATCACGCAAAAGTACGCTAAAGCGGGCTTTATAGCAGGGGGTTGAAAAGAGCTAGGAATTGACCCAAAATGGCCAATAGACTACAAGTTTCTGGCTGGAACCACTGCTCTAGGGACAAATAGGCTGCTCAGTGCTCCCCACTCCCACTGGTGAACAAAGAAGCTTCCCTTTATCCAAATAAGGATATGGAATAGCACAGGAACCAAGCCAAAGCCCAGAGATCAGCAAACTCTGAAGACTGGACTATTCTAGTTCAGTAAGGCGGGAAAACAAGATTTTTTTTTTTTTTTTTTTTTTGCAGAAAACAGAGGAAAAACAGACAGTAAATGCTATAAATGCTTTTAAACAGCTAGCGCACTTGAGTGTGTTAGCCTACATGTAAAATTAAACAACAAATAACTTTTTTAAAAGTGCAAAACAGTTAATCAACACAAAAACAGTTTAAATAGAATGCAGAGCTGTATAAACAGATGAAAATGCAGTCGCTAAGCAGTAAATAATCAAAAAGCCAGAAAAAAATACTTAAATCAGGAAAAAGTCACTCTTTTGCTCTCTGCTGCTTGTAGAACTCTGCAGGATACCACGAGGAGCTGTGCTGAGTTGATTACAAGCGAAAAAGCTCGCTAAAGCAGGCTTTATTACAGGGGGCTGAAAAGAGCTAGGAATTGACCCAAAATGGCCAATAGACTACAAGTTTCTGGCTGGAACCCCTCCTCTAGGGACAAACAGGCCGCTCAGTGCTCCCCACTCCCACTGGTGAACAAAGACGCTTCCTTTTATCCAAATAAGGATATGGAATAGCACAGGAACCAAGACAAAATCCCAGAGGTCAGCAAACTCTGAAGACTGGACTATTCTAGTTCAGTAAGGCGGGAAAACAAGAATTTTTTTTTTTTTTTTTTTGATTTTGTTAGGCAAAATTTCCCCATTTCTGTACACCGGTGGTGTAGAGTTTGTGGGAAAAACTAGACTGAAAGGGGTTTGCATAGTTTATAGTAGTGCACTTGGCTGTTCCATGTGTAATTGGCTGATTCTGATGCATTTCACCTGCCAGATATGGTAGTTCTCCTTGATTGCCTTCCTACTGCTGTTTTGCCTTCCCATTGGCTTCCTGTTTAAGCCCCAAGGTGTTCTCCACATACCTAGTGCTCAGATGTGAATAGAGCTGCAATTTGCTGTTTTTTTTTTGTTGTTGTTTGTTTAAAACCCAGTGGGTGGTGTGCACACCTGTTTAAGCTATGTACAGAGTGCTCATGAACATCTGACATACCCCCTTCCTTAACTGTGGTTAGCTAAGGGCAAACCTGAGCCACATAGCTCCAATGAGCTTACAGCAAACATGACACACACCCTTATTAAGTCATTCAGCTCTTAGACATGCACTGTTGTATTGCTGTGCCTACATGGTTGGGTGCAAACTAACACTGAGAGGAAATCTGTGATTCAGTATCAGTCCCCTCATTTGCATAAAACAGAATGCTAATTCATAGTTACCACACTCACACTCAGCCTTACTGCTTAGCAACCACTACTCCCTAGTAGTGTTGCATTATGCATGCCATTGACTATCACGGCAAAATGCTGATTTGGGTTTAAAAGCTTATTTCCAAATTTTTTTCTTATTTTCCACCTGATCCCATTTGCACACCACTGCCCTACGCTTAAACAACCAAAATTGGCCAAAAATAAATAAAAGTTATTTTTTTATAATTTTGCAACTATTTATCATACCAATGGCCATATATTTAGCCATTGGCATGCCTACTCCATTGAATACATGCTTTATTTGGAGCTGTCATGCCTCCGTTTTGTAATTTGAAGAATTATATTCGGTTAGTAACCGAATACATTTCTGCAGGTTACACTATTCCTGCACAGATGCCTGCCTGCTTCCTGAATTGCTAATTCACCTCATTTGCATGGTTTTCACCTGAAAATGGGGTAATTAGCATATAGCAGTGGTGTCCATACAGGAATAGTGTCGGAGCACCCATACACATCCCGGGAGCTGGTTACTGGATCGCTAGTCAACCATATTGCACGTAGCAGCTCTTGTACTATTCCTGCACACCATGCAGAGCTTGCTGAATCTTGGGGAGTATCTACCCCAGAAGAAATGGAATTGATGGCCCCTACTCTTAAAAGTATAAAAGAAACAAATCCTTGGACTGATGTTAGAAAGAAGAAACAAAAACTGATTCCAAGATACCTGTCCCAAAAAGAATAACCCTTACAACTACATCTCTCAAAGTATCAGCTGATATGGTGCATCACTTGCCATATGGCTTTATTTAAAAAAAGGAGAGTTTCTTAAACAACTGAGAAGCAGTAATGATTTATTCAGAATGCTCAGAGTCCAATAATTCTTCACAAACAAAGGTAGATCAAGATGGGTTACTATTTACATTATATACAAGCCAAACAAAGCAACATATAATACAAACATAGAAGTTTCTATTCCCCTACTTGAACTCAATGAATACTTATCTTGTTCATTTTTCATTGATTTTACTTATAATAATTTAAGTAATTAATTAACTAATTCAACAAGGTACCATTCATGAGTTCAGACTCAAATATAACAAATTAACATCATATATCATAGCAGTAACAGTAGAGTGTTTTGAAAATAAAATGCTGTCATGGAGACTAATGCCTTCTTCAGTTAAAGTATGATTTAGAAATGTCATGTATATCCTGGTTAACTACTAGTAGCAAGCTTTTAGTATAAATATCATCATTATTCTGTCCAAATATAGTTAATATCAATTATGGCAGGTATCATAGATTCGAGTGCTGTTTGATCAATCCTGACATGGTGTACGTGGATGCAACTGTGTCTGGCAGTTAATATAAATGTCATTATTATTCTGTCTAAACATAGTTAATAGCAATTATGGCAGGTATCACCACTTTCAATACTGTTTGATCAATCCTGATATGGTGTGTGTGGATGCAGCTGTGTCTGGCAGCTAGTACAAATGTCATTATTATTCTGTTTAAACATACTTAATATCAATTATGGCAGGTATCATAGCTTTGAGTGCTGTTTGATTAAGCCTAACATGGTGTGTGTGGATGCAGCTGCGTCTGGCAGCTGCTGTATGTTGCCATTTTCATCTCCAAGAAGCTGTGGGTTGCGGCTTATGATCGAGGTTTACTGATGCTTGTGTATTAGGAAGAGACATTTGGTGTTTTAGCCTGGATCCAGGGTAAGGGGGTGGATAAAACTGTGATTTGGGATATTTTGGCAGAGAATAGTTTGTTTGTACATCTGCTGAGTGAGAGGTGGGAAGGCTGGAAGAATGTGTTATCTCTTGTTGTGGCGGCTTGTTGCGAGGTTTTCTTTTTTTTTTTTGATCTGTTTGCTCTCCGTTCTTTTCCTGGCTGCTGCCTTGCTGAAAGGGAGGGAATTTAGGCTTGAAGTTGCAGTGAAGTGAAGCTTTGCTTCAGGTGCATCGCAAGTGTCTGGTATGCAGTACACAGACATACTAACAGAAACAGATGCTCTGAGGTTGCTATGATAATGGAGACAGAGTGATGATAATGCTTAACAGCTCTGAGTAGCCTCCGAGATGATTCTCGGCAAAGAAGTTTTTGATTTAAAAAAAAATATATATATATATATATATATATATATATATATATATATATATAAAGCAAAAGGGCTGTTTTAAACCACATGTACACATATTGATGGTCTCCCAACACTTTGTTTAACTCATTAAGTTAATTCTTTATAAAAAAAAAAAATAATAATAAGCGCAATTTTATATTTAAAATGCATTTTGGTCCAAACACTTTAAAGACTTACATAAGAGTGTAAATCTGAGTTATTCTGAAAGACTAAGAGCACTTGGTCTTGTGCAGTACCCTTTGCAGTGGTCTGGGAGGAAAGCTTGCTCGGATGTGTTGGACATATGGGGATAGCTGATTCTAGGGGCATTTGGGGTTGCCAGGAAGCACTAGAAAGTCATCAGATTTCCTTTGTGGAAATATCTGTGGGAATGGAAGGTGTATTGAGTGGTTGACTGGCAGAGTGGCCACTGCATGGAACAGGACAAATATTGGTTTGGATATTTTAAGAACAGCCTGGAAACACTCCACATGAACTAGTGAATGGTATTCTGGCAAAACTGGATGGGCATTGTTGCCCATGCTTGAAGAACTGATATGTGTGTATGTAAGGATGGAGATATACTTATAACAAATAAGACACTAGAAGGGTCTCATAATTTAAAGTCTATGGACTGTATAAACATGCTTGAAGGAGCAGTTAATTATAAGAATAAGCATCACAGCTTGTGGTATCTCAAATAACTAAGCAATAGCCAAAAAATAAAAAATACACACAATAGTTATGCAATGTATGATTTTAGAAAGTCTAGACATAGCATATATACTCGTCATATAAGATGAAGCAGTCTGCTGAATTTAGATATTAAAGACAGGATTTAATAACATGGGCTTGTGTATAATAACACTACTGTCTTAACTAGTCATAAATGACATACACTAGATTGGACATCAAGTGGAAGCATGATGATTTTCTTATATAAGTAAATATGCATAACAAGTCATGTAATTGTTTTAATTTGAATTGTAGTTTTTGCAACCCATCTTGACCATATATAATACTTAAGTGGTTACCAAGGTAACTAATGTTTTATACATGACTTCAAATGGACAACGTTGTTCAACTGAAACAATAGAAGACTGAACTTGAAATGTCACAGAATGTAACAATCATATTCTGAACAAATAGCATTAAATTGACAATAGACACTCAGTTTAATAAGATGGGCTTGTGAATAATAACAATACTGTTTTAACTTGTCATAAATGACATTCACTATATTGAACATCAAGGGGAAGCATGATGATTTTCTCATATAAGTAAATGTGCATAACAAGTCATATAATTGCTTTAACTTGAATTGTGGTTTTGTAACCCATCTTGACCACACGTAATACTTACGCCATTACCAAGGTAACTAATGTTTTATACATGACATCAAACTGACAATGTTGTTCAATGGAAACAATAGAAACCTGAACTAGTAATGTTACAGAATGTAACAATCACATTCTGAACAAATATTATTAAATTGACAATAGTCACTCCGTTTAACCTTTGCTGATTATATAAAATAGAATGTTGCCATTTAAATCTAAAAACTTTCAGTATATGCCATAAAATGGCAATTTATGAATATGGAAAAGGAACTTGTAATCATTAATCACAATAAGTGAATTTATTGTTTTTAACCTATAATTTCACTCATTTTATAATAATAAATGACAGATATGAAAATCCTTATGTGTAGGAAATGGGGGGAAGAGGGATGCACTGATAATTAAAATGCACTAACTTTCATCAGTGTCCACATATAACAAACTTGATGCTTTAAGTAAGTTAAAAGGGACAAACCAAAAACCACGCAAGGTAGACAGAGTGCACGGATTGTACCAGTAGAATCCGTACTATGAACAAGTAATCCAGCGCAAAGAGAAAGTAAAAATAAATAAAGGCTTTATTATGGCAACTCCATGTAGAATAATAAGCAAACCGGTTTCGGCTGAAGATTAAACCCTTCCTCGGTGCAACAAAAGATTCCATTAGAGCACATCCTAGTGTCCGCTTTTATATCATTATATTTAAAGAGATACACTTGAATAGATTATTGTTAGACAGAACAACCAAGTCAAGATCTAACTTAATTCATTAAGGCCAGGTTTAAATAAAGCCCCTAGCCTAATAATCCAAGAGGATTCCTTATTATTTAATATGTCATGCCAACCTGCTTTGGATGTTCTGTGCATTTGAATTTTATCTATTATGGCGAAATTAAATTTAGCAGTTGTGTGTGTGGTGGTATGCTTATAAAGGGCATTGGAAATTCTTTTATTTCTTATCTCACTTAAATGTTCACTTATGCGATGTCTGAAGGGTCTTGATGTCTGTCCAACATAAAAGGATGAACAAGTGCAGGTAGCTAAATAAATGATCCAGTCACTACTGCAATTACCAAAAACTCTAATCTGATACATTTTAGAAGTATTACAGTTGGTAAATTCTTTGGTTTTGAAAATGTGTGTACATGCACTACAGTGACCACAAGGGACACAACCAACAAGTGTATCACCAAATAATGTTTTTTGCATAGGTGCAGGTGGATTGCGACGTTTATAGTGAGTGAAATATGAGTTAATGGTTCTGCCTCTATGGTAAGGGAATAAATATCTGTCTTGAAATACCCCATTTAAGTGTTCATGTGCAAGTAGAATATCCCAATGATTGTTAATAATATCTCTGAATCTTGAAGTGTTACTACCAAATGTTGTCACTAGTCTAACTGGTTGTGAATCTTGTGTCTTGTGTTGACTAGTTCTGTTTTGGTATTCCAAAAGTTGGGATCTCTCAGTTTGGTTTACCTGGGTTGCAGCTTGGGAAATGTCATTTTTGCTGTAGCCTCTAGTTACCAGCCTGTTTGGTAAATCCTGTTGACACTCATGGTGAATTGGTTCGGAAGAGCATATACGTTTTATATGTAAATATTGAGACTTGGAGATGTTCTTGATAATGTGGCAGGGATGGTGACTGGAAGCATGAAGTAAAGTATTGTATTTTGGAAATTTTCTGTATACCCGAGTTTCCAACGTATGATCTTCTTGTCTAGTAACAACTACATCCAAAAAAATGATTTGTTGATATTCAATGTTGAGTGTAAATTTAATATCCCATCTGTTATCATTGAGATAGCTAACAAATTCATGTACATATGTAACATCACCCCACCACACCATCCAACAATCATCTAGATAATGTCTCCAGATGTCTAACTCATCTAAAAAGGAATTGTTGTTGGTGTCATAAATTAGCTGCTCTTCAAAAAGCCCCATAAATAGGTCAGCATAATTGGGAGCAAAGGAGCTGTACCTTTGACCTGCCAAGAAGACTTACCATAAAAATAGAAAATATTTTTAGTTAAGACATGTTCTGTTATGGTAAGTAGAAAATTGTTGAAACCAGGAGTGTATAATTTAGATTTCTCTAGCCAGTATTGAATGGCCTGTAGACCAGCCCCATGTGGTATAGTAGTGTAGAGTGACATCCATCCAGTGTGCAAAGGATTCCAGTTGTGTATCCTGAATAATATTCAGAAATTCGGTGGTATCTTTTAGTCTGGACCTAACCATGGACAGTAACGGTTGTAAGTATTAAGTCAGGAAGGCAGACAAAGATTCGGTTAAAGAACCCTTGCCAGATACAATTGGTCTGCCTGGTGGACATGTAGGATTTTTATGTATCTTCGGGAGTAAATATAGGTACTGAGGGATCGGATCTGAAACCTTAAGTTGTTTGCATGTTTGTTGATTGATGATGCCTTCCTCCATGGCTAGATCTAAGAAGGAATCAATATGTTTTTTTAAAATTTGGTGTAGGATCAATAATCATGTGTATATAGAACCGAGCATCGGATAGTTGTTTATCTGCCTCAGCCTGATACATCTCCCAGTCCATAACTACAATGCCACCTCCCTTGTCAGCTGGTAAAATAACTATATTATGATTAGAACTGAGTTCATTTAATGCTTGGTTTTCTTGCTTTGTCAGGTTATGTCTGATTAGTTAATGCCCTTGAGAGAAGTGCAAATCCTTTAAAACACATTCTTTAAATATAGCCACATGTTTATCCATGGGGGGGTTGGAACTCGGATCTTCCAAACTGAAACCCAGTAGATCTTTGAGTGTTTTCAGTATTTGAAAAAAATATTTTGAGATTAAGCAATCTACAAAAACTATTCAATTCATTGAATAAAACATGCTCAGGTACAACAGAAGTAGGTACAAAATTGAGACCCTTATTCAGTACTTTATTATGTATATCTGACAATTTGTATGAGGAGATATTGTGTACATTATCTATTGAGTTACAATTTTTTGTAGCAATTGTTGTATGTTCTGTGTGTTTCTCTCTATGTTTTCTGCCCCCTCTACATTTTTTGTGCCTAAAGGGTCTGAAGGTTGTTTCCGTTTGGCAGCTGGAGAATCTTGGTTAAGAGGGCAATCAAAATCAGTGGCAGAGGAGGATTCATCCTCTCAAGTACCACTTGGTGATTGCGCTGTTTTTCTAAGTATAGATCTTGGTCTCGTCCTTCTGCTGGAAGGTTTGTAACCGGGAGCAGAAAACCGGACACTTTTTTGGATGACAAAAGGTTTCCCTTTTTCATAGTCAGCAATGTCTCTTTGGAATTTCTGAGTTTTCTTTTTGATGAGTTGTTCTTCTAATGTGGCTAATTCCTTAGCCAAATTGGTCAAATGGCTATTGAAAAAGCTTTCAGACTCATAAGTCTTTGCTTCTTGACAATTGACATTAATTTCTAGTTTCTGTGTTTCAATCATCCTTTCATAATACATAATTAGTGTATCTATGAACAGCATAGATGCTTGGTGTTGTGTTAGGGCCCAATCTGTTGACAGCTGGTCATCAATTAAACCCAGCAGTGGTTGAATTCTAATTGTTAAACCTCGTGGTGTTATGTTTTTAAGTTTATATGCTTTAAACAATTTAAGGTGCCAAATGTTGGCCCTTAGTGTTCTCATATTCTTAGTCAGTTTTTGAAATAATACACCACAAACATGTTTGGCGTCTACCATGTCAGTAGTAAAACCACTAGAATTGGGTGGCTGTAAGCCAAAAACATCCAAATTGTCTTTGTCAGCAGAGAGGCCCTGCAAAATCCCGGTGAGATCCATGATAACAAGTGATGCAACACAATAAGGCAATATTATTCTTATGTCAATATATATATATATATAAATACACATATATATAAAAAAGAAAATGTAAAAATATTATTTATTGTGCCATTTGCATCTATATAATATATGTGTAATATATTGGCTTAATACAAATATTTTAATTGGGTCACCAAACTAGAGCTTGTCAACCTAATATAAATAAATATATATACAGAATGATATGAATACCTGTTGAGATTACCAAATGCTCCTCATAGCAACCCTACAAAAAGAGGAAACATAAGCTATAAACAAAAATTGAAGCCTTAAAAAAGGACTAAGAGTAATCAAATTAGTGGCCGACCTTTGTCTCAACCACTAGTCACATATATATATATATATATATATATATATATATAAAGAATATTTATCTGGCCAATTAATGATCATATGTATCTTGGAAAGAAAAGAAGGCCTTGCTGACCAAATATGAATTCCAGATAGGTGAAAGTGAATCACTCAAAAGTATTTGAAAAATATCAGAATTATGGCCGACCTTCGTCTTAGCCACATATCACGAAAGATCAAAATTGTAGCCGACCCTCATCTTAGCCACATGTGACATTAATATTCATACAAACCACTAAACTCGGTATAACAAACATAACATAATTCTTTGATATATTAATTGAAAGATGGCCAGTTTGATTTCTGTCACCAGCTAGAGTAACTAAAGTTAATCATGGAAAACTTTAAGTAAGTTAGCAACAAACAATGAGATTACTTAAATGCTGGCAAACAATGAAATATCTGATATATCCAGTAAAATACATTCTATTATAAACATTAGGTATAAATATTATTAGCATCTATTTAAATTAAGTAATAAGTTTTGAAAGACTTCACCAATAAGGGTGAATATGTTAAATAACTGTGTGCTATAATCTTTTGTTGAGGTTTTATATATGATACATCCTACTTACTATGATTGAATTGCTTGTCATCTACCTTTCTTGTAAATATGAATTACTTATACAATAAGTAGACATTTATATTGTATTAGAATTCTGTCTGATCTACAATAGAACTATACCTGTTCAAAATAATATAAATATTGCTTATTTCTATTACAAATATTCTCCATATGATAATTCAATGTATGGAGCTCAGAAGTTCTGAATTGTCAAGGTGTGAGCGATAATCTGATGGATTTATGTTTATCCATCAGATTAGGAATGATTTTCATTCCATGGCTAGTGCGGATCTTAGTTTTGTTAACATTTATTAATTTAAATTTGTTATTTCACAAAAAAAATTTAGTATGCCTGATCAAAACATTACTTTATTGGTAAACACTCAAAGTATAAAACTGATAATTTCCTTTAAAAGCTTAAACATATAGTTTATAGTTATCAGAGGAAAATGTCTAATAGTTACAATAAAACAAAAAATACATAGTCTAAATAACCTAAGATGGATTTAACATTATTATCTTTAAATACCAATGGCTTAAACAATCCTAGCAAGATATCAAATCTACACAATACTGAAAAGTTTTTAATTGGAAATGCTTGCACAGAGCATTCTTAACCCCAGACAGAATCAGTAAAATTAGTTCTTCCATAAAAGGAATATATTGGAGATGTGAGCAAGTATACAATGCGGATTGGAATCACATTTTCTTTGATTGTGTTAAAATTAAGCCATTTTGGAATGGTATTAATAACTTTGCACAAGCTTTATTTAATGAGTCATTTTATTTAACTAAAGCTCTTGTATTATTAAATGTGAATGAAGGTCCTCATTTGAACAAGTCAAACATGCATCTAGTATGGGTGGTAGGATGACATAGGGGTGGTAGGATGACATAATGGTTAAGGTGTTTACCTTAAAGACACAAGGTGCTGAGTTTGAGTCTCACATGGGGTAACTGGCTAGGCTTCAAATGGTCCAAAAGGGCAGTTAGCCTAGTACTAACCTATGAACCTATGAACTTGCAATTTCAAGGAAGTGTATAACAAAAAGATGGAATATAAACACAGTACCAACTTTGGAAGACTTCTACAGCCTACTGAAGACCACAGCATTATTGGAAATTAAAATTAAAGAACTAAGAATTTATCCAAAGCTATTTATCAACAACCCTTGGGGAAAAGTCTTATCTTTGAATGACACTATACAATAATTGATCAGGCACTCTGATAATGGATTGGGCATACTTATAAAGTAACTGTATACATTAATAGCTGTTATAGTGTCAGGCTGATGTAAATAGTGTACATAGTTATTTACGATATTATGTATAAATACTATGGAATTCATTCAAATGTATTTGAAAAATAAAAAAAAAATTGAGAAAAAAAGGTGCAAAGAAAAAAAAACATCAGTAAGGATACAGAATTAATAAACCAAGTAAAGATAGAACAAAGTCTGTTTTATGAAGTTGACCAATAAAAATGCTATAACTGACAATTTCAAAAGTATGTGTTAGATTTATTAATTATTCACTTGAGTGGTGTGAGCTTCCAATGTCTGTATATCTTTTATCTGTTAGAGAGTATATTGCTAACAAAGTGTTACAGCCTGATGTGAAACCATGCTGACAGTGAGCAAGGATATCTTACTTATTAATGTTTCTCAGAAAGACTTTTTTCAAAAACATTTTCTACTGCTAGTGGACAGAAAATGGAGTTGGGTCTAAAATCCCGAGTACTTGAGGGAGTGGGGAATTTGAGGCTGGGGACTGTAAGTGCATGCTGGAAGTGTAGGGAGGGGGCTATTCTACAGATAGAGATAGAGACAGAGAGACTGACAATGTGTGAATGTAGTTTTGAAATGTGAGGAAGCCATCCAAATAAAGACAAGAATACCTCTTAACTCTCCAGATATTCACCAAATACCCAGATTTTTAACTCATATTTTTGGCCTGTTCCTCATAAAATGTATGGTTTTCTGGCAGAATCATTGATGACTGATGACTGATGGCACTAAATAATGATAGACAGTTGACTTTCAAATTTCATAATCTTTGGAAAACACATGCAAATGAAAAATCTATAATTCTGTCAACTTTCTAAGTTTGTAAGAGAAATATATAAAATCTATCCCTAATTTTGGACCTCTGTCATCCCATTATTTTTGGCTTTGTTCAGATTTCATGTGCTAAGAGATTGAAAGGTATGGGAATGACTTTTTCTTAAACTGGAATTAGCAGATAGTCTAAAATATGGAGGGCTGTGGAGCGTGAGGCTGATTAATAAGGCTGAGACCAGTTTACATTGTGAAACTTCAAGGATAACTGATCTTTCTTTGAGTCAGGAAATAGTTTATGAGTAATATACATAGGTGGAGGTCTGGGGTTTCAAAGGAAATTAAACTGTATAGGAAAGTGGTCAGTGGAATTGGTAGGAAGGCATGTGATATGTGTCAGTTTATTTATAATATTTATTATTAGGAGGTCTAAGAAAGACTCCTTGCAGAAATTGATAGTGATTTTTTTGTTCTGGTCTCCTCGGACCTCATTTTACCGGTCTAGCCCCAGTGCACAAAGTCCATGTCAGGGTCTGCCATATACTCTCCAACCCCTGCCCCCAGACTTCCTCCATGCCCTCTGGGGCCAGTCATGGATCCTGGGGACTTGGATCATCTATGATTCCATCTGGGAGGATTCTTTTATATAACCTCCCTGCTCCCTTTACTCATCATTCAGGCTCATTGGTTGGTCTGAGGTCAACACCCTCTTTGGACCACACCCCTCCCTTATAGAGCATATAAACAATCACCCTCCCACTTTGGATGAGCATGCCCATTTCTTTCCTGCTACTCTGCCAGTTCCCTGAGCTGCTAATCAAACTTCGGTTAACTGTACCATAGTCAGGGCTTTATCCATCTATGCCCACAGAACAGCAACTTGGAACTGAATCTTGTTGGAGTGGAGATGAGTTGAGCAAGATTATATAAGAAATATTTAGTAATTTGTCTTTTATGAGGGCCGTTTAGATCGTTGTTAAAGTCATGAGAAATTGCAATGTTATTTATTGATGCATTGATAAGTATAGATTCAACTGAAGATTGACAAAATCTTAGAGAAATGGGGGATGCAACAAAAATAGTTTAACATGCTTACTAATTAGGAGTTTGACATGTAGACAGTTTGGAGAGTTCTCCATGTTTGATTTACTTGTAACAATGAGGTAGGGGTTGAAAGGGTGATTTTTATTTATTAAGAGCTTAGAACCCGCACCTATTTTTATATGCTCTAAAATCATAGAATATATCATAAGAACTTCTAGAATTTAAATGGTATGTGTTGTTTTTTTTAACCTGTCTGTCTACTGACTATAAACCCCCCATTATCTATGTAGCCATTCATTCTTCAACCAGGTGACACCTACCACTGGCCCCTTTGCTTTCCCTTGAGGTGAGAGCTGAGCAGCAGGCCATCATCTAGGCAGGTATCAGGATCTACCTCCACCCCCAGGAGATCCTAACACCCTTTGGCAACTTCTGAGGGATGCTAACACTTCCAGTGGGGGAAATCATATGAGCTTCTCCTTGGGAGTTCTCCCTCAACCTACACAACTAGAACATGGAAGCACATCCCTCTGGCCTCGGCACTTCAGGCTGCACCATCTAGAAGTCTCTGTGGGTGTCACTTCTGTCCCATCTAGAACTCTCAGTATGTGCCACTTCTGTCCCATCTAGAACTCTCAGGCCACTTTTGTCCCATCTAGAACTCTTAATGGATGTCAATTCTCTCCCCCCTCCTGGATAGTTGAGATGTATAAAACTTATGCCTATTCTGCTTTCAACTCCCATGCCTGCTAACTGATCTCAGGTAATCTAGATCCCAATTAGGGCTTTATTCCTCTGTGCCATAGTGGGGGGGGCATATATTATTTTTTAAGCAAGTTCGAGTAATTCCAAGAGAATCAGCTTTGTGATAGGCTCACAATGCTTTAAATGCATTACACTTACTTAAGCTTTGAAGATTTAGGTGTTGACTTTTGAGGTGATTAATTTTGAGAGAAATTGCTGAATATGTAGAAATGGAATGATTGTGAACAGGTAATTAAATAGACAGATAAACGGAGATGATGAAGGATGCATAGTTGGAAAGACATGGATCAAGGACTGAAGTTACTGACACCATCCGAAGATGAGCTGAACCATCCGATTTATTTATTTATTTCACATTTGTTAACCGGGTTGGCCCAGCTGAGTTACAAAAAAAAAAACATTTTTGGTGGAAACCCAGGGAGAAAAGCTCCAATAATGTCTACAGCAATAAAAAGTAAAATAAACATTATACATAAGATAAAATAGAGTACAAACTGAAATGCCGGTAATAAGAACAAATTATAGTTGTCACATAAGAAAGTGAGTATTAAAATATAAACATACAAAGAGTTTAGTGGCAGTGCTGAAAAGCTAGACTTTGGCTGAGTTGTGAAAGCAGACTCCATTTGCTGAGCATGGGAATGGTCTCAGAAGGAACAGCTTGGTTCTCTGTATATTCAGGAGTGAGTATTAACAGAAACTCTGATGTAACAAAGGTCAGCATAACACAGGGCAAGGGGAATACAATGAAGGGCAAGTGGTGTTTACCTGACTGCACGAACATGACGTCTGTTGGTGCTACTTTTCTTTGAGAAGGTTATATTCACTTCCTTTGAGCTTATGAAGTCAGTAGATTTTAGAAACACATCTGCTGAAATGCAGATAACCCGAGAAATAGTTTTAACTTGATATTTTAAATATTTAAACATATTCTTCCCCTTTTTCTTCATTAGGACATCTATTAGATATTTTAGTTATAGCATTACAAAACACTCATAACATAAAACTGAGAATTATCTGTTTAAGTTGTCTTAGGCCTTAATAAAAGTAATGAAACTGTTCATAGGGCTGCCAACGCTTTTGTTTTATTTTAGTATGCAGTTTGGATTCCAAGGTAATCCTTGTGTTCAGTGTTTTCTGTGATCATCCAACATTATCATCCCTAGGGTACCTCAGATCAGTGTAGTGCCAACAGCATTTATCTGGTTTAATCAATTGTTGCATGACATAGGTTCAAGACCCAGACATTCTAACTATGAAAACGATACTAATGAGTGGCATAGTTACACTGGAAATAACAAGGTGTTACTCAAGGTGCCCCTGGGAAAGGGAACTACATTCTTTGTTTCCTGAATATTGCAGATGTAAAAAGGCCCACCTCCCCCCACTTACATTATTGCTCTGAAACATTAGACACCATTATTCTCCACTGAGTTTACTGAGTATTACAAGCAAAATGTGGGCTGCCTCCCCCCTAAAAAGAGAGTCACTGCTGAGCAGACTGCCAACTCAAAATAAGAGCTACCCCTGAGCACTCATTTCCTTTCCCTGTTGGCTAATTCTACAGGGTCTATGTTCATCACCAAACTCATAACACTAGCATCTGTGATACAAATATGATACAAAAGGCTTTTACCTTGAGTGAATGAATGATTGACTTGTGCCTCAGTGTAGAAAACTGAGTGAAATAGTTAATTTAGTTATTCTTTATTTTTCTATGAAACAGAACTATTTCAAAACTTATTTATCATCTTGTCTATGTGACTAAAAGGCACCTGTTTATTACATTCTTTCACATTTTTAGAAGCCTGATAAGGTACTTATTTTTATATTTTTCTCAAGTGAAATTGCAGAGTCATAGGGGTTGACAGGCTTGACTGAACATTCTGGGATGGGTGGCCAACATCTCTGGTCTGTTCTAAAAAGTGTTTGTTGATCCCTAAATGTTAAGTTCCCAGGAAAACTGGTAAACAATTAAGAGTATAAAAACCGGAACTCTCCATTGGTTGGTTGAAGCCTCACCTGTGCAGTGGACACACCGCCTGATAAAGTCTCCTACCTGACTGCAATGGGGTTTCTTAAGTGTGGGCTTTGATGAAGTATCTTACTTTATCGGTGAAGTTTTAACTTTGTTTTGTTTTACTTTTTGATATTAATATTAATGCTTGTCTGACATAGAGATGTTGTCTAATAAAGCTTTGCTCATTGTAGTGCAAATTCTTTGTCTTGACCATTTCTGTCCTGTTAAGAAATTGTGTTTAGGCAATACAGCATCACAGGCAGAAATCCAGCCTTTATGTCAATGGCCAAAAACTCCAACTGAAAGACAACAGGCAGGATTCACAAACACCTTCTGTCCTGTGAGGAACATGTGGTTCAGAAAACGAATTGTGTGATAGAGTGATATCACTAGTATTCTTGCAGCTAAGAGAGTGTTATCACTGTTGTACGGTGCAACTGAGATAGTGATATCACTGGTATGCTGTGCTGTGCAACTGCAATAGTGATAACACTGGTGTACAGTGCAGCTGAGATAGTGATATCACTGGTATGCTGTGCTGTGCAACTGTGATAGTGATATCACTGGTGTACAGTGCAGCTGAGATAGTGATATCACTGGTGTACAGTGCAGCTGATATAGTGATATCACTGGTGTGCTATTCTGTGCAACTGCAATAGTGATATCACTGGTGTACAGTGCAGCTGAGATAGTGATATCACTGGTATGCTGTGCTGTGCAACTGCGATAGTGATATCACTGGTGTACAGTGCAGCTGAGATAGTGATATCACTGTTGTACAGTGCAGCTGAGATAGTGATATCACTGGTATGCTGTGCTGTGCAACTGCGATAGTGATATCACTAGTGTACATTGCAGCTGAGATAGTGATATCACTGGTGTACAATGCAGCTGAGATAGTGATATCACTGGTATGCTGTGCTGTGAAACTGTGATAGTGATATCACTGGTGTACAGTGCAGCTGAGATAGTGATATCACTGGTGTGCTGTGCAACTGAGATAATGATATCACTGGTGTGCTATTCTGTGCAACTGCAATAGTGATATCACTGGTGTACAGTGCAGCTGAGATAGTGATATCACTGGTATGCTGTGCTGTGCAACTGCGATAGTGATATCACTGGTGTACAGTGCAGCTGAGATAGTGATATCACTGGTGTACAGTGCAGATGAGATAGTGATATCACTGGTGTGCTCTGCTGTGCAACTGGGATAGTGATATTACTGGTGTACAATGCAGCTGAGATAGTGGTATCACTAGCATATTAAAGAGAGCAGGGTATGAGATGGAGGTTATTGAGGTTGGGAGGTTATTCCAAAGTTTAGAGGTAGTGAAGGAGTAAAGCATTTGGCCAGCTGGAAGTTGAGGGTTACTGACTTTAAGTAGAATTTTTTTTCAGATCTAAGGTGTCTGTTTGGATGGTACAGAGTTAATATGGAGGAGAGAGCTGGACAAGCTGTTGGTTTATATATTATTTTATGTGCAGTAATTAAGTGAAGATAGTTGAGATAGAGTGAAAGTTCAAGCCAGTTTAGTTGTTGCAGTGAGGAACAGTGATGTGATGAGGATCTAGCATTTGCTGCAAATCTAGCAATTTTATTGTAGCATATATCAAGTTTGTTTTTTAGTGAAGAATGTATATTAGTGAGGATGGCGGCACCATATAGGAGGGATGGAAGTAGGAAGGCAGAGGCTTGTGTTCTTTTGGCATTGTTATTTAGGTAACAGCTATGTCTGCAGAGGGTACCTAATTTCTGGTGTGTGTTTTTGATGTTATTGAGTATGTGGGGTTCAAAAGTTAGGGTTTCATCGATACTGACTCCTAACAGTTTAGTACTGCGGACAACTTCTATGGATGTATTATTTGGGGAGAGTATAGGGAATTCAGCCCTGTTCAGGGGTGTTGTTTTTTTGGGAGTGAATAGAATCAGCTTGGCCTTGTTTGGGTTGAGAGCGAGGTGATTATTTGACATCCATTTTGTGGTGGATGTGAAGGCATTTTGGGTTAGTAGTTGAAGCTCAGAAGGGGTTTTTGCAGTGCAGATAATTGTTGAGTCATATACATATTGTATTACATTAGCCTGTATTAATGACTCATGGAAATTGTTTATGAATAAGATGAATAGTAGGGAGCCCAATACTGAGCCTTGGTGTAAGAGGATTGCTGCCATTTGGTTGATTGGTATCTGTCAGAATGGTAGCTAGAGAACCAATTTAGAGTTGGGGGTGAGACACATAGGTTATTAAGTTTAAAGAGTAAAATGGGGTGAGAAATTGTATAAAATGCCTTGGAAAGGTCAAGGAAGAGTGAACAGACGATCAGACCTGAATCGTGTGCTCGATTTACTGTATCCAAAAATGAGATGAGGGCTGTATTTGTGCTATGGCCTGGTCTAAAGCCATGTTGGGTAGAGGTGAGTAGTTGGGTGTTGATTAAATGGTTGATTAGTAGGGTATGAACACATTTTTCAAGTATTTTAGAGATGGAAGAGAGAATGGCTATTGGCTGAAAGTTTCAGATGTCGGAAGTTTTTCCACCTTTGTGCAGGGGCAGAATGTAAGCTTTTTTCCAGATATTGGGTACGTAAGACTCTTGGATTGATCTATTGATTAGTATACTAATGGGGTACGCTATGGAATCAGCAGTTATTTTTAGGAATTCAACAGGTAGGTTGTCAAGAGCACAGGAGCAGGGTTTGAGTTTATGAAGCAGCTTCTTTATGGTGCTTGCGGGTATGGGACTGAAAGAAAAAGATGGTGGTGGAGATGGTTTAGAATAAGTAGTATATTGGACTGGTGAGTTTAGGTTTGAAGAGGGGAAAGTAGTGGTCAGCTTCACAATGGTGTCAATAAAATATGTGTTGAAGCAAGAGGCTATATCTGAGGAGGTTTTATCATGGTATGGGCAGGGAATGCCGTTAGACTCTGGGTGAATAAGGGAATTTATTGTTCCCCAGAATGTTTGAGGGTTTAGTCTATGCTGGTTTTGTAGCTTATGGTGATAGTCTTTGTTTATCTTTAATAACCTGTCTTTTGGCTTGAATACGTAGTTGTTTGTATTGTACCAGATCAGCTGGGTTTTTGTGTTTTTGTCATGTTCTCCAAGCTTTATCTCTAGAGGACATGATTTGCTTTGTGGGTTTTGTGAGCCAAGTTGAGTGGTTAGTCTTGACTCTCTTTATTCTGGGTGGTGCTACCTCATCTAGGATTTTAAGAAATGTTGAATTGAATAATTCAACTGCTTCATGTAGGGGAATGTTATGAAATGGAGTCCAGTTAGTATGATATAAGATTTCATTTAGAGGTTCTGGGGAGAAATTAGACAGGTCTTTTATTAGTTTTAAGTGATGATTACCTGTCGTTGTAGTAGTTTTGCGGATGGCAAGGGCTGGTAAGTGGTCACTGATAGTGTTTGCTAAAGTTCCAAAAGTGGAAATTTTATTTGGGTTAGACACAAAGATCCAATATAAGGTTGAGCCTTGTTTCATTTGATTTTTGGGCCTGGTTATATCAGAAATTAGTTGATATCTGACAAATTTATATTTACACCCCTAGTATGATAGTTTAATTTTGAATATGTTTGGATGACCAGGCAAGAATCTCTTCTAGAATGGGAATGTTATCACCTGGGGGAATGTATAAAGCTATGATGCATAGGGTTTTGTGGTTATTTAGTTTTAATATTGTAACTAAGAGTTCAGCAGGGGAGAAATGTGGAATGGCTTTTGAGTAGGGAATTAAGGTAGAGCTACTTGGGTATATTAAGGCAATGCCCCCACCTTTTTTGTGTGGTCTGTCATTTCTAAGACATGAATAGTTGGGGGGTAGGAATTCTGTATCACTGGTATGCTGTGCTGTGCAGCTGAGATATTGATATCACTAGTGTACAATGCAGATGAGATAGTGATAACACTAGCATACTGTACAGCTGTGATAGTGACATCACTGTTATGCTGTGCTGTGCAGCTGAGATATTGACATCAATGCTATGCTGTGCTGTGCAGCTGAGATATTGATATCATTAGTGTACATTCCAGATGAGACAGTGATATCAGTGGCATACTGTTCAGCTCAGTGTACTGTACAGCTGAGATAGTAATAGCACTGGTGTACAGTGCAGATGAGATAGTGATATTACTGGTGTGCCGTGCAGCTGAGAAAGTGATATATCTGGTATACTGTGCAGATGAGAAAGTGATATCGCTGGTGTACTGTGCAGGTGAGATAGTGATATCACTGGTGCACTGTACAGCTCAGATAGGGAAAATCATTGGTGTACTGTGCAGCTCAAATAGTGATATTATTGATGTGCTGTGAAGCTGAGATAGTAATATCACTAGTGTATAGTGCAGCTGAGCTAGTGATATCACTGGTGTGATGTGATGTGCAGCTGCGATACTGATAATACTGGCATGCATTACTGTTGAAATGATATCACTAGTGTACTTTGCAGCTGAGATAGTGATATCTCTGGTGTACTGAGTAGGTGTACTGTGCAAGTCAGATACTGATATCTCTGGGGTACTGTACCAAGGCAGTTGAGTCTGCCATTGGTTTCATTTGAGCATGATGCAAAGCATGTTAAACCACATGCTGTAAGGATTAGGACAATAGTAGCAGGCAGGGCACATGACAAGGAAGCACTGAACACAATACCATTGTAAAGTGTAGTTGTATCACATATAAAGGTGACATAGCCACTCAGCCTGTGTCTTCATGTTTGGAATAATGCATGCGAAAGGGGTGCAATGAAAAACACTGTACTGTAAACATGGGGTGCACAGTAATGTACAGTACTGTAAACATGGGGTGCAATGAAAAACACAGTACTGCAATACAAGGTCCTCTTATCTGGAAGTGACTTTCTCATAGCCACACAGAACACAAGCAGATGGGGTACACTGAGACATACTGTTCTTTAAACATAGGGTGCACAGAAATGTACAGTACTGTAAACATGGGGTGCAATGAAAAACACTGTACTGCAATACAAGATCCTCTTATCTGGAAGTGATTTTCTCATAGTCACACAGAACACAAGTAGATGGGGTGCACTGAGACGTACTGTTCTGTAAACATGGGGTACACAGAAATGTACAGTACTGTAAACATGGGGTGCAATGAAAAACACTGTACTGCAATACAAGGTCCTCTTATCTGGAAGTGACTTTCTCATAGCCACACAGAACACAAGTAGATGGGGTGCACTGAGATATACTGTTCTGTAAACATGGGGTGCACAGAAATGTACAGTACTGTAAACATGGGGTGCAATGAAAAACACTGTACTGCAATACAAGTCCTCTTATCTGGAAGTGACTTTCTCATAACCACACAGAACACAAGTAGATGGGACGCACTGAGACGTACTGTTCTGTAAACATGGGGTGCACAGAAATGTACAGTACTGTAAACATGGGGTGCAATGAAGAACACTCTACTGCAATACAAGGTCTTCTTATCTGGAAGTGGCTTTCTCATAGCCACACAGAACACAAGTAGATAGGGTGCACTGAGACGTACTGTTCTGTAAACATGGGGTTCACAGAAATGTACAGTACTGTAAACATGGGGTGCAATGAAAAACACTGTACTGCAATACTAGGTCCTCTTATCTGGAAGTGACTTTCTCATAGCCACACAGAACACAAGTAGATGGGATGCAGTGAGACGTACTGTTCTGTAAACACGGGGTGCACAGAAATGTACAATACTGCAAACATGGGGTGCAATGAAAAACACTGTACTGCAATACAAGTCCTCTTATCTGGAAGTGACTTTCTCATAGCCACACAGAACACAAGTAGATGGGGTGCACTGAGACGTACTGTTCTGTAAACATGGGGTGCACAGAAATGTACAGTACTGTAAACATGGGGTGCACTGAAATGTACTGTACTGCAAACATGGGGTTCACTGAAATGTACTATACTGTAAACATGGGTGCACTGAAATGTACTGTACTATAAACATGGGGTGCACTGAAATGTACTGTACTGTAAACATGGGGTGCACTAAAATGTACTGTACTATAAACATGGGGTGCACTGAAATGTACTGTTCTGTAAACACGGGGTGCACTGAAATGTACTGTACTGTAAACATGGAGATATAAGTTCATCTTATCTGGAAGTGACTTGCTCAGAGTCATACAAAATGCAGTTAATGACAGGGAAGTTACTCAATTCTATAAGGTAGCAGTTGTTAGTCCCTTATAACTTTAATCCTCTACATCATGCTGTCATTGTTATGCAACAAAGCTGCTCTGTAAGAACACACACAGGACACTGCTGATTCATATTTAAGTGAGAGTTAACAGCAGAACAGCACTGGGCAGACACTCTTCATAAACAGTGCTGAAGACGATTGTGGAATGTATTGCAGAATGTACAGCAGACCAGCGGTCTGCAGTATATACCAATGAGACTATCTGCATTCTCACCCAGCCTGAACATGGCAGTACACAGCACCAGTCTGATTCTCGAACCACTGCTGCTACCAATGTATATGTGGGAGAGAGAAATGTACTTCTGAATTATTTAAATGTACCAACCCTATGGCTGCAAAGCAGTACAAGTGATAACAGGCAAGTTGCATGAACTGTCGTCTTGCAGTTACATTATAAGACTAGGAACCATGAACAGGGAATAGAAACATTGCAGAGCTGGCGTGAAGAAATAGCACCTGATATGACTGACTCTCTGGACTCATGAGAAAACTGTTGGTGATGAGTGCATCCTCAACAACATACAGTTTGCATCCATTTTTTAACTTCAAAATATACCACATCAGTTTGTTATCATTGGCAATGCTTCCTGACTCTCACGTTTGGTATATAAGCAGGTCCTGTAGTTTGGAACAATGCATATGCAAGTGGTTCATTGACTGCACACTTACCATGGCTGCTATAATATTCAAAGGTTCAAAGGTAGGTATTACAAAGTCAGACTTCTATGAAGAACAATCTAGGAGTTTCTGCCCAATAACCATCTTTGCCAAGTTTGATACGTTCCTTTTGTCTGAAGGTTCAGTGGGGCTGTTTTTTTTTTTCTGAATCTGATTAGCTGTACATAACTTCTTACAAATAAACATATGGTGTGTCTTATATTGTTAAGGTGATCAAACTTCTACTGTATAGAAACAAGACATTTTTAACCGCACTGGCTAGGACTGCAATCGCCCGATCACACTTACTCTCTACTCTCGTACATGCCTTGCTTGTACTCTTAAACCTCAACAAATCTGAACTAGGTAAGTTGTCCCATAGCTACAATCATATTGCCAGATTTGCCACTGGCTCCTCTTATAGAACCCACCACTGCCAGAACCTTAAACAACTAGAGTGGCTAGAACTGCCCAGCTTAATTCAATTCAATCAACTCTTAATAGCGCACAATATTTTGTACCACCCGGAGGATACCCCCTCACTTAAAAATATTATTAAGCCATATAGCAATCTAAGATCCCTATGGTCAGCCAATAAACTACTGGTCCAAACCCCAAAGCTAATAACTCTGCTGGTGAATCCCTGTTTGCCAACTTCATTGGCAAAACCTGGAATTCGTTGCCAAACTATATAGCCCTACAATCCTCTAAAAGTCTCTTCAAAGAAAACCTCAAACAGTATCTCAAAGTGAATTGGCTATGCCCATGTATCAACCCTGATTAAGTTATAAACTAAAAGCATATTCTGCAATTATCATAACTTGTAACTACATCACCAAGCTCTGCTTCCAATCTGATGTCTCTTACTTTTAATTGTCTGTCCATGACAATTGTGAGTCCCTACTAGGGAACACTACTAACCCATTGTATATAATCACTTTGTTTTTATAATTGTTTGCTAACTTCTGTGTAATCTATGTAAGTTTGTCTTTGTGGAGCTTTTCTCCCCAGGCCTCCACTGAAAATGGACATGTATCCAGTCGGACTATCCCGGTAAACAAATGTAAAATAATAATAATAAATAAATTATTGTGGAATTTCAATACCCCTGCTGTATGATGAAACAATAAATCTCCTTCAGTTGTTTGGTACAGGTGAAATATAACATGTCAAGTACTCCAGAGCAATTTATTGTGGTTATATAACTATTTATTTAAAAAAAATCTGTAGAGTTTTTCAATAAATAAAATTCACAGAGCTGTTTTTGTTGTTGGTTCATGGTCATGGCATAACAATAGCATTGTCACATGAGTGTATTAAACCTAGCATGCATCTTACATATTTTCTAATGGAGAAATCTGTCTGTGATGTTTGAAATTATAGGTTGTTTAACTATTTTGAGGCATTGGTATGGAAAAGACAAGATGTCAATGCCTTGTTGCAGGTAAGTTAAGGAAGTTTTATACATTTACTTGCTTTTATTTTTAATTGTTTGTGCATTACTTTTGTATTTATATTTTCTGTCTTCCAAACATACTATGGAAGGTGTAACGGCAGCCTTTTCAGGCTGTGGACAGCTTGGACTGATTATCCTGATTCCGCCTTGGTCAGTTTTCTGTCCTTTCTTTAGATAGATAGTTGCATATATTACACTGATAAACTGCTGGTCAGCTATTTGGATAGCTGGATTAAGACTCTTTGAATATTTGTTTTTATTCTACCTCTCTCTCTTGGTCCATATTAGGATACTTACATAAACCACACAAACCCATGCTCATGTACGTACATGCATACAGGCATGGAGGACTGCACGTCTGTTTTCTTTCACATCGATCATCAGCATCAATGCCGTTTTTCCTGTTTTCTATATAGGGTTGTGGTGTCATATTGCATGTTGCCACCTCTCTTAATTCAATGATAATCTTTTACCGTCTTCAGTCACCACACCTTCCTATTGCAGATCTTCTCTCAAGCTATCCATCCAGCTCTTATATGGATGTCTTTGTCCCCTCCTGTCTTATTCTTGTCTATTCCAATTCTGTTTTACCACATCACCTTCTGCTTTTCTGAACATCTGATTGAGCCACTGTAATCTGTTCTCTTTAAACTTTTGTGCAACTGGGAGCTAATTTGGCTTGAGTTCAGATATCCTCATTTCTTCATCTGTCTGCCAGTGTGCATTGTACTGCTTATGCAGGATGCTTCATCTCCACCATCTCAAGCTTCCTTAGCTGCTGTCTTCCCTACCCAGGTTTCTGAGCTATATAGAAGGAATGGTCACACCACTGTTTGGCCTTCCCTACCCAGGGGGTCTGTGTCATATAGAAGCAGTGGTTACACCACTGTTTGGTCTTCCCTACCCAGGGGTCTGTGCCATATAGAAGCAGTGGTCACACCACTGTTTGGTACACCTAACAGTTCACATTCTTTATTATTCCTTTTGTCTTACACAATTCTTGACCATTTCTGCCAGTTTGTTGCAGAACCTCTGATCCTAGATTCTGTCTCCTCATTCAGATTTCACTTCTCCCCAGCCACACCTCACAAATACTTGAAGCTGTTAACCTCTTCTACTAGTTTGACTTCTATCTCAGTTTATAACTCTTATGATTATTCTATTTGCTGCCGTAGCCACTTCCTTATTCGTTCTTAGTTTCATCTCATGTGTTTTTAATTTTGCATCCCAGTTTCCTATTGTTTCCAAAAGTTCCAGTTCAGAAGTCTACTTGAAGTGCCACATTATTTTCATGTAGTCTATCACTAGTATGACCAGGCATGAGCTCAGAGCTGAACTCTGATGCACACCCACTCCCCCCGTGAACCCCTTGATGAGTCTGAACACTGACTGCACTTTTGTCATTGGGTCATTGTACATAGTCTACACTAATTCTACCAATGTTTGTTAGACTTTGGACCACTGCAGGACTTCCCAAATCAGTTTTATTGGGAACATGTTATATGCTTTCTCCATATCTAGGAATGTCTAATTGGACACCTTCCTCATCTCCATATTTTTCTGCACTATCTGCCTCTCGGCAAACATCAGGTCAAATGTACTGCATTCCATTCTGAATCTGAATTGCTCATCACCCATCTTGCTTTCTACTGATCTGCATATTTGTATGTCAATAGCCTTCTCAGTGTCACTGGAGTTTAGTACCTCCATGTTGCCTGCAGTTATGATTGTTCTTGAACACACTGGCATTAGAATGCTCATTCTCCAGTCATCAGGGGTAAGTTTTTCTCTACATAGCATGCTGAGTACTCAAATGAGCCATTTGTCCTCTAAAGAACTCAATGTCTTGATCATACCTGCTATGACTTAATCAGAGCCTGCAGCTTCACATGACTTCCTTTTCCAAGGTACACTTCCTGTTCTACTGGTGTGCGTTCTCCTTCTGCTCTCATTGCTGTACAACTTTTCTGAGGTTTTCTTCATTTAGAAGTTTGCTGGTGATGTTCTGCAGAGTAATGAACATACTGTTGCTGGTGTCTGCTATGAATATCATCGGCTGTCTTCTTTAACTTTCTGTCATTGCAATGCAACAAAACAGATCTTCTTTGTACCATCTACTGTGGAAACCTCTTCAACAACTGTGCCAATATATTTAAAATAAGTATGTGTTAAACTTATATCAGCTTCCCAGTTCTTCTAACCATATTAAAGTGTTATTCTACTGTATGGTACCTGGTCAGCTCTAAAACTACTCTGCCTATCCACCATCCCACTTACCCAGTACTACACCCCTATAGCATCCTACTATACTCCCAACCACTTGCACTGTAACTCACTTTATTATCTCCATATCTTCCACTGTCCAGCTCCCACTGGGCTAACCCCCATCTCTACACACACCTTTTACCTCCACACTGAGTACTGCTATCAATTTAGGCCTGCTCTCACTATAACCTGACACTCCAACTGCCCCCCCCACCACCACCTCCACCTCCCCTGCCTTACTATCTGCTTAACTGCTGCTACATCCATACCTATCTCTGCTTCCAGTGTTAGGGCTGTAGACTCATCCTCACAGCCTTGCACACACACAATCTTCCCTTCCCCTGCTTCCAGTCTATGTAACTGTCCACATTACCTTTATAAAGTATGTGCTAATATAAATTTACTCAAAAGCACAACCCTAGAGCAATACATTTAGGTTTTTACTCTTTCAGCTAGCCCTCTCTGATTGTTCTTTGAACAACAGGGCCACTCCCAGGACAATGCAACCCCGCTCCATTCGCCCTCGCTACTGCACGGGCTCACTTTGAGTCCCTACCCTACCCCCATTCCCACCCACCCCTGGACTACTGTAACTTATAGCTAAGAACCACACCCACTGGCAATTCTCACACATCCTAATTATCCAATCATTTCTCACCAATCAATCACAACCTCTCCTCCCATCTCACCCTCACTCACACATACCCCACCCTACACACAGAAACAAATCCATCTTTACTTTAATACCACTTACACCACAATAAAAATGATGCTCAAAGCACACAACACTTTTCTACTACAAACATGAATCTATCCATCCACTACACTTACCTTACTCCTACTCTCCCTTCTCTCCTCCTACCATATCTAACTCCATTTCAGTAACCCACTACCATGGCAAACTGAACCCATAACTAATCACAATCAGCTCAAAAGCTCCACAATTACTCCCAATGACCCTACCTCCTATGAACCACACTCTTATATGTACTTCCACATGAAACTTAAAACCAACCCTTTTTCCTATCAAAAGCAATACAAAATAATGAACAAGTTAACCAAACTATACCATAACCTACTACTCACACTCACTTGTTGCGGTGATATACACCCCAATCCAGGACCTACACCAACTACCACATTTAACCCTAACATAGTTAACCCTTTATATAACCGACCCACCTCATCTCTCCTCTTCCTAAACATAAATATAAGAAGCATACTTAACAAAGTTCAGGACCTTCATGCCCTATTAGTCTTACACAAACTGGAGATAGTTATACTAACTGAAACCTGGCTTAAACCACATCATCATAACAATGACATCATAGCACCTGGTTACAATATTACTAGGAAAGATAGATTAGATAAAAAAGGTGGAGGGTAGCAATATTATTCCAAAACCATCTAACTATAGAGCAGTTTGACTGTGATAACCTGGCTGTAAAAGACAAAGAAATTATCCTAGCCAAATTTAAACTAAACCCCCACAAACAAGTTATCATTGCAGGAGCCTCCCTCCCTCCAGGTAATAACATTAATTCAACAGAAAACTTACTAAACTGTATCTCTAACTCCTTTCCTCATGAAACCATACTACTAGGAGATTTTAGCATAGGCTGTCTCACTTGCTCCAACCACAACCCTTCTAACCACATTAACCTCCATGGGTTCACCCAAATAATACAGACCTCCACCAGAAGCAACAAAATAACCAAACGTCAGTCCATCCTAGACTGGATACTGTCATCACACCCCACTCTTGTACAACAGTCAGCATCTTTCCTAGACAGTCTAAGTGACCACCAACCAACCTATCTAATTAGGAACAGATCCAACCAACACATCAATAAGCCCAGACTTAGGGTCATACATAACAAAAGAAACTTCATAGCAGATGATTTTAACAAATCACTACAATATTGCAATTGGACTCCCCTTAAATACCTACCACTAGATGAGGCCATACAATACTTTAATTCCACTTTCCTAGATATCTTGAAATTCCATGCACCCTTCAGAACCATCAGGATAAAAAACAACTACGCCCCATGGTTCACAAAGGATACTAAAACTACCGTGAAAGATAAGGATAAAAGCTGGACAATATATCAAAAGAATAAAACCCCTACCCTAAGACAAAATTATTTGGAACTTAGAAGCAAAACCAAAAGACAAATTAAAGCAGACAAGACCAACTACTATAGAAAACTTCAAGTAAAATTTTCCCACAACACCAAAAATTCTGGACTACCATAGCAGGAATACTCTACCCAGGAAATTATCCCTGTACTACCAAATAATGAAACCAATTTCCCCACCCAATTTAACAATTTCTTCACAGAAACAGTACTAAAACTCTCCAATGCCCAAATAAACACAAACACACCAACACAACTAGCCACTCCAACACATCAGAATTACCAAAACACCCCTACCACCTTCTCTCTGCAGCCAGTCCCTACCAAGACAATATCAAAATTACTTAAGAAACTAAAACCAACCACCCTAGCTGCAGACAAGCTGCCTGCTGATTTCCTTCAGATAGCAGCAGAAGCTATATCCTATCCTATCTCTATCCTCATCAATAGATCATTATCTGAATACAAAGTACCCACCTTTATCATATCCTATCTCTATCCTCATCAATAGATCATTATCTGAATACAAAGTACCCACCTTGTGGAAAATCGCACACATCATTCCACTTCATAAAGAAGGGATCTCTCTAGAACTGATCACCTACCGCCCAATTGCAATCCTATCCCCTCTATCCAAAATACTGGAAAGGGTTGTTCATACTCAGCTAATACATTTCCTTCTACAATATAATCTCCTTTCCAATAAACAACATGGATTTAGACCATCAGACAACACTACCACTGCACATCTCTCTTACACCAACATAATCAACCAATACAGGAACAAAGGACTATTTGTATCCTCCATTTTCTTAGACTTATCTAACGCTTTTGACATGGTGAATCACAACTTGCTTCTTCAAACCATGACTAACCTAAACATATGCCCATCTACTACACAATGGTTCACCAACTACTTATCATGTAGGCAGCAAGCAGTTATATGGCAAGATAAACTATCCCTCTTACTGCCAGTCTCTATATGAGTTCCCCAGGGATCCATCTTAGGCCCACTATTGTTCTTCCTCTTCACCAACGACATCTCCTCAACCCTACCCAAAGCCTCAGTAGTGCAGTATGCTGACAATACCACAATTATATGTGCCGCCCCCACGATAAACAAACTACACTCCCTTACCTGAACTAACTTCTCCCAAGCTGAAACCTGGTTTGCCAACATCAAACTTATACTCAATCTGAACAAAAGAAAACTGATCCTGTTTAAACCTGGCAGACCCCATCCTTTAAATGAGAACTTTAACTTAATAGCCAAAGGTGATATCCAAATAAAACCTACAACACACACAAAACTACTAGGTGTTGAAATTGACAACCAGTTAAAATTCGACATCCATATAGCCCAGACTATCAAGAAAATCAACAAAAAACTAGGACTTCTCTATAGAAACAAACAATTCATGATTAAACAAACCAGGGCTACTATCGCTAGAACCCACCTCCTGTCTATTCTGCTCTATGCCTCCCCATACTAACCAACCTGAACCAAAAAGAACTAAATACAATGGAATCATGTTATAACAAGATTGCCAAGTTTGCCACAGAATCCACACATAGGTCCCATCACTGTTTATCCCTAAAGCAACTCAAGTAGCTTGAACTGCCACATGCACTACTATTCAATCAAATCTCAACAGCACAGAAACTCTTTTACCAACCAGATTTAACCCTGGCACTCCAACATTTAATTCAGCCATATACCAGCTCCTGAGAACTAAGATCCAGTAACCAGAACCTAATAAAGGTTATTAGACACAAAAATGAAGCAGGTAAATCTCTGTTTGCTTGTACAATTGCCCAAACTTCAAATGCTCTACCAGGCCACATAACCTCTACTACCTCGACTAAAATATTCAAACACAACCTTAAAACCCACTAAACTAATAACTGACTCTGCTCATGCTATTCCCCTGGGTAAACCACACTAATAATCTGCTAACTTATCTGTCAAAACTAGCAACTACCATCCTCTAAAGGAATAAACCTTCAAATCTCTATAAACTTCACTGTATTAGTTAACATTCTCAACCTTTTTAAAGCAACAACAATCCCTATGATAGCTATATCTTACTTACATGGACAACTGTAATTACAGTTGGAACAACAATTATTGCCTTAACTATTGCTTTGTGTTATGACTTTATACTTACTTGATATTTTCATAAGATTGTTGTATAAATGAAACTGTGTTATGTGTAACAAAGATGCTGCATTGTACTTCTTCCTTGAACTATTTTGTAAATTATACTTGGAGCTTTTCTCCCCAGGAGGCCCAAGACTCTGCATTGTACTGTTTGCTTTACCTGTTTTGTAAATCATACTTGGAGCTTTTCTCCCCGGGCCTGCGCTGAAAATGGACCTGTGTCCAGTCGGACTATCCTGGTAAATAAATGTAAAATAAAATAAATAAATAAATACTGAGTCACTTTCTACCAGCTTGTAGAGGTTGTCTAGTACACTGTCCTTAACCATTGCAACTACTCTCGTAGCATATCTGTTAGCCAGACAGTAATCCTTCTCAATCCTTCTCATCTTTTCAATCCTTCTCATCTTTTCAATCCTTCTCATCTTTTCAATCTCCATCTTCTTTCTGTCCTCCTGTTATTTCATCACTTCCTGGACCGTAGCATTCCACTACTAGCTTTCCTTATGTATCTTACTTCCATATGTGGCTTGACCACACATCTGCTCTATTGTTTTCGCACTTGCTGTTTTGAGACTCTGATATTCCCCTTCTGTTCTACTTATTTCACCAACTTACTTTACTACTGAAAACTCTTTTTTACAGAAGTTAAAAGAAATAACATCTTAACATATTTCTAAACATACAACTCTTTTTCTAGTAACTGTACATATTCAATCTAGGTACATACAATGTTTAACAGCTCAGCTGTAGATCCCAAAGTGTGTAGGCAGTTTGAATATGCATACATATCTGATTCACAATGAGAAATGCCACAATGTTTTTATATATATATATATATATATATATATATATGTACACACATAACCATATTGGCTAAGCATATATGAAAACTATTACATTTTCTACATGAAGTGTAAGTATGCTGTCAACTTATGAAAAGTTAAGAGTTCCTGCTTCCATAGAAGGACGTGGTAATGTGAACATTGTAATTTCAGAGAAGAAAATGTCTTTAACTGAAAGTACAGTACAAAAGTAAAAAAAAAATTACTAGAGACCAATATTTCAGCAGTGCTGACAATAACGGCTGAGATATAACTGGAGACCACAAGACAAACATCTTTAACTGTGATAAGAATAGAAATCTTTTAAACTAATCAGAGGTACTTCATATCTAAACCATGCTTCTGTCTAATAGCTATATCAACAGCTTCCTTCAAATGCATATATTTCAATGACTTAAAATTAGCATTATTTTTTTTTTACATTTGTAGACAGAATATTTTGAGCAAATTGCTCTGGCCTTAAATTATACTTAAAAACTGCCAGTGAAAATCAATTTTTTTTGTGGAACCTTTGCAAGATGTCTACAAATGTATTACTTGCATAACTAAGATGTAATGTATTCTGTCAAAAAATTATGGATTCTCCAAACAGCTCATCCCACAGGGCAACTAAGGAGAAATTTGTGGAGTACAGGGGTCATCAACTAGCTTGTCCCACAGGGTAACTAAAGAGAGTTTCAGGGGTACTGGGATTATCAACTAGATCCTCCCACAGGGTAACCATGGAGAAGTTGTGGAGTACTGGTGAGTATCAACTAGCTTCTCCCACAGGGTAACTATGGAGAAGTTGCGGAGTATTGGGATTATCAACTAGCTCCTCCCACAGGGTAACTATGGAGTAGTTGTGGAGTACTGGTGAGTATCAACTTGCTCCTCCCACAGGGTAACTATGGAGAAGTTGCAGAGTACTGGGATTATCAACTAGCTCCTCCCACAGGGTAACTATGGAGTAGTTGTGGAGTACTGGTGAGTATCAACTTGCTCCTCCCACAAGGTAACTATGGAGAAGTTGCAGAGTACTGGGATTATCAACTAACTCCTCTCACAATATAATTGAGGAGACGCTTACAGAATATATTTCACATCATAGGCAGTTATGGAAGGTGCATGTTGTAATTAATCCCCTTAATGTTATTAAATGTAGAGGTGTGATATCAATGAAGATTACCTTAAATGTACTTACAATATCAAAACCATTGGAAGTAGATAAATCAGGGATTTGAAAAAAATAGCAGCACGAAACAAATGTTTGATTTGCAGTATAGAGATAGAATCCCATAGTAATGTTTAATATCGGAATGTGAACAGACTGAGAAGTAGAAATGAGTAAAGTTGGAGAAGCCTAAATTAGTGAAACTTTTAACACACCCAAGAATAAAGTAGGTTTCAGAAAGGAGGGGAAGTTAGCCAGACATATAAAATACTACATCAAAATAAAATGAATCAATCAGAAGATCTTAGGAAAATAGGTGGCAATGGCTGGAAATCAAATTATTAATGACCAGTAGCTTGAGGTTTATGGGAAATCTAAATGTGTACGTGTACCTCAGGTGGGTTCAATGGAGCTTCCTTTATGTGGAGAGTAGGTGCTGGAGGGAAGAAGAAACTGAGAGCATGTTTTGGGAAATATTCCAAATTGACATACATTAATGAAGCTATAATAATGCTCTGACACAGGTAGATTATGGGAGAGCACATTGTAGCTCTCAAGATGTTGTTTTTTTTGAGCTAGAGTTCAAATGGAGAAATATCCTGATATTGTAAGCATGTGTTAACTTTATTCATGTTAACAGCCAAAAAATCAGTCACAGGAAGGTAGAAATCAACTGTAAAGCCAACCATGGAAGGTGTGAGAAATATTGGACAGGAGCTTTAAAGTGAGGGTCAGCAAACTTTCTAAAATCAAACAGCCTATTTGGGCTCTCAGTATGAAACTACAAGGAATGAAGCAGAGGGGGTAGGCTTGATGGAGAAAAGGAGCTGAAACGAAGGTAGAACTATGTTTCTGCAGGAGGGCATGGCCCCAGCTGGCTCACAGATAGAACCCAAGAATTCAGAACTCTTGAGACTACCAAGAGACTGGTCACCAGCAGAGTGCCTCAGGACTCTATGATGAACCCACACCTGTTTGGCCTCTACTTCTCAGAAGTCAAAGCTAATGTCATGGGCTTCTGGTACACTAACTTTGCAGATGACTGAAAATCTGGAGCTATCATTGATTCCTCCCATGACAATGATATCTTGCAAGAAGGTCTAAAACAGACTTGTGCCAAAGCCATGGTTTAAAACCTAACTACAAGATGTGCATTATAGTGCCCATTGGGAAAATGTCCACCCACATTAATCATTCCATGGATAAAACACCTCTAAGACTTCACCTGGAGGTCAGGGATATGGAAACATATGTGGACAGTAATCCGTTGTTCAACCAACATGTAAGTAAGATAGTAAGAAAAGCATTTAAATGTTGCCAAGGGAGTTATAGTACTCCTTAAGGGTATGCCATCCAGGACCAAGGGAGTTATAGTACTCCTTTACCAGCCCTTATCAGACCCATCATTGAGTACAATACCCTCTCTGGCACATACCAGACCAGGCATTTTAAACAGCTGGAAAACCCACAGAGGTTCCTCACCAGGAAAATCCAGTGTATTAACACACTATCCTACACATACCACCTTAACACCCTATATCTGTACCCAGACTCCTACAGGATACTGAGAGGTGTACATGCCTAGCATATAAGGCATCCTCAGATCCTGCTCTGTTAGATCTTGTGCGCATCTGTAAAATGAACAGCACTAGAAATCCTAGATTCAAGGATGTAAACTTCGGTTGTGACCTGAATAGAACATGCTGGCATTGCCTATATATCCTAAGGATCCCCACACTATGGAATAGCCTCCCCATCCATGTGAAGCAGAATTCATCCTTGATCATATTCAAACATAACTTTGACCCTTGGATGGGAAATTGTAAATTCATCCCCACTTTGCCCCTTTATCCTGTGGGTCAGAGGCCAGCAGTATGTAAAATATTCCTAATCAATACCTCCCACAGTTGGGTTGGATTGCGAGGCTAGGCTTGTAAAGGCTCTGGTCATATGCTTTTAAAAGGTGTGGTATAAACCTATAAACCTATGAACCTAATAATGTTTTACAATAACTTCCTTTGAAAGGCCAACTATCCCAACAACTAAAACACCTCATCGCCAATAATACCTATCTATAGCTTTCTGTACTAATCATTGAAATGTGATTCAACCAACTGTGTTTTCAATGATTTTTATTTATTTGTGATTTAACAAATGTGGACTTATAATTAATTATGATTCCCTCTCTCTCTCTCTCTCTATATATATATATATATATATATATATATTTATATTTATATATATATATCTTCTTCTCTTTGGCTGTTCCCATTAGAGGTCACCACAGTGAATCATCTGTTTCCATTTCTTCCTGTCCTCTGCATCTTGCTCTGTCACACCAACCACCTGCATGTCCTCTCTCACCACATCCAGAAACCTTATCTTAGGCCTTCCTCTTTTCCTCTTACCTGGCAGTTCCATCCTTAACATCCTTTTCCCAATATACCCAGCATTCCTCCTCAGCACATGTACAAAACAATGCAATGTCGCCTCTCTGACTTTGTCTCCAAACCGTCCAACCTGAGCTGACCCTCTAATATACTGATTCCTAACCCTGTCCATCCTTGTCACACCCAGTGCAAATCTTAACATCTTTAACTCTGCCACTTCCAGCTCTGACTCCTGCCTTTTTGTCAGTGCCACCATCTCTAACCCATACAACATAACTGGTCTCACTACCCTCTTGTAGACTTTCCCTTTCACTCTTACTGGTACCCGTCTGTCACAAATCACTCCTGACACTCTTTTCCACCCAATCCATCCTGCCTGTACTCTCTTCTTCACCTCTCTTCCACACTCACCATTACTCTGTACTTTTGATCCCAAGTATTTAAACTCATCCACATTCACCACTTCTACTCCTTGCATCCTCACCATTCCTCTATCCTCCCTCTCATTCACACACATATATTCTGTCTTAGTCCTGCTGACCTTCATTCCTCTCCTCTCTAGAGCATATCTCCACCTCTCCAGGGTCTCCTCAACATGGTCCCTACTCACACTACAGATCACAATGTCATCTGCAAACATCATAGTCCAGGGGAACTCCTGTCTGATCTCATCTGTCAACCTGTCTATCACCATTGCAAATAAGAAAGGGCTCAGAGCTGATCCTTGATGTAATCCCACCTCCACATTAAATGCATCTGTCACTCCCACTGCAGACATCACCACTGTCACACTACCCTTGTACATATCATATACCATACTTACATACTTCTCTGCCACTCCTGACTTCCTCATACAATACCATAACTCCTCTCTAGGCACCCTATCATATGCTTTTTCCAAGTCCACAAAGATACAATGCAACTCCTTCTGACCTTCTCTATATTTCTCCCTCAGCACTCTCAGAGCAAAAATCATATCTGTAGTGCTCTTTCCTGGCATGAAACCATACTGCTGATCACTAATCATCACCTCCCTTTTTAACCTAGATTCCACTACCCTTTCCCATAACTTCAAGCTGTGACTGATCAGTTTTATCTCTCTGTAGTTACTACAGCTCTGCACATCACCCTTATTCTTAAAAATCGGTACTAAAACACTTTTGTTTCCACTCCTTAGGCATCCACTGACTTTCCAAGATTTCATTAAGCAACCTGGTTAAAAACTCCACGGCCATTTCTCCTAAGCACCTCCATGCTTCCACTGGTATGTCCTCTGGACCAACAGCCTATCCATTCTTCATCCTCTTCATAGCTGTCCTTACTTCCTCCTTGCTAATCTGTTTCACTTCCTGATTCACTATCCCCACATCATCCAACCTTTTCTCTCTCTCATTCTCTTCATTTATCAGCCCTTCAAAGTCCTCTTTCCATCTGCTCAACACACTCTTCTCACTTGTGAGTACGTTTTCCTTACTATCCTTTATCACCCTTACCTGCTGCATATCTTTCTCAGCTCGGTCCCTCTGTCTAGCTAATAGGTACAGGTCCTTTTCTCCCTCCATAGTATCCATCCTTTCATACAACTCTCCATATGCCTTATCCTTAGCCTTCGCCACCTCTCTCTTTGCAATGCACCTCATCTCCTTATACTCATGTCTACTTTCTTCATCTCTTTGACAATCCCACTTCTTCACCAGCCTCTTCCTCTGTATACTCTCCTGTACTTCCTCATTCCACCACCAGGTCTCCTTGTCCTCCTTCCTCTGTCCAGATGTCACACCAAGTACCTTTCTAGCTGTCTCCCTTACCATCTCTGCTGTAGTTTCCCAGCCATTCGCTAACTCTTTACTGCCCCCAGTGCCTGTCTTAACTCTTCCCTGAACTCCACCTCACAATCACCCTTTTTCATTCTACCATTTTATCCTTGGCACTGCTCTCACACTTGTCCTCCTCTTCTTGATCACCAACATCATCCTACAGACCACCATTCTATGCTGCCTAACTACACTTTCCCCTGTCACCACTTTACAGTCTCCAATCTCCTTCAGACTGGCCCTCCTGTATAGGATATAATCCACCTGTGTGCATCTTCCTCCACTCTTGTACGTCATCTTATGCTCCTCCCTCTTCATAAAATATGTATTCACCACAGCCATGTCCATCCTTTTCACAAACTCCACTACCATCTGACCTTCTGCATTCCTCTCCTTAACACCATACCTGCCCATCACCTCCTCATCCTCTCTGTTCCCTTCATCAACATGCCCATTGAAGTCCACTCCAATCACCAGTCTCTCACACTTGGGTACACTCACCACCACTTCATCCAACTCACTCCAAAATTTTTCTTTCTCATCCATCGCACACCCAACTTGTGGAGCATATGCACTAACAACATTCATCATTACACCATCAATTTCCAGATTCATAAACATCACGCTAGCTGATACTCTTTTCACCTACAAAACACTCTTGGCATACTGTTCCTTCAGGATAACGCCTACCCCATTTCTCCTCCCATTCACACAATGATAGAACAATTTGAACCTGTCTCCTATACACCTGGCCTTACTTCCCTTCCATCTGGTCTCTTGCACGCACACTATATCAACCTTCCTTCTCTCCATCATATCAGCTAGCTCTCTCCTTATACCAGTCACACTGCCAACATTCAAAGTTCCTACCCTCACTGCTACACTCCTAACCTTCCTCCTCTCTTTCTGCTTTCGGGCATGCTTTCCCCCTCTACTTCTTCTTTGGCCAACAGTATCCCAATTTCTGCCAGCACCCTGTTGGCTAACAGTACTGGTGATGGTCATTGTTAACCCGGGCCTCAACCGATCTGATATGGAAATATGTATTGCTGTCCGCATATGTTATTTGGCAGAGGTTTTACACTGGATGCCCTTCTTGACATAACCCTCCCCATTTATCCATGCTTGGGACCAGCACAAAGAAATGCACTGGCTTGTGCATCCCCAGTGGCTGGGTTTTATATATATATATATATATATATATATATATATATATATATATATACATGGAAACACTAGAAAATCTCAACGTACTGAAATGTCAAATTTTAGTACATCGAGACTGAATACACGAAAGTACAGTTACACAAAACTGCAGTATGTCGACTGCGGAAATACCGAATCTGCTATCGTGGTGTCGAATTCGTGGCTTGCGGTGTGGTTTGTGGATTTATCTGGGGTTTTAGATAAGTGGTCTTTGTGTGAGGGTATTGGCTGGGGATGTTAGTTTGTGTGAGTGTGTGTAGTGCTGTTTTTGTGTGTTTGTGTGTTTAGTGCAACCTTGGAGTTAGTATATATAAGTAAGGCGGGTGTGGGGGCACAGCCCCCCACATGTGGGGTGTAGGGGCGCTTGCCCCCCTGCTTATAAGTAGGGTAGGTGTGTGTGTGTGTGTGTGTGTGTGTGTGTGTGTGTGTGTGTGTGTGTGTGTGCGTGTGTGTGTGTGTGTGTGTGTGTGTGTGTGTGTGTGCATGTTATGTTGTGTTTTTGTGTGTTGTTTTGTTTGTTTTAGTGTAGTTAGGTAGGTGTGTGTGTGTGTGTGTGTGTGTGTGTGTGTGTGTGTGTGTGTGTGTGTGTGTGTGTGTTGTCGCAATTGTGCTATTCGCTGTTTTGCGTGTTCAGGTATGTGGCGACTATTCAGTCTTGAAATACTGAACTTCGACATTTCAGTATTTTGAGATTGTCTAGTGAATCCATATATATATATATATATATATATATATATATATATATATATATATATATATATATATGTCTATATCATTTGATTTAATATCAGAATATTTAAACTTATCTGATCTAAGTACAGCTGGTCTAAATAGACTTCATCTAACCCAGCATAACTCTAAAACATTAATAAAAATGTTTTTGTTTGGGTGGGGACAGCTTCCCTGCATCACCGTAAATTATGTGCATAACTCCATGGTCATACTATAATCAAAGAAAAGGAAAAAAAATACTGGCGATGCACAACCAGCTAGGGCAATCCAACCCACTGTGGTTAAGCAAATTGCAATACTACTTATTAATCTGTAAGAAAAGTAATACTATTGATAAAAAACATCATAAACTCCCCTTCTTATCAATGTTATAAATGGTAAAATACACTGGAGATTTCATTAAATCAGCTGTGATTAGATCACTTTTTAGACTGCTTGTGAGTAGATAAACTGACAGACCACTTGAATGTAACCTGTAGATATAGATGTACATATAGATGCAGATATAAATATAGATATACATATAGATGATATGCTAGTTTAGTGGACCAAGCTTATGTATTGCCTGCAATCATAAAGAAAGTCCATGACTGCATCATGCATTCCAAGCACCACAGTTCCATTCTGCATGAAGATGAGTTTAATGACATACCCTTAACAGGGTAACTAAGCATTAAGCTAATTTTTTTTTATTTTTCTACTGGGCCCACATTTGAAAATTAGAATACTTTGTGTACTAAAGCTAGGAAACCTTTCCAGTTCTTTTAAGGTGATCCAGCTGAATAAATGGCAACACAACTCTTCATTTCTGACCATGACACTAACAAGTACATGTTTAACAATGACCTTAGGTTGTGTAGATTTAGTCTCTATTTTATAGAGTTTGAGTTCTTTGAATGCCCCCCTGGGACTTATAAGCATTGGACTGATGAGCCTATGAACTTCTGAGCACCCTTTTACTACGAGTCAAGCCCCTAGTGCAGTAAAGCAGTCTTTGCAGTTTTCTTACATAACTAATCCAGATTAAGTCTGAAGTGTTTTTTCTAAGTTCGTCTCATATATAAATATTTGAGAATTAACCAGACTGCAAGACAACCAGATGTTAATAAAAGGCCAATTGCTGTACCATTTTCTCTTTGGCATTCAGTTCATCTCTGGCTACAACTATTGCAGCTTTTCTGACTAAGCCTTATACCTACTCAGTTATGTGTAGAGAGAGAGCTGAATTGTACTCTTTTTGGATTTACTTCTTTTTACAGCTCATGCAGCTTTGTCTTTAGTTCAGGATTGTGAGACATTATCATCATCATCATCATCATCAGCCCCCTTTTTCACATTTTTTCTATATGGGGTTGGAGTATCATGTTAACTGTTACCAAGTCTCTCCATTCAGTGCTAAACTCCTGCCTTCTTCAACACTCATACCTGACTGTTGCAGATCTTCTTTCACCCAGTCCATCCACCTCTTTGCTGGACGTCCTTGCTTCCTCCGACCTTCTTCCTGTCTGTCCCAAATCTTCCTCATCAGATTGTCTTCTGCTTTTCTATACATGTGACCAAAGCACTGTAATCTGTTCTCTTTGACCTTTTCTGCAATTGGAGCTACTTTGGCTTCTGCTTTTATGTCCTCATTTCTTCATCTGTCCCACAGTGTGCATCCTACAACCCTTCTCAGGCACTTAATTTCCATCACCTCTAGCTTCTTCATCTGCTCTGCCTTTACTGCCCAGGTTTCTGTACTATACAGTAGTACTGGTCCCACCACTGTCTTGTACACCTTACTTTTTAGCTTCTTTGGCATTCTTCTGTCATAGACTACACCTGATACTCTATGCCAATTGGCTGCAGCCTCTCTGATTCTAGCTTTGACCTCTTCAGTCAGACTTCCCTTCTCCTCAACCACCCCTCCCAGATACTGGAAGCTTTTTCAAAATCTTCTGGTATATACTTTCTGTTGTACTAGCCACACTTGTCTTATAAGGGTGAACAAACACGGAACTCTCAACATTATATAGTCACAGAACATCTTCAGGATTTTAGTCATAGAGACGGAAACCCAAATATTTGTAAGCTAGGTAATTATATTGCTGTTACATTACATCGAGGTGGAAGTTCCATTATGCATGTGTTTTTTTAATAGCAGTAATAAAAACTTGTTTTTCAGAGATACATTTAAGGTAGAGAAAAGCTTATTCTCAAACCTATCATGGAATACAGGACACTTTGCATCACCATATCTGTTTTCATCCTAAATATGCAGATTTACCATCCCATATGAGGTTAAGTCCCCTTTATGCATGGGACTGCACAACAATATTGACCAGAGCACACACTTACACAAATGCAGAAGCATATGTGCACCGTTTAGATGAAAGAAGGAAAACTGCTGCTTGAAATCCAGTCATTTAAGAGTATAAGGAACAATGTAATAATGCTGACTACCATACAGTGAATATTGCTATCATGTTGTAGGCTTCTAGCTTGTGCAATGATGGAGACTGCAATTTAGTTATAAAATGATATCAGAATAGAAGAGAGATAAGTAGAAGTCTGACAGTTTGTTAGTAAGTGAGAAGTATATGTATTGGCTCCATGGAGAGACTAGCTAATATGTTTTTTTCATTTGTTAGGCCAATACATTGATTGCTCAGTTGACAAACCTAATGTAGTTAGCTGCTGTGAGACCAAGTAGCTTCCTTTCTGAAGAGATAAACTATTGAAAGATGCAATAGTAGTACCCTGTTTTGACAAAATGTTCATTTGGAAACATGTTTTGCTCAGGATATCGGTGCAAATGCTATTTGAGATACATTCTCACTTCAGAAAAGCATTCATTTGTCTTTGAGAAATTAAGAAACAGTTTTATAAACCTGAACCATAACTGCACTGAATGAAAACTGGAGTGGCGTTTGGACCAGACTGTAAGACATGAGTAATCTGCAAGAATATCTATAGCACTATCAACAAATAGAGCAGTTCTGGATTTTCAAGGAAACAGTCCACATCATTAACAAAGACTGTATAAAGGAATGAATCAGTATTATAGCTAGAGGGTGTGCAGAGAGATGAGAGATAATAATATTTTGTCCTAGTGGCATTACAAAAGTGACCATTTTCACAGAAGATCTTGTGAAATGTAACTTACTCAACTGTATGAAATGCTTCTCAAAGGTCATTAAAAGCAGTTGAGCTGAATATCTGTTCCATAATTAACTCCTGTCGTAACATTGTAATACACCATGTAGAGTAGCACTAATTCCATGGTTAAGATGTTGTAACATTGTAACAACACCATGTAGAGTAGCACTAATTCCATGGTTAAGATGTTGTAACACTGTAACAACACCATGTAGAGTAGCACTAATTCCATGGTTAAGATGTTGTAACATTGTAACAACACCATGTAGAGTAGCACTAATTCCATGGTTAAGATGTTGTAACACTGTAACAACACCATGTAGAGTAGCACTAATTCCATGGTTAAGATATTGTAACATTGTAACAACACCATGTAGAATAGCACTAATTCCATGGTTAAGATGTTGTAACACTGTAAGAACAACATGTAGAGTAGCACTAATTCCATGGTTAAGATGTTGTAACACTGTAACAACACCATGTAGAGTAGCACTAATTCCATGGTTAAGATGTTGTAACACTGTACAACACCATGTAGAGTAGCACTAATTCCATGGTTAAGATGTTGTAACACTGTAACAACACCATGTAGAGTAGCACTAATTCCATGGTTAAGATGTTGTAACACTGTAACAACACCATGTAGAGTAGCACTAATTCCATGGTTAAGATGGTGTAACACTGAAACAACACCATGTAGAGTAGCACTAATTCCATGGTTAAGATGTTGTAACACTGTAACAACACCATGTAGAGTAGCACTAATTCCATGGTTAAGATGTTGTAACACTGTAACAACACCATGTAAGTAGCACTAATTCCATGGTTAAGATGTTGTAACACTGTAACAACACCATGTAGGGTAGCACTAATTCCATGGTTAAGATGTTGTAAAACTGTAACAACACCATGTAGAGTAGCACTAATTCCATGGTTAAGATGTTGTAACACTGTAACAACACCATGTAGAGTAGCACTAATTCTGTGGTTAAGATATTGTAACACTGTAACAACACCATGTAGAATAGCACTAATTCCATGGTTAAGATGTTGTAACACTGTAACACCATGTAGAGTAGCACTAATTCCATGGTTAAGATGTTGTAACACTGTAACAACACCATGTAGAGTAGCACTAATTCCATGGTTAAGATGTTGTAACACTGTAACAACACCATGTAGAGTAGCACTAATTCCATGGTTAAGACTGAAACCATAGATTGAGATGGAGAAAAGACTGAATTTTATTAAGTGGTTATATGACTGTGAGTGAATATTTTTTGGAGGTATTTTAGGGTGACAACACAGTGATATTCTGATGTAAAAGAGCCTCCTTTGTGTAGGTGAGTAACAAAAATATGTTCTAGCTATTTGGAGCAAGGTTCTCCTTATCTATTAATTAGTAATGGGATTTTGTAAATGATATCACTCATGAAAGTTAAAAACAAAATCAGGGGTAATTCATCAACTGATGTTGACATTGATTTTAACATGCAGAATAGTGTTATATGGGATAGTTTGAAGGCAGAAGGAAGGAAATTTAATTACAGGGAAGACAGTCAGTCTTCAGGGCAGGCCATTTCTGTATAGGATAAAAGTTTTTTCTTGTATTAAATTATTCACCAGTTTTGAAGGTTATCTAAATTTATTCAAACTGGTTTGAGTTCTGGACAGGCAATAGACAGTTTTTCAACAACCTATTATACCATCTTTGTAAGGGAATTATGCAGTTTAAGACATTCACAAATATTGTGTTGAAGAAATGTACTGCATCACCTACTGAAAAATGCTATAACAGTTTCCACCTGACATCAAACAATTTGAATAAAACTACTGCTACCAAATTTTTCATTATATCCTATCATCACAAAAATATTGTTACCATATGAATGTCAGTATCCCTACAGAGAAACCACTGGCAAGTGTGTGCTGATGGAGCCATCCCTGACACCTGTCTGTATAAGGGAGTCATCCCTGACACCTGTCTGTATAAGGGAGTCATCCCTGACACCTGTCTGTATAAGGGAGTCATCCCTGACACCTGTCTGTATAAGGGAGTCGTCCCTGACACCTGTCTGTATAAGGGAGTCGTCCCTGACACCTGTCTGTATAAGGGAGTCGTCCCTGACACCTCTCTGTATAAGGGAGTCGTCCCTGACACCTGTCTGTATAAGGGAGTCGTCCCTGACACCTGTCTGTATAAGGGAGTCATCCCTGACACCTGTCTGTATAAGGGAGTCATCCCTGACACCTGTCTGTATAAGGGAGTCATCCCTGAAACCTGTCTGTATAAGGGAGTCATCCCTGACACCTGTCTGTATAAGGGAGTCATCCCTGACACCTGTCTGTATAAGGGAGTCATCCCTGACACCTGTCTGTATAAGGGAGTCATCCCTGACACCTGTCTGTATAAGGGAGTCATCCCTGACACCTGTCTGTATAAGGGAGTCATCCCTGACACCTGTCTGTATAAGGGAGTCATCCCTGACACCTGTCTGTATAAGGGAGTCATCCCTGATACCTGTCGGTATAAGGGAGTCATCCCTGACACCTGTCTGTATAAGGGAGTCATCCCTGACACCTGTCTGTATAAGGGAGTCATCCCTGACACCTGTCTGTATAAGGGAGTCATCCCTGACACCTGTCTGTATAAGGGAGTCATCCCTGACACCTGTCTGTATAAGGGAGTCATCCCTGACACCTGTCTGTATAAGGGAGTCATCCCTGACACCTGTCTGTATAAGGGAGTCATCCCTGACACCTGTCTGTATAAGGGAGTCATCCCTGACACCTGTCTGTATAAGGGAGTCATCCCTGACACCTGTCTGTATAAGGGAGTCATCCCTGACACCTGTCTGTATAAGGGAGTCATCCCTGACACCTTTCTGTATAAGGGAGTCATCCCTGATACCTGTCTGTATATGGGAGTCATCCCTGACACCTGTCTGTATAAGGGAGTCATCCCTGACACCTGTCTGTATAAGGGAGTCATCCCTGACACCTGTCTGTATAAGGGAGTCATCCCTGACACCTGTCTGTATAAGGGAGTCATCCCTGACACCTGTCTGTATAAGGGAGTCATCCCTGATACCTGTCTGTATAAGGGAGTCATCCCTGACACCTGTCTGTATAAGGGAGTCATCCCTGATACCTGTCTGTATAAGGGTGTCATCCCTGACACCTGTCTGTATAAGGGAGTCATCCCTGACACCTGTCTGTATAAGGGAGTCATCCCTGACACCTGTCTGTATAAGGGAGTCATCCCTGACACCTGTCTGTATAAGGGAGTCATCACACCTGTCTGTATAAGGGAGTCGTCCCTGATACCTGTCTGTATAAGGGAGTCATCCCTGACACCTGTCTGTATAAGGGAGTCATCCCTGACACCTGTCTGTATAAGGGAGTCATCCCTGACACCTGTCTGTATAAGAGAGTCATCCCTGACACCTGTCTGTATAAGGGAGTCATCCCTGACACCTGTCTGTATAAGGGAGTCATCCCTGACACCTGTCTGTATAAGGGAGTCATCCCTGATACCTGTCTGTATAAGGGAGTCAACCCTGATACCTGTCTGTATAAGGGAGTCATCCCTGACACCTGTCTGTATAAGGGAGTCATCCCTGATACCTGTCTGTATAAGGGAGTCATCCCTGATACCTGTCTGTATAAGGCAGTCATCCCTGATACCTGTCTGTATAAGGGAGTCATCCCTGATACCTGTCTGTATAAGGGAGTCATCCCTGACACCTGTCTGTATAAGGGAGTCATCCCTGATACCTGTCTGTATAATGATTATATGAGGAGTTGTGAGCATCCAGTCAGGAATATCCTTGCAAGTAGTATTTTTGTCTACATTAAGTGTGGGGCACTGTAAAACTGAACAGGGTGATGGCTATAGTCACCACTAAACATTTCCAGTATACATTTAGCTCATTCACAATTGCAAGTTTAGTCCTAACATTAGACGGAGATAGTGAAATGATTCTTCTCCCCTTCCCCAAGAAATACCCTCCACCACTCCACCATCAATTATTACCAAAGAACAGTTGCCACTGCACTCTCTAAAGCTAAAAACATGGCTTCAATGGGTCCTGATACAAGGTTGCCTATTAAACAGCTTAAGTCAGTACTTATCAAGTCCATTAGGATCTCTATTTAATCACAGTCTCCAGACTAGCTTTATGCCAATAGACTGCAGGACAGCAACAGTCATCCCTTTCTATAAAAGGGGGCCCATCTGCTGACCCAGGAAATTACAGAGCCATCAGTTTGACTAGTCTTATATGTAAGGCCATGGAAATAATAATCATGGACCTGATAAATAATGACATAGGAAACGTCCAAACACTGAACCCGACCCAATCTGGCTTTGTCAAGGGCAGGTCATGCCTACTGAATCTGGGTGATTTCTTTGAGAAAGCTACTAGGGGCATGGATGAGGGTAAAATAGTACATACTGCCTACCTTGACCTGCCCAAGGCATTTCACACAATTCTCCACTTAGGTATTATAAATAATCTCGCAAAACTGGGCATAAATTCCTATTGGCTCATGGACAGGACATGTGGTTAAAGTATGTGTATCAAGGGATCTACTTTGATCCAGCCAATTTACGCTTCATTGAAACGTAAATTCGTGACCTCACTTACGCGACAGTGCATTTTTTTGAAAATGCACTTTTGTGTAAAAACAAAAAGAAAACCTAAACCGAAAAAAAAAAAAACACACTAAACACAATTATGCAGGGGGGCAAGCCCCCCTGCACCCCCCCCACTTTAATATTCTCACTCCAAGATTGCACTACAGTGGGAAAAAGGGAATTTTCCCTTATCCTCACTGTACCACAATCTCAGCAATAGTTTGCTTAGTTGTACATCACCATTAAACTTTGATGTACAACTAACCTTACATGCAAACTGCATGTTTTTATTTCTTTTCTTTTCTGTTTTTTTATTTTATTTTTAATTCTGTTTTTACACGAAAGTGCAGTTTCGAAAAAATGCATTTCGCGTAAGTGAGGTTGTGAATTTAAGTTTCAATGAAACGTAAATTCACTGGATCAAAAGTAATCCATATCAAGATCCAGCAAGAGGTCAGTTACTAGTGGTGTACCATAGGGTTCAGAATTAGAACCACTCCTGTTCAAAATATACTTCTCTGAAGTCATGGTAAATGTGGAAGAACCCTAGATGACAAAGTTTGCCAATGACTGCAAGATGGAGACAATCACTGAATCACCCAGTGATGAATATATCCTTCAGGAGGGTCTAGATCAAACAAATGATTGGTGCCAGAACCATGGCCTAAAGCTAAGTGCAAAAAAATGTATTATTATACCCTTTGGGAAATCAAATACCCCTGCAAATTACAACATCAATGGCACATCCCTTACAGTAGACTCAGAGGTGAGAGACCTAGGTACACAAATAGATAGTAACCTGAACTTTGACTGCCATGTGTCCAAAGTGGTGAGGAAATCTTTTTATATAGCACAATTTATAAGTAAAGGCATGGCATCCAGAGTGAAGGAAATCATAGTCCTGTGTACTCAGCCCTCTTTACACCAATAATTCAGTATGGTGCTTAATTAGGCACTTACAACAGCTGGAGTGACCTACGAGGTTCCTCACAAAGAAAATACAGGGTGTAAACAACATGAACTATGCAAATAGACTAAAAGTCCTATCCCTTTACTCTATATCCTACTGACTAATAAGGGGTGACCTATGCCTGACCTACAAGACACTTGTAAGTCCAGCTCTGATGGAGCTGCTACACATCCACAAGTCAAACAGCAGGAGAGTTACTCATTCTAGGGATCTAAACGTAGTCAACAACTCAAGCAAAATGTGCTGGAGAGACAGAAATGTGTCTCAGAGATTGCCCCTTCTTTGGAACAGGCTTCCTATTCACATTAAGCACAGCTCTTCCCTGGCCCTCTTCAAATGCAGTTTGGATCAATGGATGGGGAATTACAAATTCACACCTGGGGTAGTGCCTGTGTCTTTTACGGACTGTTGCAATCTGTAAGATACTCAATGCACAGGCATAAATCCATGCCATCCTCTTGGCCCTAAGGGCCATATATTGGGTAAAATTTGGTTATATTGGCTAGGCTTGTAAGGGCATTTTAGCTGTAGGCCTAGTAATCTCCTATGAATCTATGAACTTATTATGGTACAAGCATCTCTGACATGGAATATAAAAAAGTGATTGTAGTTTTACCTTGTAGCCTAAGTAGTTTATTAAGATGTACTCATTTAGGTCAAACACTGGACTGACTTCTCAGATTAGAAGTAAGACTGACATAAAGTAAGATAGAACCCCCTCTGTACCTTTGTGTTTCCAATCTGACCCCTGGAGATTGCAACCTAGAAGTAAGATCTCTGAGCCATGGATGGTGTGTTTCAACTGATTAAGCGATGGATCAGATGTGTTTTGCTTCTGATCATTGCTGCAATGATGTACACTGGAATGAGTTAATTTGGTTTCTAGCAATCACATTTTCTATTTGTTTTCTGACATATATCCAATAACAGCAGTCAGACACAGAACCAATAATCAAATAACCAAAATGCTTCTGAGTGAAAAAGCCAACAAATAAATACATGGGGAGTAAAAAGATATATGGTTAATTGCTATTTGTTTGTTGGCTTTTTTACTCAGACGTTTTTGGTTATTTGATTATTGGTTTGTACATAGACCCTAATTTCATGATCCAAAGTTTCTCTTCTTTTATCTAATAAATGATGTTTAGCTAGATTAGATAAACCATCACCAACCACTGCATCAATTCTAACAAAAATAAAATATGTAGAAGAATGTTCTTGCTGATGCTTATATAATGTACTTCAAGGGTTCAGTCTGGGTTAATAGACCAGTTGGCATAATGGTTAAGGTCTTCATCTCCCATGCACAAGGTACAAGGTTCAGTCCTGACCTCTAACCAAAACATGTTTGAAGTTTGCATGTTCTCTTTGTGGGGTTCCTCCCACCTCCAAAAAACATGCTAAGTTTTTCCATCTCAAAACCTACCAATGAATGGATCTGTGGGCATCAGCACAGACTTTACATGATGCCCTACAGGGGGAAGAGTTGTACAGACTGACCACTTTGGGCATCTGCTGTGGTGTGCAGTATCCTCAAGATAGGATAACATGGATTACAGACTGTGTGCACCATGGCAGGGTTAGCCACTCAACTGTGTAAAATATGTCTGTAGGTGATTTGGTCATGTTGACTACTGTCACCAAAATGGGCATGGGAAGGTACCAGTGAAAAGTGGGTTGAGGACCTGGCCTAATCTGAAAATGGGGGAGAAGATGTATGTACCTCCTACTGGCCAGGGTGTGCCTGCCATAAAGCCCAGCAGCCCTGGGTCAATAAGCTACTGGCTAGCTAGTGTCTAGTTGCCTAGCCTAGGTTTCCTGGGATAGCTCTGTTGAGTGAAAGCTGGAAGTAAAACCAATCAACATGCCAAACATGAACTGAAGGTGCTTAGAGTTAATATCACTAAGGTGAACTGCTATAGCTTGTTTAAAGGGTCTCAAAGTCTGGTTTACACAGAAGGCCCCACACTTGCATACTGTCAAATAAACTACCCATTCAGTTGTACATGTAATCAATTACCTAATATTGAAAACCTTAGAGGTATTAACAGAAATACATAATTTACTTTTTGAAATTACTTTACAATATGTGGAATTACTGCAATATTTACTGCCATATGTCCTACCCTGTTCAAACTTCCATAAGCTCATACCAGCCTTTTTATACCAAGAGAAATGTTCCCTCAAGTTCTTACCACATCTAAAACCAAAATGACAACGATCATCTAAACAACGTTCAAAAAATGAGTCATTTTTCAATAAGTGCTAAAGTTTATTAATGACTTCACAAATTTTAAAATAATTTGTGCTATAGGTAGTAATATATCTAGGGAAAGACCCCTGAACATTATTTACCATATTTTTGTTATCATAACTAAGCAGTTCATCCCTAGACATGTTAGATGCATATAAACTTGCTTGCCTAATTTGCATTTTATTCTAGGTCCTACCTGCAAATCTAGCCTCCATCTTTTCTATTTCAGCTTCAAATTCCTGCACTAAGCTATTCATTTTCTTAAGTCGAGTAAATTAAACTTTGGGTATATTCCTAATAATATGAATGGGATGGCAACTCCCAGCCTCTAATAAAGAACTTTTAGTAAATGTCTTTTTTATAAATACTGGTGGCTATGGTTCCATCCAACAATCTGGTCACATTGACATCCAGGAAGCCAAAACTGAACAAGTCAACCTTCCCTGAAATGATCAGACCATATATATTTCCATTAAGGTAATCAACAAAATTATGCCAGTGTTCTAAACCTCCTGACTAAACACACCAGCAGTCAAAGCGACCCCACATAATTATATATTTTCTGAAAATAATATTGTTACTATAAATTAATGACATCTCAATGTAGCCCATAAACAAGTCTGCATAAATGGGGCAAAGTTGCCCCCATAGCAGTACTTTAATTTGGAGAAAATTGTCATTTTATAAAGGAATACATTGTGTTCAAGCATCGAACCCAATAGCTTTAATAGAAACTCTGTTTGTGAATCCAAAACCAGTTTAGAATACCTTAACCAGTACCCAACAGCCATTAACCCCCCTTCATGGGGAATGCTCGTATATAATCACTCTATATCCAATGTATATAAATACGAGGTGTTAGGTACCTGTAAAGCATTCATCAGCCTCAGAAACTCTCCAGTATCCTTAATAGGGGCTCTCAGTAATTCCAATAAAAGTTTCAGTTGTCTTCCAAATAAACAGACAATGGCTCCATTAGAGAGCCCCTTCCAGACACTATCAGTTTGCGCAGTCTGCCCAGGGGATTTTTGATTGTCTTATGAATCCTAGGGAATATATAATATATTGTTCAGGATCTTCTACCAACAATTGTTTCAACAACTGTTTGTCTCTGTCAAAAAGCTATCAATATACCTTTTGAAATCTAATATGGGATCAATAGATAACCTACAACAGGAAGTCCTGTCACCCAGTTGTCTTAAAGCTTCTTTATTTGTTTATTTATTTATTTTATTTATTTGATATTTTTTGACCGGGAAAGTCTGACTGGGTCAGGAACTCATTTTCAGTGGAGGCTCCAGGAGAAAAGCTCCACAAACTAAAAAATATTTGACAAAATATAAAGTAAAAGCATTTGACAAAGTAGAAGTACAATAGTCATTGCATTTCTATGCAGGTGCATAGCTTACAAAGTTACAAGATAGCCCTATTGACAAAAAGGCAGTTGACTTTCAATTTCAGCAGTAGTTGAGCATTGAACCACTCCTGTTCAAAATATACTTCTCTGAAGTCATGGTAAATGTGGAAGAACCCTGGATGACAAAGTTTGCCAATGACTGCAAGATGGAGACAATCACTGAATCACCCAGTGATGAATATATCCTTCAGGAGGGTCTAGATCAAACAAATGATTGGTGCCAGAACCATGGCCTAAAGCTAAGTGCAAAAAAATGTATTATTATACCCTTTGGGAAATCAAATACCCCTGCAAATTACAACATCAATGGCACATCCCTTACAGTAGACTCAGAGGTGAGAGACCTAGGTACACAAATAGATAGTAACCTGAACTTTGACTGCCATGTGTCCAAAGTGGTGAGGAAATCTTTTTATATAGCACAATTTATAAGTAAAGGCATGGCATCCAGAGTGAAGGAAATCATAGTCCTGTGTACTCAGCCCTCTTTACACCAATAATTCAGTATGGTGCTTAATTAGGCACTTACAACAGCTGGAGTGACCTATGAGGTTCCTCACAAAGAAAATACAGGGTGTAAACAACATGAACCATACAAATAGACTAAAAGCCCTATCCCTTTACTCTATATCCTACTGACTAATAAGGGGTGACCTATGCCTGACCTACAAGACACTTGTAAGTCCAGCTCTGATGGAGCTGCTACACATCCACAAGTCAAACAGCAGGAGAGTTACTCATTCTAGGGATCTAAACGTAGTCAACAACTCAAGCAAAATGTGCTGGAGAGACAGAAATGTGTCTCAGAGATTGCCCCTTCTTTGGAACAGGCTTCCTATTCACATTAAGCACAGCTCTTCCCTGGCCCTCTTCAAATGCAGTTTGGATCAATGGATGGGGAATTACAAATTCACACCTGGGGTAGTGCCTGTGTCTTTTACGGACTGTTGCAATCTGTAAGATACTCAATGCACAGGCATAAATCCATGCCATCCTCTTGGCCCTAAGGGCCATATATTGGGTAAAATTTGGTTATATTGGCTAGGCTTGTAAGGGCATTTTAGCTGTAGGCCTAGTAATCTCCTATGAATCTATGAACTTATTATGGTACAAGCATCTCTGACATGGAATATAAAAAAGTGATTGTAGTTTTACCTTGTAGCCTAAGTAGTTTATTAAGATGTACTCATTTAGGTCAAACACTGGACTGACTTCTCAGATTAGAAGTAAGACTGACATAAAGTAAGATAGAACCCCCTCTGTACCTTTGTGTTTCCAATCTGACCCCTGGAGATTGCAACCTAGAGGTAAGATCTCTGAGCCATGGATGGTGTGTTTCAACTGATTAAGAGATGGATCAGATGTGTTTTGCTTCTGATCATTGCTGCAATGATGTACACAGGAATGAGTTAATTAGGTTTCTAGCAATCGCATTTTCTATTTGTTTTCTGACATATATCCAATAACAGCAGTCAGACACAGAACCAATAATCAAATAACCAAAATGCTTCTGAGTGAAAAAGCCAACAAATAAATACATGGGGAGTAAAAAGATATATGGTTAATTGCTATTTGTTTGTTGGCTTTTTTACTCAGACGTTTTGGTTATTTCATTATTGGTTTGTACATAGACCCTAATTTCATGATCCAAAGTTTCTCTTCTTTTATCTAATAAATGATGTTTAGCTAGATTAGATAAACCATCACCAACCACTGCATCAATTCTAACAAAAATAAAATATGTAGAAGAATGTTCTTGCTGATGCTTATATAATGTACTTCAAGGGTTCAGTCTGGGTTAATAGACCAGTTGGCATAATGGTTAAGGTCTTCATCTCCCATGCACAAGGTACAAGGTTCAGTCCTGACCTCTGACCAAAACATGTTTGAAGTTTGCATGTTCTCTTTGTGGGGTTCCTCCCACCTCCAAAAAACATGCTAAGTTTTTCCATCTCAAAACCTACCAATGAATGGATCTGTGGGCATCAGCACAGACTCTACATGATGCCCTACAGGGGGAAGAGTTGTACAGACTGACCACTTTGGGCATCTGCTGTGGTGTGCAGTATCCTCAAGATAGGATAACATGGATTACAGACTGTGTGCACCATGGCAGGGTTAGCCACTCAACTGTGTAAAATATGGCTGTAGGTGATTTGGTCATGTTGACTACTGTCACCAAAATGGGCATGGGAAGCTACCAGTGAAAAGTGGGTTGAGGACCCGGCCTAATCTGAAAATGGGGGAGAAGATGTATGTACCTCCTACTGGCCAGGGTGTGCCTGCCATAAAGCCCAGCAGCCCTGGGTCAATAAGCTACTGGCTAGCTAGTGTCTAGTTGCCTAGCCTAGGTTTCCTGGGATAGCTCTGTTGAGTGAAAGCTGGAAGTAAAACCAATCAACATGCCAAACATGAACTGAAGGTGCTTAGAGTTAATATCACTAAGGTGAACTGCTATAGCTTGTTTAAAGGGTCTCAAAGTCTGGTTTACACAGAAGGCCCCACACTTGCATACTGTCAAATAAACTACCCATTCAGTTGTACATGTAATCAATTACCTAATATTGAAAACCTTAGAGGTATTAACAGAAATAAATAATTTACTTTTTGAAATTACTTTACAATATGTGGAATTACTGCAATATTTACTGCCATATGTCCTACCCTGTTCAAACTTCCATAAGCTCATACCAGCCTTTTTATACCAAGAGAAATGTTCCCTCAAGTTCTTACCACATCTAAAACCAAAATGACAACGATCATCTAAACAACGTTCAAAAAATGAGTCATTTTTCAATAAGTGCTAAAGTTTATTAATGACTTCACAAATTTTAAAATAATTTGTGCTATAGGTAGTAATATATCTAGGGAAAGACCCCTGAACATTATTTACCATATTTTTGTTATCATAACTAAGCAGTTCATCCCTAGACATGTTAGATGCATATAAACTTGCTTGCCTAATTTGCATTTTATTCTAGGTCCTACCTGCAAATCTAGCCTCCATCTTTTCTATTTCAGCTTCAAATTCCTGCACTAAGCTATTCATTTTCTTAAGTCGAGTAAATTAAACTTTGGGTATATTCCTAATAATATGAATGGGATGGCAACTCCCAGCCTCTAATAAAGAACTTTTAGTAAATGTCTTTTTTATAAATACTGGTGGCTATGGTTCCATCCAACAATCTGGTCACATTGACATCCAGGAAGCCAAAACTGAACAAGTCAACCTTCCCTGAAATGATCAGACCATATATATTTCCATTAAGGTAATCAACAAAATTATGCCAGTGTTCTAAACCTCCTGACTAAACACACCAGCAGTCAAGAAAGCGACCCCACATAATTATATATTTTCTGAAAATAATATTGTTACTATAAATTAATGACATCTCAATGTAGCCCATAAACAAGTCTGCATAAATGGGGGCAAAAGTTGCCCCCATAGCAGTACCTTTAATTTGGAGAAAATTGTCATTTTTATAAAGGAATACATTGTGTTCAAGCATCGAACCCAATAGCTTTAATAGAAACTCTGTTTGTGAATCCAAAACCAGTTTAGAATACCTTAACCAGTACCCAACAGCCATTAACCCCCCTTCATGGGGAATGCTCGTATATAATCACTCTATATCCAATGTATATAAATACGAGGTGTTAGGTACCTGTAAAGCATTCATCAGCCTCAGAAACTCTCCAGTATCCTTAATAGGGGCTCTCAGTAATTCCAATAAAAGTTTCAGTTGTTCTTCCAAATAAACAGACAATGGCTCCATTAGAGAGCCCCTTCCAGACACTATCAGTTTGCGCAGTCTGCCCAGGGGATTTTTGATTGTCTTATGAATCCTAGGGAATATATAATATATTGTTGTTCAGGATCTTCTACCAACAACTGTTTCAACAACTGTTTGTCTCTGTCAAAAAGCTATCAATATACCTTTTGAAATCTAATATGGGATCAATAGATAACCTACAATAGGAAGTCCTGTCACCCAGTTGTCTTAAAGCTTCTTTATTTGTTTATTTATTTATTTTATTTATTTGATATTTTTTGACCGGGAAAGTCTGACTGGGTCAGGAACTCATTTTCAGTGGAGGCTCCAGGAGCAAAGCTCCACAAACTAAAAAATATTTGACAAAATATAAAGTAAAAGCATTTGACAAAGTAGAAGTACAATAGTCATTGCATTTCTATGCAGGTGCATAGCTTACAAAGTTACAAGATAGCCCTATTGACAAAAAGGCAGTTGACTTTCAATTTCAGCAGTAGTTGAGCATTGAAGAAATACAGAGATAAATAGGTTTGTTCAGTTAGTTTATCTGAGGCTGACTGTATACTTTATAAGGAAAGATACCATAATTAGAGGACGTCCACAAGAGTATTTAGGTAGACTGCAAGTGGACCTTTGTAAAAAGTGATTAAAAGAAAGTAAAGGTTAGCTAAAATGTACATTAGTAAGACTAGTAGTTAATTAGAGGAGAGAAAAGGGGAGCTTAATGTTTGTGATTAGGACTCAATAAGTCAGGCAGCTGTGTCTTTAGAAAAGGGGAGAGGGGAAAATGGATGGTAGGGTAAAATAGGACAAAAGGAAAAAAGGAAAGAGTGGGAAGGGGGAGGAAGGAGGAAATTATAGATGTGTAGGGAGGAAAGTATAGAAGAGTCAAGGGAGTGGAAGGTGGGGGGTGGCTGAGTAGATTGGATTTATCACAATCGACAGAATCCCATATTACCACCGCACCACCCTTATCCACTTTATCTATTACAGTTTGTTCATTCATCGCTAATTTATCCAGTGCTACTTTTTCATTCTTAGTTAAATTATGACAAAAATTTTTAAACATCAAGTTTTTACTTACATGTAGCTCACGAATCAGCTGTTGTTCAAACATTCTCACAGCTGGGTGGTATGGTGGTTGGACAGTAGATTTTTAAACATGAAAGATATATCAGAAGCTTGACATTCATTATCCCTTTGACTACAAAAATATCTCAGATTTAGGTTACAACAAAACTCTTTCAGATCCAAAACAGTAGAATACTCAGAGACATAAAATGATGGGATAAAACCTAGGCCTTAATTCAATTCTGGAATTTTTGAATTAGACAGACTATTTGTAGGCAAACTGACCACCAAATCATTCTTAGTATCACATAAGTTAGTAACAGTCAAATATGGGTTAGTGTCCTGAACATATAGCTTCGACATCCTCGCTTATGTTTCCAGCCCCCTCATCTAAAGGCCCCTTCTGTGTTCTAAATCTTTTGTTGCTCGATGAGGTCATATCAACCAAATCAACCACTTCTGCCTCAGTGTCAGTGTTACAAAGGTTTGATGAAAAATCAGAAGCACTTGATTCAAAATTTCTGAAACTGTTAGGGTTTTTAAGAATAGAATGGCCTGTTTTATGTTTAAATCTAACCTTCTTCCAATCACCATCAAAAAAAAAAAAAGTTTTATCTTTTTTTTGTTTGTTTTGATTTTGTATGTGCCGAGGTTATTGCTTGGATAGTTGCATGTCAGTGCTTATGTTATAAATGTTGACGTGGGTCTTTTGATCTTTTTCCATAGACCGATATAACTGCGTTATTTAAATGTCTCTACATATTTCCCTCCATTTCTTCACTAGTCTTTTCCCACACATTTTACTGGCACAGTCACATTCCCTTTCAATAGTTTTCAGCATCACTATTCATGCAGTTTAAGGCTTTGAGAGGAATATAAGCATGCATGTCTGGTATGTATATGCAGTCCTTTTCTTGTGAACTGAATATACTGTCCAGATGATTTTCAAATGTATTAATCTACATTTGCAGGTTTATTCATTAAGTAAAGGCATTGATTATTTTAGACCGGAAATTTCATGATAGGAAGTGTTGACTTATGAGGTCCTGTCATCTGTGGTTATCAGCAACAATCATTAATGTATGCAGCATTACTTTCAGTTAATGTAACTATATTTGGGTGCATTTTGAGCATAAGACAGTGACATACAAGCAGTCTTATTTCAAAATGTTAAAAGGAGTAAAATTCTTTCTTACAAGTCCTCATTTCCTTTCAACATTTTTACTCTGCATAATTTTAAAATGAGTTAATTATTCACCTGTCTAGTTAATTCTGAGAAAGATGCAAATAGGTTGTAAACAGTGGTCAAAACACATGCAAAATGCACATTTAAAAATGAATGCTTTTATCAAGAGAAGTGACTTTAGTATGCCCACTCAGTCAGTTGTTTTATTCTTCTGGGGAATAAGGCCATCTGTGTTTTATGTTTTGAGAATAATTCAGCTGAAGAACATTTTTACAGCTGCCACTTACAGCAATGTTTGCAGTAATATCGCATAACCCAGAACCAGCATTAATATTCTTATTGTTCAGTTTCCTTCTTTTAGTAAAACAAAAGACAGGAAAGATGTAGGCAAATACAGAACAAGCGCCATCAGTCAGACTTCAGAAAATACTAATTACTTCCAAAAAAAATATATATATATATATATATATATATATATATATATATATATATACATACACAATCCACAATGCTTCCAGCACTCCAAAATTATTAAATCCACAGTCAGCGTGAAGTAAAAGTAGTTTAATGGACAAAACAGCCCAAAACAACACAAACCGGTGGCCGGTTTAAGCTCATAGCATCTTCACTGTGCATAAACCTGTTACAAAGGCCGTACTGATATACGTATAACACGTACTCTTCATCTCACTATTTAAAGGTGCAGATGCACTCGAAGTAAACAGCTTGACTCTTATGGTGCATGAAAATTAAAACCTATGATAATGTTTAATTGTATTAAACAACAAAATCTATACTGATATGCAATGAATAAATAAACCTACATGTAACCTAAATATACCCTAATCTAATAAAAGATAACTTTATTATCATCATTCTAACCATGAACCCTAAACTGCAACCCATATAACAAACCAACTTGTACACAAAACTTTTACCAATAATAGCTACCAGTGATCATTTAGTCCTGGCTTAAACAAAGCCCCCAAGTTTACTATCCAGCGTCGTTCCTTATGAGTCAACATACGATGTTTATAATGATCCCCTATATTATGTGTGGATATTTTATCCAATCCTATAAATATAAAATGTGCTGATGGATGAACCAACTTATGTTTATAAAGGGCACTTCTAGTACGTTGACTCTTAATATCACTTATATGTAGAGATATTCTTTGTTTAAGTGTACAAGAAGTCTGCCCTACATAAAAAGCACCACATTGGCATACCACCATATATATTACCCAAGTACTGTTACAGGTGATAAAGCATCGAATGTCAAATACTCTTTTTGTATTCACAGATGTAAAGGACTTGGATTTGGCCATAACCTTACAATGTTTACAAGCTCCACAAAAAGTGCTACCCACTGTAACCAGTGATCCAGTGCTTTTAACATAATCTTTTTTAAAATTAGAAAAATGTTGTCCCAAATTTTTACCCCTTCTATAACCAAAATGGCATACACTGTCAACACAGTTAGTAAAAAATTTGTCGGCCTGCAAAATATGCCAATGTTTCAATAATATGTCTTTAATGTGATGTGTATTGGTGCCAAATGTTGTTATAAACCTGATAGAAGGACTATCATCCTTATATTCACGACCAGTCAATAATGTGTTTCTGTTCATGAGACTAGCTTGCCTATAAGCTTGTTGCACCTGATTCCTGCGAAAGCCCCTACTCTGAAATCTTAATTCTAAATCCTTAGCTTGCCTCTCATACCGAATGTTTGTAGAACATATCTTCCTGGTACGCTGAAATTGAGACCCTAGTATTTTAAGGATAGTGTGGGGGGGATGACAACTACTGGCATGTAAAAAAGCATTCTCAGAAAAGGGCTTTCAGTAGAGGTCAGTATAAAAGAGACCCATCGTCAGCTTTACCCACCGTGACATCCAAAAACTGTACCTCCTGTAAATCGATATTGCCCGAAAACTTTAAATCATAACTGTTGGAATTAAGAAATTCCACAAATAACTGCCAATGTTGTTCAGATCCCCCCCACACCATCCAACAATCATCCAGGTATCGTCTCCACATGATCAAATGTTGCTTGAAATGTGTGGGCAAAGAGTATATATATAAGAGTATACCACACTCCGGGGATGTTAGGGCAGTGCAATATTGGATGACTATTTCTGGTATATACTCCACTCATGAACAAGAATTTTTGATCAAGGTACTTGAATTAGTGTTGGAACATAATGCTTTTACCTTTAATCATCAGTGGTATTTGCAGGTTAAGGGAACAGCTATGGGGGCAACTTTTGCCCCCACATATGCTGACCTCTTTATGGGGTATTTTGAAATACAATATATATATACTCTTTGCCCACACATTTCAAGCAACATTTGATCATGTGGAGACGATACCTGGATGATTGTTGGATGGTGTGGGGGGGATCTGAACAACATTGGCAGTTATTTGTGGAATTTCTTAATTCCAACAGTTATGATTTAAAGTTTTCGGGCAATATCGATTTACAGGAGGTACAGTTTTTGAATGTCACGGTGGGTAAAGCTGACGAAGGGTCTCTTTATACTGACCTCTACAGAAAGCTTTTTTCTAAGAATGCTTTTTTACATGCCAGTAGTTGTCATCCCCCCACACTATCCTTAACATACCAGGGTCTCAATTTCAGCTTACCAGGAAGATATGTTCTACAAACATTCGGTATGAGAGGCAAGCTAAGGATTTAGAATTAAGATTTCAGAGTAGGGGCTATCGCAGGAATCAGGTGCAACAAGCTTATAGGCAAGCTAGTCTAATGAACAGAAACACATTATTGACTGATCGTGAATATAAGGATGATAGTCCTTCTATCAGGTTTATAACAACATTTGGCACCAATACACATCACATTAAAGACATATTATTGAAACATTGGCATATTTTGCAGGCCGACAAATTTTTTACTAACTGTGTTGACAGTGTATGCCATTTTGGTTATAGAAGGGGTAAAAATTTGGGACAACATTTTTCTAATTTTAAAAAAGATTATGTTAAAAGCACTGGATCACTGATTACAGTGGGTAGCACTTTTTGTGGAGCTTGTAAAAATTGTAAGGTTATGGCCAAACCCAAGTCCTTTACATCTGTGATTACAAAAAGAGTATTTGACATTCGATGCTTTATTACCTGTAACAGTACTTGGGTAATATATATGGCGGTATGCCAATGTGGTGCTTTTTATGTAGGGCAGACTTCTTGTACACTTAAACAAAGAATATCTCTACATATAAGTGATATTAAGTGTCAACGTACTAGAAGTGCCCTTTATAACCATAAGTTGGTTCATTCATCAGCACATTTTATATTTATAGGATTCGATAAAATATCCACACATAATATAGGGGATCATTATAAACATCGTATGTTGACTCATAAGGAACAACGCTGGATAGTAAACTTGGGGGCTTTGTTTAAGCCAGGACTAAATGATCACTGGTAGCTATTATTGGTAAACGTTTTGTGTACAAGTTGGTTTGTTATATGGGTTGCAGTTTAGGGTTCATGGTTAGAATGATGATAATAAAGTTATCTTTTATTAGATTAGGGTATATTTAGGTTACATGTAGGTTTATTTATTCATTGCATATCAGTATAGATTTTGTTGTTTAATACAATTAAACATTATCATAGGTTTTAATTTTCATGCACCATAAGAGTCAAGCTGTTTACTTCGAGTGCATCTGCACCTTTAAATAGTGAGATGAAGAGTACGTGTTATACGTATATCAGTACGGCCTTTGTAACAGGTTTATGCACACTGAAGACGCTGCGAGCGAAACCGGCCACCGGTTTGTGTTGTTTTGGGCTGTTTTGTCCATTAAACTACTTTTACTTCACGCTGACTGTGGATTTAATAATTTTGGAGCGCTGGAAGCATTGTGGATTGTGTGTTTTAAGTCTGTGCACTGTTACTGTGTTCCGTGCACCATTTTCGGTTTGGGATATTTTATATATATATATATAGAATGTGTTCCATGTTTCATGTTTATTGAAAGGAACATTGTCATGTCTGCAAAAAGTTTAGTAAAAGTAACGTAATGCAAAACAAATGCCTACATAACAGTGTAGAGTTCATAGATAAGAAACTTGGAGAGGACTACAAAACTTCAGGAAACAGGTCTATGTTTGGCTACCGAATACTAAAAACTCAAAATGAAATAATGAACATAAAACAATGAAAGGGACAATTATCAAAAAGTTACACCATCGAAAATAAATTTGTGGAATGGCCATAGTTGGCCAACAACCAGGAAGTAACACGATGCATACATTAAGTCAAGGGAAACCATTTAAATTTGCCCTATTCTCCACTGTAGTGCAATCTTGGAGTTGGTATATATAGTTAGGAGGGATGTGGGGGACACAGCACCCCACCTTGGCTGGTTGTGTGTGGAATGTTGACCAACTATGACCATTTGATGTATTTTTTTTTTTTTTGAAGTTGCCATTGTTCAATAATCATCCCTTTTGCTGTTTTACTTTCAGTCTTTTGCAGTTTGAGTTTTTTAGTATTTGGTAGTGGAACATAGACGCACAGGAAACAGCATCTAATACATCCAGAAACAGAACAAGTTTCCTAATTCTCCTTCACTCCTTATAAAATTGGCTTGCAATATTGTCTTGATCGTAGCTTCTTCTTCTGTCACAGCAGTAGCTCATGCACTTTTCTCTGCCTGTCTATAACATTTTATTACTAAGCAATCAGGGACAGCATACAGCTATGCATATAACTGTGTTCCTATGAACTTATGAACCTATGAGCAAAATGAACTGCACCATCACTTCAGCACCCTAGTTACTATTCATTAGTGTGTACTGCACCATTTGGGGCTCCATCATACTAACTGACTATGCTGTCTACATTGTTACCAGGCATTGCTGTCTGAAGACCCAGTTTGACCCATGGCATGCTTTGCCTCATTGCTTTTCAAAGTATTTTTTTTCTTAAGACTTTCTACCTTCATCAGGATTGTCATTCTTTTGTGCTGCAATGCTTGAAACTTACCTGCTGTCATAATTTGCTGCAACAATATTGCTTTGCCTTACTTTGGTTCATAAACAGAAATCAATGCTGTAGTAAACAAGGAGCCAAGTGTCAGTCTTTGATGTACTTCAATAGTTATACAGGAAGACAGCATTATGCAGTCTTTGAGCTGATACTATTTGAAGTGTTGGAACCCATACCAGCAAATCCCGTAATGCAGAGAATGAAAAGCCAAAAAAAATGGACCTGCATACATCAAGTCTGAGATGGCCTATCCTTGGAATATTCCCTTTTCTCCAAGGTATTGTAATCCCAAAGTTGGTTTGCATAAGTTTGGAGAGTGGGGAATTTTGCCCCCACTTTGGGAGGAGGAGGGATGCTTGCCTATTCTGCAAAAAAAAAAAAAAGATCAAATGAAGACAGCAGTGCTTTATATTAGCTCTTCTGCATTTTCGGTCTTTTTTCTGTGTGTTGGCACTTAATGTTATGTGTGCAGACATTTCAATACAGAGGCATTTGAGACAAACATTAAATTTTCTGAATGAGACAGTTATAAAATCAAGGCAATGACTCCATCAATAAGACTTATGCATTGTAACTTTTCCAGGAGTACTTCATAACTATCTGAGTTGATTACTCCACATGGTTAACAAGCACAGCTTTCTTTGCTAGCTTAGGTTTCATGTTTCAATATATTGCACACACAAGATGGAAGTCATGATGCACTAAGAAATGTGTCAAAGACTAAGCAAGATCCCCTTATTCCATAAACAGACAATACATTGGTATGCAATCAGTCTTACTCCACATTTGTTATTATGTGGAATAGTGAGATGGACCAATACTTAATGAGCAAAGATGGAAAACCTTGACTGGCCAATGGGACTATGATTGCTCTCTTCCAGACAATATAAAACTTTAGAAGTAAGTAGTAAAACAACAATGATGCAGGCAAGGGATTTAGCAATGAACATTGCTCAAGCTAGGAAGCCAAAAGTAGCAACAGAAATAATCCACAGCTCAGACCACAATGGAGAAAATAGTATATTCCTGTAAAGCTTTTTATTTTATGCAGCTAAGCTGTGCTTACTTCCAATTCATAGTAGTGGCCCTGTTTAAGTTCATGTGGAGTGGCTGGAAGCAGAAAACACACATTTAGTGGTGAGTTTTCTCCATTGTAGTTTGGGCTATGGATTAACATTGTTCAAGCTCAACAGTTAGAATATTCTTTAAAAGCATTGATTTTATTATACATCTTAGAAAGAAGAAACCACAGATGAAATATATACATTATCATAGAATCCAGTAAACTGTAGACAAAATCATTTTACAAAAAAAAAAAATAAAAAAATAAAGGCACAATAAAAAACTGGGCTCAATCTGTACAGCTGATGAACATCTTAGGCAAAAAAAAATAAGAATAACCAGTAGGAGATATTTACCTTAAAGATATTCTAAAGAACAAAATGAAAATAAAAAGAGAAATGTCTACAGTCATTCTATTGCTATGCTTGTCAATAACAAAAATAGAAATTTTGATGAGATAAGTTCTATGGAATCTAGCTAGTAATATAAAAAAAAAAACAAATTTACTAATAAAAGCAATGGAAGGATAACATCCATACTGAAAACACTGAATTTGTCTATACAATTAGCAAATAAAAAAATCTTATGCAAACATCTTTAGTATAGCAACTCAGTGCTATATCAACACATCCTGATAAAACGTAGTATCAATGATTTCTCTGTCTTATGAAAATAGAGAGAAAAAATATTTTAAATTATAAAAAATGAGGCAATTAAACCTGAAGATCCTTGATGTGTAAAAACTTCAACTAGTCAAATACATCTCTGCCTGTACTGGAAATTGACTTTAACATCCCCCTTCCAAAAGAGTAGTCCTTGAACTCTAAGGATTACTTACTAAGTCGGCCACTGTCCTTTCCCTTAACCAACAGTTTACAGTGCATGTGCCAGTTACTTAATCTTCCTAACTGTCAGGTTTCTGCACTCAGGAATGAAAGAAAACATGTTCTGTTTTGTATCTCTCTGATAATTGCTTCGTAATTGTGCTGGTGGTCTGCTGCAGGTTTTTTTGTTTTCACTGTGGATTATTGGTGCTGAGCAGCTAGACCTTGAGTGAGATCTTCATACGATTTTGTTCTGGACTTTTTGTGTATTTCAATATCTCACACACTAGTGGACGACACTCATCCTATGAATAAAGAGAAGGAAGGTGCAGCCAATGTTTCAATGTTTACTTGGGCCAAAAGGGCCGGGAGGAATCTAGTTATGCCAGTGAATCCACTGCTGAACTTAGATTTACATGTGGTTACAGAGCAGCGAACCTTGGGGTCTGTAAGTACAGAATCAGATCTCAGTTTGAAGGGACATTAAAAGAATTTATTAACAAGGTTAATAAATTAAAATGGCAACATAACCATTTTGAGGCTTGTCTACAATTTGGGATTGTACCAAGGGGCATGAGAGTATTCTGTATGCCCACCCAAGGTGAGCATTACCCAAGCATTTAGCGAAATGGCAGCAGATAAACATTAACAGAGGTTTTCCAACATTAAGTTATTATTGGAATTCTTCAAGCCAGAAGAGAAACAGCTAAGTAAGGAAGTGGAGGTGCTGCAACATAAACTGGAGATGGATTTTATTTAGGAGAAATATGTCAAACATTTAGATGAGACATACTGCATCTTCTCTGCAATGGATCAGAGGATGCAACAAGTCAAGGTTATAATGATTTTATGTCTGGACAGATTTTTGTATGGCCAAGAGATAATATAAAGGGAACTAATTCTGTTAATACACAACTGTTATCCACTGAGGAACAGACCGGGAGATCGGTGCCAATGTGGAGAGGTGGGTAGAATACAACTATGTCTCCAGGGAGATCACCAATGAGAGGGGATGCCAGATGATGATGGGGGCATGACCTCTGATGAGAAAGAAAGAATCTGAGGTGAGGGTTATGTTGAGAGCAGTAGATATGTTTTGGAAGGTTGCAATGGAGAGAAAGAAAATGAAAACAACAATGTAACATCACCAAGGGCAGTAACAGAGAGAGATACTACACTCATAACCTCGTAGGCTGCAACTTCAATGCATTCAGTTACCAACGAGGATACCAGTACTGTGATATTAAATATGGGGGCTAGACCCAAGGCCCCGGTTGTGGAGAACAGTAATGTACATTTTTTTGTACAGCTGCCAGCACCAGTAAAGAAGAAGGGTGAAGGGAAACGTCCGCACAGTGAAACCAGGGGGGTGAAGAAGAGGAGAATTTCTCAGTGACTGGTGACTGTATTGTTTTTAATTTATCTGACCATATTCTTAATAAAGATGAACTTTATATTTTAAATGAGGGTTTGACATTTGTGCCCAGCAGAGATAGTAACTTCAGTGAAATTATAATGGATATTATGTTATTTGGTAGAAATGTTATGTTGAAAGGAGTGTATGGTAATAATAGCCAATCACAACAGTTTGCATTGAGACGGCCTAGCTGTTTTGTTCCATTATTTAGTTCGACTATGTAGACGTTTATTAGAGTCTGTGAACATGAGATTATGCTATGTTATACCTACAGGATGCTAACAACAGGAAGTTTTATAACTTAACCATGCAACAAAGGCAAGCACTCACAGCTTTGCAGAGGAGGTCACAGTTAATTATCAAACAAGCGGACAAATGGGGAGCTGTGGTGGTGATGAACAGAAGCATTTATCATGCTAGGTTAGAAGAATTACTATCAGATACCACCACATTTGTCCATATTTCACCTGTTATGGTTAATAGTTTGATTGAGGAAGTTCAGGATAGACTGAAACACATGAAAGCCATAGGATTAATGGGTAAGGATCAACTAGAATTTCTATGGATAGAACATCCGACTATCCCTATATTCAAAGCCTTGCCTAAAATACACAAGGACCTATGTAACCCTACTCTTAGACCCATAGTATCAGGAAGGGGATGGTTTACTGAAAATATCTCATTATGGTTGGAGTATACACTGAGACCCCACATTACAACAATGGTTAGGGATACAGGACATTTTTTGGCCTCCCTTAAGAAACAAATTGATAAGAATGACAATGTAAGATACATCATGGTAACATTAGATGTCAAAAATGTATCCACAGTTATAAGCAATGATTATTAGATGTCAAAAATGTATCCACAGTTATAAGCAATGATTATGAGATGTCAAAATCTTAGCCACAGTTATAAGCAATGATTATTAGATGTTAAAAACGTATGCAGAGTTGTAAGCAATGATTACAAGTATGACAATGTAAGATACATCATGGTAACATTAGATGTCAAAAACTTATCCACAGTTATTAGCAATGATTACTAAATGTCAAAAACATATCCACAGTGATAAGCAATGATTATTAGATGTCAAAAACGTATCCACAGTTATAAGCAATGATTATTAGATGTCAAAAACGTATCCACAGTTATAAGCAATGATTATTAGATGTCAAAAACTTATCCACAGTTATAAGCAATGATTATTAGATGTCAAAAACCTATCCACAGCTATAAACAATGATTATTAGATGTCAAAAACGTATCCACAGTTATAAGCAATAATTATTATATGTCAAAAACTTATCCACAGTTATAAGCAATGATTATTAGAAGTCAAAAACTTATCCACAGTTATAAGCAATGATTATTGGAAGTCAAAAACTTATCCACAATTATAAGCAATGATTATTAAATATTAAAAACTTATCCAAAGTTATAAGCAATGATTATTAGATGTTAAAAACTTATCCACAGTTATAAGCAATGATTACTAGATGTTAAAAACGTATCCACAGTTATAAGCAATGATTACAAGCATGACAATGTAAGATACATCATGGTAGCATGAGATATCAAAAACTTATCCACAGTTATAAGCAATGATTATTAGATGTCAAAAACATATCCACAGTTATAAGCAATGATTATTAGATGTCAAAAACCTATCCACAGCTATAAACAATGATTATTAGATGTCAAAAACGTATCCACAGTTATAAGCAATGATTATTGTATGTCAAAAACTTATCCACAGTTATAAGCAATGATTATTAGAAGTCAAAAACTTATCCACAGTTATAAGCAATGATTATTGGAAGTCAAAAACTTATCCACAATTATAAGCAATGATTATTAAATATTAAAAACTTATCCAAAGTTATAAGCAATGATTATTAGATGTTAAAAACTTATCCACAGTTATAAGCAATGATTACTAGATGTTAAAAACTTATCCACAGTTATAAGCAATGATTGTTAGATGCTAAAAACTTATCCACAGTTATAAGCAATGATTATTGTATGTCAAAAACTTATCCACAGTTATAAGCAATGATTATTAGAAGTCAAAAACTTATCCACAGTTATAAGCAATGATTATTGGAAGTCAAAAACTTATCCACAATTATAAGCAATGATTATTAAATATTAAAAACTTATCCAAAGTTATAAGCAATGATTATTAGATGTTAAAAACTTATCCACAGTTATAAGCAATGATTATTAGATGCCAAAATCGTATCCACAGTTATAAGCAATGATTATTAGAAGTCAAAAACTTATCCACAGTTATAATCAATGATTATTGGAAATCAAAAACTTATCCACAATTATAAGCAATGATTATTAGATATTAAAAACTTATCCAAAGTTATAAGCAATGATTATTAGATGTTAAAAACTTATCCACAGTTATAAGCAATGATTACTAGATGTTAAAAACTTATCCACAGTTATAAGCAATGATGATTAGATGTTAAAAACTTATCCACAGTTATAAGCAATGATTATTAGATGTCAAAAACATATCCACAGTTATAAGAAAGGATTATTAGATGTTAAAAACTTATCCACAGTTATAAGCAATGATTATTAGAAGTCAAAAACTTATCCACAGTTCTAAGCAATGATTATTAGAAGTCAAAAACGGATCCACAGTTCTAAGCAATGATTATTAGATCTCAAAAAGTATCCACAGTTATAAGCAATGATTATTAGATGTTAAAAACTTATCCACAGTTATAAGCAATGATTATTAGATGTTAAAAACGTATCCACAGTTATAAGCAATGATTATTAGATGTTAAAAACGTATCCACAGTTATAAGCAATGATTATTAGATGTCAAAAACTTATCCACCTTTATAAGCAATGATTATTAGATGTCAAAAACGTATCTACAGTTATAAGCAAAGATTATTAGATGTTAAAAACATATCCACAGTTATAAGCAATGATTATTAGATGTTAAAAATGTATCCACAGTTATAAGCAATGATTATTAGATGTTAAAAACGTATCCACAGTTAAAAACAATGATTATTAGATGTTAAAAACGTATCCACAGTTTTAAGCAATGATTATTAGATGTTAAAAATGTATCCACAGTTATAAGCAATGATTATAGGTTACAAGCTATTTCCAATTTATTGAGAGATTTGCACTTGATGCAAGGAAAGGAGCTGGAATTGCTGACTAACTTGTTGGCTTTAGTATTAGAATACAATCTCTTTCTTTGTGTGATGAACACATATAGGCAGGTACAGGGGGTAGCCGTGGGCACCCCCTGTACCAATACCTATGCAAATTTAGTCCTATCCTTTTGGGAATGTTGTGGAAGGGGGATGAGAAAGAGTTGATTACGGGTAAGATTTTTCATTTTGGTGCTAAAGCCAATTGTAGGACTAAAACATAGTTTATTTAGCTAACTGTCAAGGGTGTTCATGGTATTATGCAGGTAAAACAAATTGTATGTTCAAGGTTAGAATCTTACAACACTTATCAGCTATAAGAATGTAGAATGAGCATAATTCCTTATACAGACATATTTCCAGCAATGAAGGACATAACTTTATTTTTAGGGCATTATTGAACATTAAATTGAACAGTAGGGGGGTGATATAAAGAACATCACTGAGGTTGAAGAAACTAAATGTATAATCGAGCTTTCAGCCCATAAATATCTGGGGTTAAATGAGGGTATACCAATGAAGCCCGCCCTTAAGAATCGGCGGGTGCAATACCGAATTGTAATTAGCTTACATTAGGCTTAAATTTAAAAGCATCAAATACACAAATTATCTGATAAAGGGCAGGAGCCCGAAATCACTTATGTCTGTGTTGATTTTTCATCTGTACTTTTATTGTTTTATATTGAGTAATTAAACAGTTCATTTTAGTGGTGGTCTGCTGCAGTTTCTTCGTTTTCACTGATAATTACTTCATGCAGGCTATAATTGATTACTTTTTGTTATAATTTTACGTGAGGGTGGAAGCCCACTACCCTACCCCCAATTCCCATACACCCCTCTTACTCTACTATTATACTGCCCACATATTTATTTTACTTATGACTCCCATTCCTTAACCTTCCCCAAACAGCCTTATTACTATCATAAAAACAGTTCTAGTTCTTTCTACCTAAATCCCAACTTCCATTTAATCTTTTCACACCATTTCTAACTACCTTTCGCCTTCCCATACTGCTTCATTCATAGCGAGACCACTCCCTTACATTGTATCTTTTTTATCTTCTACTTTTATTACATAAACCTTCACTTATTATTATTTTAGCTACATCCTCATACTCTACCTTTTAAATCCCTCTATTCTTTGCATTCCAGAGAGGATAACAGGACAGTATTTCTTCCTTCATAGAAAGTAGTTCTTTCATATCTACCCTCTATTCGCTTTCAGACTCTGTCACTGTTATATGTCATTCTGCCTTGCAAGTTCTTTATTTCTTCTTGATCCCTACTTCCACACTACCTGTCAGCTATAACATACAGACCCCTTTACTTTTTCCTGCCGCTCCTCAGCTTACCCTCTATTCAGCTCGTCCTAGTGGGCTATCTGTTCTCCTACCATTACTCTATTATTGCTTTCAACATATCTCCAAGTCTGTATTAACCACCTATTCATACTCTGTCCATGCTCTCTCCAGACATTGCACCAAACCTACTTAATGATGCCCCTCACCTTTACTCCAAATATAGACTAATTAACTGTATTTCAACTCAAACCAAAACAAAATTAAGAGGAGAAAACTCTCCAGAAAAAGTATCAAGAAATCCACAGTGTACTAATATCCTTCTAGAAGGAGCCATTCACCTTAATCCTGTCCCCACCTATCCCAATGAGCATCAAGACAGTTGTCTTCCACATACTACTCTAACCCTACAATGGTCAGTCTTCCACATACTATTCTAACCATACAATGGTCAGTCTTCCACATACTACTCTAACCCTACGATGGTCAGTCTTCCACATACCACTCTAACCCTACAATGGTCAGTCTTCCACATACTATTCTAACCCTACAATGGTCAGTCTTCCATATACTACTCTACCCCTACAATGGTCAGTCTTCCACATACTACTCTAACCCTACAATGGTCAGTCTTCCACATAGTATTCTAACCCTACAATGGTCAGTCTTCCACATACTATTCTAACCCTACGATGGGCAGTCTTCCACATACTACTCTAACTCTACAATGGTCAGTCTTCCACATACTATTCTAACCCTACAATGGTCAGTCTTCCACATACTATTCTAACCCTACAATGGTCAGTCTTCCACATACTATTCTAACCCTACAATGGTCAGTCTTCCACATACTATTCTAACCCTACAATGATCAGTCTTCCACATACTATTCTAACCCTACGATGGGCAGTCTTCCACATACTACTCTAACTCTACAATGGTCAGTCTTCCACATACTATTCTAACCCTACAATGGTCAGTCTTCCACATACTATTCTAACCCTACAATGGTCAGTCTTCCACATACTACTCTAACTTTACATTGATCAGTCTTCCACATACTATTCTAACCCTACAACGGTCAGTCTTCCACATACTACTCTAACCCTACAATGGTCAGTCTTCCACATACTATTTAAACCCTACAATGGCCAGTCTTCCACATAGTATTCTAACCCTACAATGGTCAATCCCCAAACCTGGTAATAAAACTTTTGCTGCCATAAAGTTTAAAAGTATAAGAAAGAAAGTTGCTGAACTGCATGCCTTTATTACCCAGCGTAAGCCTGATATACTTGCTGTAACTGAAATTTGGCTTAAACCCAGTATAAACGGCTCCAAAATTATACCTCCCAGCTATGATATCATCTGCAATGACCAAATAAAGAGGAAATAAGTTTATAGGTTCATGGGAGATTACTAGGCTAACAGCTTAAGAGCCCTAATAAGCCTAGCCACTATAACCCAGTGGTGGTGTTGCTGTAATATTTCCCAACAGCTATCACATTTCCCCTTACGACAAACCAATCACAAAATTCAATCCCTTCATAATTTTCTTGAAATTAAGCAATTATAAATAAATATCTATTACTGTTCTTTACATACCTTCTGGAGACAATGCAACCATCCTGGAAGATATCCTACAGTGGTTATCTATAACGTTTTCTCAAGAAAAATATTACTAGGTGATGTGAATATCAATTGGTTGGACATAACCTCTAACCTACCTACATATGTGGTTTCACACAACTTATTAACAGCCCCACACATTATAGCAAGACATTAAATTCCATATTAGAGTGGATCCCAGTACCAGGCCCTAGCAACTACCCACCACAAGTACAATGTCTGACTGCCTCAGTGATCATGTCCTAGTCTGCACAACCAGACATTTCACACATCCACTTAAATAGCATGTTTATAAAGCAATACAAAAACTTTCCAAGTTTAACCCAGAAATGTTTATTACTACCTTATAACCTATTAACTGAAACTTCCTAAAAATCCGTCCCTTAGTTGATGCTGTAAATGAATTAAATACAGCTTTCCTGAACACCCTTAATACCCTTGTACCTCATAGAAGGAAGAGACTAAAACAAATAATGCAATTTGGCTATCCAAAAAGGAGTAGAATGCTAATGCAGGATAGAGAAAATGCAAGGAAAGAACAGCAAAAATATAAAACACCTCAATACCTTGAAAACTTCAGAATGCGTTGCAATAATACTAAAAAGCAAATAAATTAAGACACAAACTATACTATAATAACTTTCTGAATAATCGTAAACACAAGCCTAACAAATTTTGGAGAGCCATTAAAGAAAGCTTGCATCCCAGCCAAAACTTCATCCCTAAACCCTCTCCCAGTAACTCATCACTGAAAACTGCAATGCAGTTCAACTCTTATTTCATAGATAGTATAGCATCTCTAACCAAATTTTCCCTATGTCTAATCCTAACCCTACCCAATAGCCAAGTAACACCACATTGACTTTCACCTTCAAACCTGAGTCCACATCCTATATAAAACTACTCTTAAACAAACTCGAACCATGCTGAACTTCATCCAATAACCTTCCAAGTTAGTACCTTTAAATAGCAGACAGTAGCCTTGTATATTCTGTCTCAATCCTTATAAATAGGTTAATTCGGGAATTCCACATTGCCTCTCTCTGGAAAAAGTCAAACTTTATCCCTCTGAACAAATGAAAAAATTCAACAGACACTACTAACTTTAGACCTGTAGCAATCTTATCCTCCCCATAGCCGGCCTTAGGTATAGGCCAACTAGGCGGCCGCCTAGGGTGCCGCTCTGGTAGGGGCACTTTTCCAGTATTTGTTTGGTGTAGGTAGACTAGGATGGGGGCACTGGGTGGTGTGGTGGGGGGCACCGTGGTGCCCTTTTGCCTAGGGCACCAATTGACCTAGGACCGCTACTGATCGTCCCTCTCCAAAATACTTAAAAAGTGTTTTGAAAAACAATTGCTAAACTATTTACTGAAGGAAGAGCCCCTATCCCCCACACAGCATTGCTTCCATCATTCCTATAGTACTAACACTGCACTTCTAACCTCTATAGATACTGTTAATAAAACTAGAGATAATGGCAAACTAGTCTCCTCCTTATTTCTAGATTTGTCTAAAGCCTTCATCACAGCTTGTCACAAACTTCTACTTCAAATGTCCTCATTAGGTTTCTCTCAAACTACCCTTTTATGGTTCAAAAGCTACCTATCCAATAGGTATCAATCTGATGAAGTCCTGTTTTCAGGGACAAAAGCACTTAAAGTCTTATAAAATAAATTCTTCATTCTATTTTTACATCTACTTATTTTTATTCATTTTATTTTATTTATTTATTTATTTTATTTTGGGACTACGTTGAGCATTTTTTTAGTTTTTCTTTTCTCGAGATTTTCTCTGTTTTTTGTTTAGTTCATTATCAGTCAGTAAAATGATATTCCACCTTTTCTCCATACCTCCTAGTCACCACCGGTGGGCACAAGGCTCTATCTTTGGTCCACCCCTCTTCACCATTCTCAGCAACACTATCCACACATCCACAAAATAGGCTTCCTTACATTCAATATGCAGATGACTCCACACTCATCTGTACATCTGACATCCACAATAAAATGACTCAGGAAGTTTGACACTCATTGAAACATGACCTTCTAACTCACAACTCATGCTCAATCCTGAAAACAAAATACTACTTTTCCCCCCAAATCAATCTTTCATGAAAAAAAAAAATTAAAATCATCTCTCTTGATAATAAAACCACAGAAGTCACTTCTGACAGCAAATTATTAGGGAGGATAGTGGATGATAATCTTAAATTTGACATGCAAATACAAGATTGTATAAAAAAAATCATCAAGAACTAGAGATACTTTATAGAAACAAAATATTTTTCATCAATGCAACTAAAGTTAAACTTTCCACTAATTACCCCCTCATCACACTTCTTTATGGTGCTCCAATCCTTATTAACCTCGAGGCATCACAAAAATCAAAATGTGAACAATGCTATGATAAAGTTGCTAAATTGCAGCACATACCCCTTTCAGAACCCACCACTATATAGCACTAAAAAGCATAAATTGGTTAGAAATGCACCGTCAACTAACATTACACAGAGTCTTATCACATATAAAATTATCCGGCATCCAACTGGATGACCAATCGGTCATTATGATCTAATGACCAAAAACTCCTGTCTGTCTACAAACCAAATTTATCTGCAAACTGGTTAAATTTCTCTAAATGTTAAAATCATTGTCATATAACATGCATCTATTTTTAACCAATGTTTTCATATTATGTCTAATTTTGGTATAATTATTTAAACTATAGTTATTTTGTATTATTTTTAAAGACTGTAAAATTATTATTCTTAAAATGTTTTGTAATAATTTGGAGCTTTTCTCCCTGGGCATCTGCTGAAAATGGGCTCCTTCACAGTTGGACTTTCCTGGTAACCAAATGTCAATAAATAAATAAAATGAATAAAATAAATAAAAAAAAAAAACACCATGGAAACACTGGATGAATTTGAATAGACAACTAACATATAAATTAACTTATGCAAGATCTTAAGAAATGTCAGTCGGAAATACTTAAATACACCATAATGAATGCATTAAGAAAAAGAACTGGCCTTGGTCTTTCTACAATTATACCTTTTAATAACATTATCTCATAAACTGAATGCAATTATGGAATCCAGAAAGTAATAAATACAATCAATTTACTCTCAAAAATAAAGTAAGAAAGACATCACACGAAAAATACTAGACTCAGGCTGTGCACACAATTAATATATGGAAAATACAAAACTTTTGAAAGGTACAACTGAGTGGTGTATAAATACATCCTGATAACATATTGAAAATTAACTGGAATCAGTCTTTCTATGCATTGTTTCTATGATGTCTCATCACTTCCAAACCTTGACTCCCTCTCCACCTTTCTTAGTTTGGATTACAGATTAAAGCCCACATATTAATCTTATGTGATCATATATCAGCAAAGAGTTATCTCTTCCCCGAGGGTTTATATGTACACAACCTCATATTCCATTTAGCCACAGTCGATGAAAGACAACAGACTATCTCATCTTCCACAAACCTCTTAAAACACCCAACCCAACGGGTGAGTTTAGCTTTCACAAACTACACATAGCTTGAGCCTTCTTCACCTCCCAACACTACACTCACCCTCAAATTTCTTCTTCAAGCCTTATCCTCCAGGGTAAATAATTGTTGCTAAGTTTAATTCATTTGGCCATACATTCCAATTAACTTATTCTATAATTCATAACTTCTCTGATTCAGCGGTAAAATGGCATTATACTGGTCTCAGAAGTTCAGATGTATCACATTCCAAAGTTTGAAACTGGGTTGTAAATCTCAATAGCACACCCGGCAACTTTTGTGGTTTATGCATAAGCACATCCAATGCAATCCATACATTATTTGATCAGATCTGCATTATATTTTTCTTATCTGACCTTCAAAACTCATAGAGGCCCACATCCGCAGAGATGACTATATTCTCCACATCTCCCTCAGGTATTGCCTCCTGTTCTGTTTTTTTTTTCAAGATTTGGAAGCACAAAAACACATCAATTTATGCTGATGTTATCAAAGTGATTACAACCTCTGAAAATATTGCAAACAAGCATGTAAGAGCTTAGCTATCATTGAACTGGCTGCCACTACATGGTAGTCCAAAGAGAAATTTGCAGACATTTATGGTCAAATATATTTTGGAAAGTAAGGGCAGAGTAATCAGTATCCACTAGTATGTGGGCTGCATGGATATTTCTGGACTATTTGAGACAGATTTAGAGAGTGAAAATGAAGAGAAATGAGTTTAACATACTTCATCAATTCTAGTAAAAAGATATTCAGGTTTATTCATTCTTGAGACAGAGATCAGTTATGTTTTTGAATCTGTCAGTGATGTTTTTTACCTTTTTCCAGAAAAGTACATGGTTTTATACATGATGGGACTGTTGATACACTTTAAATTATATATGTGCTTTATCTTCTTAAGTTTCTTATGTAGTACAACATAATTTTTGCAGAGAAATTATTAATTTCATTCAGGATATTGGATTTGAGATTAGTGGGATCCAAAACTGTGTGCATATCTACTTCTATGTTTCTTCTGCCTTATACTTCTTCAGAGGGCATGTGTATCCAATAGTGAATGTGATTAAAGCAACATCAGTAGTTGTAGAAGTGACACAACAAATGTTCTGCACTTAATACCAACCATTTCCAAGGTTTGAGAAGATATCAAGTTCAACAGTGACAGCCAAAGGAGCAAATGGTGACTGAAGAACTTTAGCTCCAAAATAAAGTAGTGCAAACGGTCAAGGACTTACTTTGTGTGGAGGACAGAAGCCAGTAACAGTGATTGTACCATGGTAACCAGGAAAAAGTAAGGCATGGATTGTTAGTACCACACTAATTATGGTTTGTTAGCACCACACTAGTTATGGTTTGTTAGCAACACACTAGTTATGGCTTGTTAGCACCACACTAGTTATGGTTTGTTAGCAACACACTAGTTAGGATCAGTGCGTTAGTTCATAACAAGTTTATGAAAACACTGCAGTTTTCCCCTATCAAGAGTAACACTATCTTCCTTACAGCTGACACCTCTGTGTGGTACATTTTTTAAGCAGAATACTTTTGGGTGTGACAGAGAAATAGGTTTGTGTTTGCATGTGTCTGAGCTGTATCATGTAGTGGTAGTGTTATGTGAAGGTTTATTTTCCATTGGTAAGGTATAGATTTAGGGTATTGTGCAGTGTTTGGGTGAGGGTTGGGATTAGCAGGCATTACTGATGTGGTGCAGGAATGCTTAGGTTTTTCAGTGTATATGTTAATAATTCATTCTCTACTGAGAATATTATCAGTAGACACTGGTCTGTTTTATACAGTGATGTCTTAATATCCAGCTACATTAGCTCAGAGTGTAACAGTAAGAATCTTGGTCAGTAACTGAGCCATAGTCAGTACATGTTTGCTGTTTCAAATGGATTGTCATTGAAGAAAGCATGCTTTCATTGTAGAAATTGTGTATATTATGACAGTGTGTTAATCGAACAGCATTTTCTCTTAGAAATGTGAGGCCCATCTTTGATATTAGACATTATATAACTAGTACTACTCAGAAAAAAATCATTCTATCATCAATCATTTTATTTTGTAAATATGGCACCTTTTATGTGGGTCAAACCAAGAAAATGCTGAAAGGCTGAATAACTGATGTCAGGTGTAACAATAAATAAATAAATAAAAATAAGTATGTTTTACAAGCTTATTACTGAGCATTCCCAGGCACATTTTGTTTTAATGGGAAATTCTAGTCTAGATTATGATTATATTGCCTTACTGAATGACAAAGAGCAATCTTGCATACTGAATACATGGGCACTATTTCATCCATGATTACATGAGTAATTCTAATTATTTTCTACAGATGCGCTACTTGTTTTTGGATTGGATCAAGCATACTTTTCCTAAGATGATTTTTTTATATATTTTTAAGTTTTAGTGGTTGAAGTCTATTTCATATTTATGCATGCTGTGTGTCACTTTACATTGTTAATTTGATGACATTGTGGATAAATAGTTGTAAGGCTTCTGGCTAAATGTATATCAGATACTGAAGAAATGTAAGTAGAACTAAGGGGCTTCTGGTTTCATGGTCAAGCATGTAAGCGCTCTTTAAGACAGCTCCAGTAACCAGATCACTTATTATATAATTTAATTGGCTTTTCCTCTTTGAAATCTAATTGTAATGCTACAATAACTGAACATTGAAGTCGCTGCTTACAAGAGTGCCACCAGAAAGGTAGCATCTTTCTCCTAAAGCTAGAATGAGCCTTGAGAAACTCTGAATGTTTACTTGTGGACTTGCTCCTCAACCTGTTATGGCCAAAGACAATTTGCTACTCAAAGCGTCAGATCATTTATCCTGGCCAGACTGTCCAGAGCCATTGCATTGATAAATCAGCTGACATTATCGATGTCTGCATTCCAGTGCTCCATGCACTCTCAAGTGCAAGAAATCAAGAGCCCTATCCGTGAGTTGACCGATCACACCGTGAAGGTAGAAATGAAGATTTAAACTTGTGATTGCATTACATGGAACATCAAGTCTCTTTTTCACTTGATCTTCACTTGGGATCTTTTTGACATAATAGACATCCAGGAAAATAGAGGGTGCCAAAATCATCTGCGCATTTTGAGGCTTCAGGAGGGGGTTGAAAAGGGACACATGTTAAGGTTTCTACAAGAGTGGCTCCCTACCTTCCCCTGAATGTGCATGTAGCCTCTAAGCTATAGCTGGAAAGGGCTCATTGATATTTAGCCCAATTTCACAACAAGGTGCACCACTAAGACATGCCATTGTGCATTGTCTCTCTAACCATCAAAAGGAGAAAATTCTGAGATCTACATGGAAGAAAAAGACTGGCCATATCTGGGATATAAGATCTGCTTTGACAATGATTACTCCCAGCTAGCCCTATCCAAATTATGGCAGTGATTCCTATTGTTATGAATGCTGGAAGAAAAAGGAATTAAAATGGCATTATTGTATCCAGCTCATGTGTTTATTATTTGGGTGCTAAGCAAAATGTTTGCGCTTTAGAGAACGTTGTTCAGTATGTGCATGAGAATAGCCTAATCATACATCAAGAGAATGTGGACTGGTCTAGTGGTGTCTGAAAACATGGCTGAACTGCTTTACATCACTCTGCACTTTCTCATGGTCCTTCTTCTTCTTTTGGCTTTTTCCGGTGAGGGGTTGCCACAGCGAAACACCTGTCCACTCATGATTGGCAGTGGAGCTTTACGGTGTCGAGTTGCCAGCCCAGTGCCCAACCTTCCACAGAAGGCACACACACACATGCACACACTCACGCCTAGGGCCAAGTTAGAGTGTTCAATCCACCTATAGCATGTCTTTGGGATGTGCGAGGAAACTGGGGTCTGTATCAGAACATCAAAGTATTAAAACTTCGAAAGTTCTGATATCGAACACTATTCAGCGAACACTAAGAATAACAAAGCTGCAGAACAGAATTATTTCCTCAGGAAATAATTCGGTTGGCTGTTTCTGTGGCTTCGCTATTCTTATCACTGGTGGAAAGTTATGAGTTGGGTTCAGGTAAGTGTGAGATTGTTTGTACATTAGGGTTAGGGGCAGTTAAGTGAGTTAGAGTTAGTGCGTGGGTTAGGTGTGTGTGTGACAGTGACAGACTTTAGGGTTAGGGGCAGTTTAAGTGAGTTAGGGTTAGGGCACAGGTTAGGTGAGTGCGCGATAGCGATGGACCTTAGGGTTAGGGTTTGGGTTAAGGTAAGTGGGTAGATAGTAGTGTATGTTTAGTTTAGTGTAGTGTTGGATGTAGGAATTTAAGTGTATGTGTGTAGTTGCTGTTTGTTTGATGTGCTTGTGTGTATGTGTTTCAGAGCAGCAATTTTATTCCATGGGAAAAAATTTGCTGTTCTGAATGTTCGATATTTTCATGTTTAGATGTTTTGGGGCCAAAGAAATAGCGTTCACTATTTTCATCTTTCGATAACGTGATATAAACTCGGAAACCAGAGCACCCAGAGGAAACCCACACGACCACAGGGAGGACATGCAGACTCCACACAGAAGGCACTCTAGCCGAGGATCGAACAATGCTAAGCACTGCACCACCATGGCTGCCCCACTTTCTCATGGTCCTAAACATTCTAAATCATCCATGACCATCAGTCATATCAGTTTAAGCCTAGAAACCTTGTAAATATGAATATCTCATAAAATTTTTTTTATTTTTTTATCTCTGTTTCTTCTTCTGATATAATTGGGTTGCAAAGTGATGTATCGTTTATGCAGTAGCTTGGTTAGCTGAACACTTAACATTATTATTTTAATATATTTAATTCATTATTTTAATAGTCACTTTATTAGGATTATTTCTTAACTTAGTATTTATCTCATTTTGTCCGGGGGTCTTGGGTAACCTATCGGATTTTCCATGTGTATTTCCTTTTGGTAAGTTTTTGTTACTTTACACTGATGAGAATTTTACTGTAGGCATGTGACACCCTTTAACCTTGGGAGTCCACATATCTACTGTACATAGCTCAAAGTTGTTTGTATGTTGATATGTTTGTCTCGTCTTTCACTTGCATGCTCTATTCCTTATTATAAGCTAGCAGACTTCACACTTTTCCTTATATTGTATTTAAAAATCACCTTAGAAAGTTTTTTGATAGTTTGTGTTGGCATTTTCTAATTGTTTGCTACTCAGCCACCATTATTATATCAGGTAGGTTTATGCTTTACGTCACTCGCTACATTTGATTATTCATTTGAAGTTAAGTAGCATAAACTCCCCTGTGAAAAGGTCAAGACTCCATATATGGATTAGGACAACTATGTAAGATCTCGCATTTCTACAAGAAATGCAAAGCTCTCATTAAGAGCAATTAACCCTGGGTTCTGGTGATATCATGTTGTAGTAGCCTCTGAACATTCCTCTACTCAGTGGAAAGGGTTAGCTATTTTATTAAAGAAAGTTTCCACTTCATTACAGATCTTGCATGTTTTTTCCTTTCCAGGTGGGAAGTTAGCTGGGGTCATCTGTTGATATAGAGAAAGAGTATGTCTCACTTTAATTTGTTCTGGCACCTGACGTTAACCACTGCTGACATTAAATCCCTTTTGCATAAGCTCAAGACCAGGTTAAAGGTCATATTCTATTGGCCGGTGATTTTAATTGTGTTTTCACTCAAAAGGATATTATAGCACCTCTTCCTCCTTGAAATTGTTCCACTTCTGAGGCTTTAAATTTCTAGCTTAGAGAAATGTCCCTCTCTGGCCAAGACAGATTAGTTGGCCCACCCCCTCCTCAGTGCACTCATTACTTTTTCTGACACAAATCATTCAGTAGGATAGGTAGAATATTTGTAGATTGGGATTTATCATCCTCTTTTACTAACTATGAAGTTGTGCCTTGTCCATACTCAGATCATGATGCCATATACTGCTGCATTCATAAACTAGATCTCCCTCTAGTCACGCATTTCCATTTATTCCCATATTACACTAAAAGACAGGACTTTGCTTCTTGTGTTCAACATGTCACAGAGGAGTTTTTGGCAAGGCATGCTTTAGACAAATATCAACCTCATTTTCTATGGAAAGCATATAAAGAATTGCTACATGCTAAATTATGGGCTTGGGCAAATGGGCTTTGGAAATCATGGAATGAGGAATAATGCTTACTCCAAGTCAAGCATAAAAACATCTCTAAAAGAATTCCCCATCATCAACATACAGTTGATAAAGATCAGACTGTGAATTTTAATTTTCAAATACAGGGACTTATAAATAAGAAGACAGAATTGGCCCTGAAAAGCCTTCGACTCCATTATTATGCAGCCAACCCAACTCTATCATCCAAATTAGCTAAGCACAATAGGAATAGAGCTAATTTGGCTATGTCAACCTCCCTCAGCTCATGAACGAACATTGAGAAGTGCAATGTAAACCCATACAAAAACAAGAAATTCTAGCTGTCATCCGGAAGTTAAAGTCAAATAATACTCTAGGTACAGAAGGGTTTCTGCTGAACTATATAAACACCTCCATCCTTGTGGTTAGCCTTGTTAAGGAATGCATGTGTTCTTGCCTCAGATGGTACAGCTATCCCTCTATCTTGGAAGCTTATATTCCTAGTCCTAAAACCACATAAAGACTCTTCTATCCCCTGCAGTTACTGACCAATATCTTTAGATTCATAGGAGTGTACTAGGCTAATGGCTCTAGAGGCTTTACAAGCCTAGCCCAAAGGATTCCTGGCAACATGATGCCCAACCTTATTTCGCAGTGCCTCTGTCCAGCAGGGCCACTGAAATTATCCCCAGGGTAAACTTTCTATTTCCCATCCACTCATCAAGATTGTTCTTGAAGAGGGCCAGTGAGGTGCTCTGCTTGATGTGTAAGGGGAGTCTATTTCAGAGCATGGGCAGTCTCTGGGTTAGGAACCTGTCCCTCCAGCAAGTTCTGTTGATTGTGGTAATGAGGTTGAGGTTTCTGGCATGTGTGGCACTGAGGGATTCGGATTTCTTTAGATGTAGCATATCTAACAGTGCTGGGTCTGACATGGTTTTGTAGGTGAAGCAGAGAGCGCCTCTAAGTAGGTGATATGATACCAAGAAGAGCTAGAGTTTTTTTAGTCTTTTCACATCGGGCGGTATTTTTGTGGTCTTTCTAGTTGTATATGTCTAGTGAGGTACATGCCAAATGGGGCATTGTACTTGATAATTGGTCTAATGAGGGAAGAGTAGGGAGAGACAATGACCTCTTTCTTCTTGGATGCAAAACCCTTTGTAATGCGATGTGCCACATAGAAGGATTTGCTGACCGCAGTGGCAGTGTGGTGGTTAAAGGAGAGGTTGCTGTCCACTTGTGTTCCCAGATCTCTTATAACACCTTTGGTGTTCTGTGGTCTACCATTGATGTGGTAGTTCACGGGTACTGTGCTCTTCCCAAAGGGAATGACAATGCATTTTTTGGGATTGAGCTTAAGGCCGTGGTTCTGACACCAGTCACTGGTCTCCGTGAGGCCTTTCTGTAGAAATTCAACATCATTTGGAGAGTTAATAATGGCTCCCAGTTTGCAATCGTCTGTGAACCAGGTCAGTCAGCGCCCCTTGGTTTTGGCCCAGACTTCAGAAAAGTAGCTGCCAAACAGGAGAGGACCCTAGACTGATCCCTGTGGGATTACACTCGTGACTGGTCAGTAGTCTGACCTGGGGTCTGCTACTTTCACAGCGTGGGTTCTATCAGTAAGCCAGTTTGCAACCCACCTTGTGACATAGGGGTTGATGCCTAATTTAGTGAGTTTATCTATGATCCCTGAGTGAGGAATTTTATCGAAGGCCTTGGCCAGATTGAGGTAGGCTGTGTAAACTACCTTGCCTTTGTCCACAGCTCTGGTGATAGACTCGAAGAAGTCTATTAGGTTGAGCAGACATAATTTACCCTTGACAAATCCAAACTGTGGCAGGTCTAGAGTCTGGAGATTCCCTATGTACTTATTTACTAGGTCCGTGATTATGCATTCCACAGCCTTACATACCAGACTCATCAGGCTAATGGGGTGATAGTTCCCAGGGTCTGTAGTCGCACTCCATTTGTGTAGTGGGATGACTGTAGTAGTGTGCCATTCAGCGGGGACAAAGCCTGAAATGAGGCTGTGATTGAACAGGGCACACAGGTGTGGTGCCAGTTCGTTTTGCAATTCATGTAGAACACAGACAGGAATATTGTCAGGTCCCATGGAAGCTGTATTCTTGGCCTTGGACAGTGTGATTTTAACCTGTGCAGCTGTAATATTAAGTACTAGGCATTCTTCAGATATTGTGATTGGCCTTTAGGGGGTGAGAGGGGGGGGGTAAAGTTGGCACTGAATTTGTCGGCCAGTATATTGGCAATGTCTGTTGGCTCATTATAGGAGTTACCATTGTGTAGTAGCTCTGAGCAGATCTGAGCATTGCCTTGTAGATTTTTGGCGTAACTATAGACGGCCTTCTGGCTGTCTTTGGTATCTGCTGCACTTTTGTTCTCATAACTGGCTTTAGAGGATTTGATGAGGGATCTCAGCTTTTTGTTGAGGCTAACAAGGGAGTTTTTCCAGTCTTGGGACTTTGCCTTGTTCTGCAACAGTTTATTCCTTCTCTGTAGAGTTTGTTTATGGCAGGAGACCACCAGATTGGCTTCCTTGTTTTGGAGGAGAGTGTCTTGGTTCTATTGGGAATGGCCCATTCCATGCATTTGTGTACATGTTCGTACAGTGCATTGGAGTATGGTTCAGCAGTCCGGCATTTATTCTCCATTTGCATGGACATCGTGAAGTTAGCCACCTCAGTTTTTTGAAGCTAAAAGTTAGCTTTGGAAAAGTTTTTTACGGTGGTTACCTTTGTGAGGGGTGTGGGTGGGATGTGGATATCCATGGTGACTGGCTTGTGGTCAGGTCTGACCAGGGAGGACTTGACAATTAGTGTAGAACAATGGTCGCCCATATTAGTAATAACCAGGTCGAGGATGTTGCTACCCCCTAGTGGGGGTAAGAATGAGCTGGTTCAGGGTATTGGAATTGATGAATTCCAGGAAATGTTGAGGAAGTGTGTTGGTATTTGAGTAGTTTTCCAAGTTAATGGAGGGGCAGTTAAAGTCACCCAGTATGAGTCTGTTGGGTTGGACCTTAATATTTTCCAGGGTGTTTAGGAATGTGGAGTGGAAGTCTTGGGACATGGTGGGGGATCTATAGCAGGCAACAACCTGGATTGCAGTCTTACCCAGTGTTAGTTGTACCTGGAGTATCTCTGATGTGTTATCTTAGGCTACTAGCCTGGAGGTGTGCATATATTTTATGAATATGGAGACACCACCGCCTTTAAGGCTTTGGTGCATGTTTTGGGGCCAAACGGTGCAGTATGAGTTATCGTCTGGTAATGCAGGAGTGCTTTCAGGTGCCTTGAACCAGGTCTCCATTACTGCACAAATATTGATGTTCTGCATTTTAAGGAGCACTTTGAATGAGGCATTTTGAGATTCAGACTTTTAGCTTTGAGTAGCATAACCCTCAGATTACATTTGCTTGTAGCTGTTATGGTGTTTTTTTGGTCTTCTGGACATTGCCTAAAAAAAGGCACTATAGGGGTGGCAAAGGCCTTGGCTAGTATGCAGCATCCCAGGGGCAACAGATGCAGACCATCTCTGGCAAAGCATCAATGTCTGTCGATCATGTTATACCAGGCAGACAGAGACTGGATCCCCTTAGAATGACACCAGAAACTTAGACAATTATTGAAATCAATCATTTTTATTTGTACTGTGGTATCATTCTGGGTAATGGTAAGATGCTACTCAGGGCTAGGGTCACACCCTCCTGGGCTACATGATCCGAGAGCTCCTCCATGTCTCTTTTCATGTAGTTCAGGGAGGTGCATCTCAGGTCATTCACACCAACATGGACAATGACCGAGTCGTATCTGTACCTGTTGTGAAGTGATCTGAATGCATGCATTATGTGTTGTATCCTGGCTCCCGACAGGCAGCTGACCATCACCTTCTCCTTATTCAACATTTATTAAATGCTGATGCAAAAATCTTTATGGGAATTTGGGTGGCAAGAGTCATTCCTGCCGGACTAGGTTGGCTTCATGAAAGGTGGAGCTGCATGGCATAAAACAGTTAGAAGGAGAGAACAAAATAAAAACCAAGTAGCCCTTCTTTTATTAAATGCAGGAATGGCATTTGACATAGTCAGATGGCCATACTTATTTACCATCCTACAGGAATATACTTCCACACCTCATTTCATTCAAGCTATTAAGTCCTTTTTAAGTAGGCTCCATGAATGCCATTAAAATTGACCCATATCTTTCTGGAACACAATCTTTAGAAAGAGAAGTACAGCAAGGTCACCCATTGGCACATCTGCTTTTCCTACTAGCCAATAAACCATTAGCAATCCAAAGTGCCTCCCATCCCTCAGGAAATATTTTTTTCTGGGCATTCATTGGATGAATTAGCATTATTAGTGATGATATTTACTCTTTCTGCATGAAAACAGGTCTTTCCTTTGTCTGGCTTATTTTGCAGGATTGGCAAGCTGTATCAGGGTGTAAAATTAATTCTTCTAAATTAGCACTGTTACGATACAGATTTCCTATTAATAGTCATGAAATCCTTCAGTATCATTTTCTTGTCAACCTCATTCATATTAAGTACTTGGGACTTGCTGCCATGCTAGTTATGACAAAGAATTTTAATCATCAGGCTATCAAACAGACACTTGATAACATGATTATGGAATGGAATAGCTGGAACCAGTCATTTGAATTCAGGCTCTTACTTTTCAAAATGATTCTTTATCCTAAACCTCCCTATATACATATATATAGCATTAATTCTGGTTTAAGCACTTGGGCTTCAGGCCAGTTATTTTACATTAAAAGGGTTCATGGTCTGCACTCTTGTGGGAGGAGAGGCTGGACTCTGCCCTTCTGAGCTGGGAATTTCTGGTTAAAGGCTTATAGTGCCTGCTTATTTGAACTGCTTCTTACAGAAAATGGTACACCTTGTTTGCTGTAGCGTAGACTAGATCCAGGCCTTATGACTCTAGCTTTGTTTGTATAACTTGAGCACTAATCCAGGCATTCTTTAAAGTATTCAATTGTAATTACTACTGCTTGGTAGTAACTTGATTAAAGTTTAGCTATCATTCTAAGTCTTTTGGATTAAGCACTTGGGCTTCAGACCAGTTGTTTTACATTAGGAAGGAGAAGGGCACTGTGATGGCAGGACAGGTAGCTTACATCCTTCTAAGTTGGGAACTGCTGATTGAGGGCTCAGTGTCTGTTATTCTAAAAGTGTATTAGTTCTGGTTTAAGCACTTGGGCTTCAGGCCAGTTATTTTACATTAAGAAGGTTTGTGGTCTGCACTCTTGTGGGAGGAGAGGCTGGACTCTGCCCTTCTGAGCTGGGAATTTCTGGTTAAAGGCTTATAGTGCCTGCATATTTTAACTGTTTCTTACTGAAATTGGTACACCTTGTTTGCTGTAGCATAGACTAGCTCCAGGCCTGCTGAATCTAGCTTTGTTTGTATGCTTGTTGTTTGTTTGCTTGTTATTTCCCTGAAATGCTAATACCACCTAAAACGTGGATTTTTAGCGCTTCTGTGGATCCCTAGTGATATCTGCATTGCTTACTGTACTTATTTCCTTGTTTCACTTAAAAGAAAGTTACTGTTTGTCATTTTTGCATTTAAGTTACCTGTAACACATTGCATTTAAGTTACCTGGCACTTGCTCACTAAAGCAATTATATAAGTCAGCACTAAAAAATTAAAAGCACTACACCCTCACAAACACCCCTTGAGTACCTTGTTCCCCATTGGCCCTTTTTTTTCAATTATAAAGGAATTACCAGTACTATTCTAGCATGTCCAAAGGTCAGTTGTCAATCTCCTCTCTGGTCCAGCTGGTGAATCTGGGAATCTTGAGGCAATGTTACAACTGCCTCATGTACACAGACAACCCTCTCCTCCTCCCAACAAATTCCAACACATGTGAGAGATGCATCCATATAGCCAAACTGGAGGCTAAGCTCTCTCAACTCAGTACTGGCGTAACCAGTCAGGAGGAAAAGGAAACCACACTCACTACAATTCCAGTCTCACATAGACCTACCACGACAGCAAACCAAACACATAAACACACAAAAACATACTCGGAAGCTCTAAATAAAAATATGCCTAAGCAGCAGAGACCTCCAAAGCAGACACCCTAGCAACCGCTACCCCAAAACAAAACACGCGCAACACATAGCTCACAAAGCCAGTGTGCTGAACAGTCACAACCCTTAAGGCTAAACAACACACCTGATACACTTGTAATAGGTGACTCTATCATCAGGCACACTGACATCCTGCTCACCAGGCTGAACAAGGAGAAGGTCACGGTGAGCTGCCTGTTGGGCGCTAGGATCCGCCACATAACACAAGCACTCAGGTCACTCCAAGGCAAGTACAAATATGACTCAGTCATTGTCCATGCTGGTGTGAATGACCTGAGACGTACCTCCCTGGACTACATGGAAAGAGACATAGAGGAGCTCTCTGAGCATGTGGCCCAGGCCGGTATGACCCTGACCTTGAGTAGCATCTTACCCTCACCAAGAATGATGCCACAATATGAAGACAAGATGATCAATTTCAACAATTGGCTTAAGTATTGGTGTCATTCAAAGCTGATCCAATGCCTGTCAGCCTGGGATGATATGCTCAACAAGCCACGATGCTTCGCTAGGGACGGCTTGCACCTATCACCTCTGGGCTTTCGGATATTGGCAAAGGCTCTTGCTACCACCATAGTGCCTTTTTTAGTCAAGGCTCAAAAGACAAACCCACCTCCATAGGTATCACAAGGGATAAGAAACTAAGAGTAATGCTACTCAATGCCAGAAGTCTAAACCTCAAGATGCACGCACTCGAAACTCTCCTTAGCATGGAGAACATCGATATCTGTGCAGTAAGAGAAACCTGGTTCAAGGCTCCCGAGAGCACCCCAGCACTACCAGGTTATACCTCATACCATGCTTTTCGGCTACAAAACTTGGACCGAACCACAAAAGGAGGGGGAGTATCAATATTCGTCAAAGATACCCACACCTCCAGGTTGGTGGCACAGCACGAAGCATCAGAGACTATCCATGTGCAACTAACAGTGGGTAAAACCGCCTTCCAGTTTATAGCCTGCTACAGACCACCCTCCCAAACCCAGGAACCCCATTCGGCCTTCCTGAGAACACGGGAAAATATGAAGGTCTCTCCAAACACCATTATATTGGGCGACTTCAACTACCCAAACATAGACTGGGAGCATTACTCTAGCTCCAACACCCTAGCCCAAAGGTTCCTAGAATTTGTAAACTCAAATGCTATGCAACAACTTGTTACCACTACCACAAAAGGGGAAAACATACTGGACCTGATCATCACCAACATGGGGACTCTGTGCTCCAGACCAGAAGTGTATCCCTCACTGGTAAGATCAGACCATAAACTAATCTCACTGGATATTCACATCCCGACCCCACCTCCTGCCCAGAAAACCACAGTGAAAAACTTCTCTAAAGCAAATTTCACACTCCTCAAAACCGAGGTGGAATCCTTCAAAGCCCCCGGGCCTGTGGAAAATATGGCCCAGACCACAGAATCCTTTATAAATGCATTCTATGAACACCTTCAGGAATGCATGGATCATGCAATCCCAAATAAAACCAAGACCCAATCCTCCAAAGGCAGACGTCCTGTCTGGTGGACCCCAGCCATAAACAAACTATACAATAGAAGGAGGAAGCTACTAAATGATAGAGCAAAATCCCAAAAAGGGAAGGCATCTCTGATCAGTATTAGCAAAAAACTACGGGCACTCATAAAATCGTCTAAGGCCAGCTTCGAGAGAAAAATTGCACAGGACACTAAGGATAATCACAAGGCTTTCTTTAGTTATGTTAGGAACCTGGGTGGGAATTCCCAGATATGCTCAGAATTAGTCCAAAATAACAAAAAATACACCAAACCCACAGGCATTGCCTACATCCTAGCTGACAGGTTCAGTGCAAACTTCTCCCCCCCATCCCCACCAAAAGGGCAAATATCTATCCCAGCAGAGTGCTGCCCCCCTGACATCTCAGATGCTCAGGTAAGAGCCGCCCTCTCCAAAGCAAAAAACACAGCATCAATGGGACCAGATGGTGTCCCGGGCTGCGTCCTACATGAACTCCAAGAAGAGCTAAACCCAAACATAAAACTACTGTTCAATCTCAGCCTTACTACAGGATATGTACCCAAAGAGTGGCGTACAGCAACAGTGGTCCCTCTCCACAAAGGTGGTGCCTCAACGGATCCTGGAAACTATCGCCCCATAAGCCAGACTAGCTTGGTCTGCAAAGCTATGGAAAGGATCATCATGGACCTCATAAATAAAGATATTGGGGACCTACAGTCACTGAATCCTACCCAGTTCGGCTTTGTTAAGGGCAGATCCTGCCTCTTAAACCTGGTTGATTTCTTTGAAACAGTCACCAAGGCCATTGATGATTGGAAGGTGGTCCACACAGCCTACCTGGACCTTGCAAAAGCCTTCGATACAATACTCCACTTGGGCATTATAGATAAGCTCACCAGCTTAAATATAAACCCCTATGTCACTAGATGGGTTGCAAACTGGCTCAAGGACAAAACCCACATGGTTAGAATTGCTGGAGCCATGTCAGACTCCAAACCAGTTACAAGTGGCGTCCCACAAGGCTCAGTCCTGGAACCTCTCTTGTGCGGTATATATTTCTCGGAGGTACAGGCCAACATGGAAGGACTGTGGCTGACCAAGTTCACAGATGACTGCAAACTGGGCGCCATAATCGACTCTCCAGCCGACACAAGCATCCTCCAAAAGGGCCTCATAGAAACAGACAACTGGTGCCAGAACCATGGCCTCAAGCTAAATGCCAAAAAGTGTATAGTCATCCCCTTTGGCAAAAACAAAGTGCCCACAAATTATCACATAGGTGGTAATCCATTAAGTACAGAAGAAGTAATTAGGGACCTGGGGACCCAAGTTGATAGCAGTCTCTCATTTGAGAACCACCTGGCCAAAGTGGTTAGAAAAACATTTTATATAGCCCACCTAATCATGAAGGGATTCCCATCTAGATCAGGGGAGGTTATCGTGCCTGTTTACTCATCCCTTATCAGGCCCATAATTGAGTACAATGCCCCTTTTGGGATGTACCTTACCAGACACCTGCAGCAACTGGAAAGACCCCAAAATTACCTCACCAAGAGGATCAAAGGGCTCAAACAGATGCCATATGCTGCCCGGTTAAAGAAACTCCAGCTCTACTCAATGGCATACCGCCTGTTCAGGGGCGATCTGTGCCTGACGTAGAAAGCCATGTCCAACCTGGAATTAATGGACATGCTGCACCTCAGAAAATCCAAATCCCTTTAACACCCCTGTTCCTAAATGTGTTAAAAAAGTTAAGCTTCCCTTATTATGGTCTATTCTAGCAGTGGCTAGAAAAATAATAACCAGAAATTGGATTTCAGATACTCCTCCTTCATTTAATGAATTTAAAAATGTTATGATTGAAGTATGTCATATGGAACTAATGACAATAAAGTCAAGAACCATTAGGAAAACATCTTACTATAATATATGGGATACTTTACAAAATTTGTTAAAACAGTCTTAGTTTCATTAGTAAGATGTTACAATTTATTTAATTAATTGATTTGATTTGCAGTGGATGTCTTTGTAAATACTTTGGTTGTTTTATCAAATGTTATAACTGTTTATATATTAACTGCTTGTATAAGATTCTTATAATATTTATTGTGTATGTTAAAAATAATAAACTTGTTTTAAAAAAAAAAAGAAAATCCAAATCCCATCGAGCTACGCGCTCAAGAGACTTGAACCTCCGCACTGAAATAAATAGGACATGCTGGAGGGACAGATTCATAACCCAGAGGCTCCCTTCACTCTGGAATAAAATCCCAGTCCAGGTTAGGCAGAGTCCCTCATTGACTCTCTTCAAGAGGAATCTTGATGAGTGGATGGGAGATCGTAGGTTTAACCCGGGTATCACTTCTGTGTCACTGTTAGACAGAGGCATAGTATACTTGCCTCGAAAAAGGGCATAGCAAAATTAATTTAAAATGGGTGGCGAAAGCCAAACACACTCTGGCTAGGCTTATAAATGCCCTAGGGCAGATAGCCTAGTATGAACCTATATATATATATATATATATATATATATATATATATATATATATATATTCACAGCCATCAACTGCAGAAGTGGAATGCCAATATATTTGAAGTTTCTTTGGTCTCCAACCAAAAGGGAGGCTCAGAAACTTTTCATTATGTTTCACAAAATAATAGATAGAATCTGTCTACCCCCCTAAGGTTAGCCTATCAAGCTATTATGCTCAGATCATTTTCTGATTTCTATTCTCCTACCTACCCTTTAATTTAATCATTTATATGGTACCTGCTTGATTCATCTAGTGCCTACTTTTCATCTCCCCATATTTTTCCAAATTGTGCCAAATATACACAGATAGACACTGTTTCTTATGGACTTTGTAATAAGATTACCACTATGAGTACTTCACAATATCTTAATACCTCCTCTTCACTCCTACCCGTAAATCATTCCCAATTAACTTTTCAGTCTTATCCAATAATGGTACACTCATATCTCCTGATCCAACCACTAAACTTCTAGAGGTAACCATTGATAACAACCTGAACTTTGAAACCCATATCAGCAATACCATAAAAACTGTCAGCAGGAAACTAGGCTCCCTCTATAGGATAAAACCCTTTCTCTCCCCACAGCCAGAACCACTATTGCCTATTCCCACCTTATCTCCACACTTCTTTATGCTTCTTCCATATATACTAACTTGTCAAAAAATAACCTTAACAAGCTAGCCAACGCTTACAATAGCATTGCCAGATTTGCTACTGCTTCCTCCTTTAGGACCCATCACTGCCATAATCTGAAACAATTAGGCTGGTTAGAGCTTCTGAATCAGATTCACTTTAAACAACTCACCATTGTGCACAAAACCCTTTTCCAACCTACCAATACCCCAATACTTGCTAGTGTCATTACCCAATATAAGAACCTTTCAACTTTACGCTCATCTAATAAACTACTTGTATCAACATGTAAATCTAATAACATGGCAGGAGATCCAGACGAATCTCATACTATATCCCAAATACCCTCTCTTAAGACCTAATTCCTGCTCTATCTGTGTCTTTTTATATCAAGGCCTATCCTTGGCAAAAACATATCTTATCCTAATAGGTATTTTAAATTATCTCTAGTTAAATTCTTCTGCATATAATTCTAAAGCATCCTACCTAAGGCAAACAACAAGTATTGTTTAAACTGTGAGCCTTGCTGAACTGTTGAAAGTTGAAGTATGCATTTGTGTAACAATTACTTTCTAGTTACTAATGAAGTCTTGCACATAAAGTCTAAAATATCTTATCTAATGCTTGTAACATGCTTTTTGTATAAATTGTGAAGATTCCTGAATTGTTTAAAATTTGTAGTATTTAACTGTATAACAACTAGTACCTGTATGTTAGTAGTTTAGTAATCTCTTGGAGCTTATCTCCCCGGGACTCTACTGAAAATGGACATAAATCCAGTTAAACTATCCCGGTCAACAAATGTAAAATAAATAAATAAATAAATATACATGTCTCTGCTCAATTTGTTGAGGAGATCTTTTGTCTTAAGGAATTTACTGTCTCTGACATTTCTGTTCTTTTTTCATCTCCCATTTCACAACCCTCAGAGATCACTTCCCCTGTAGCTTTGGTTCAAACAAGGCTTATATCTTCTAAATCAATTATATACCTCCAGGAGAAGGGAAAAAGATGTAGATTTTTCTCAAACATTATAATCTTCCAGACACTTTCTCTTTGTCCACTTATCCTATACCTATTATAATGTGCTTACACTAGACACCCAGGCAGATCTGTGTAAGTCTCTATTTTTTCAGTGCATTAGTGCTTTAAGGGAAGTATCTACTAGCAGTAAATTTGTGATATCCCCTTTTTAGTAAAATAAATTATTATGGTAACTTAGGTTAGATGCTACCTGTTTCCCTGGGCTTAATGACTCTGTTTCAATTTCTTCTCTTTTGAAATTGAAGCAGTTAGCTAATTAACCATGTTAATTGTTTTCTTTTTGGTATTAGTCAAATGGTGGATCACATTTCTTATTATAATATAAAATAGTTTTTTCTTTTTATTACAATTGTTCTGAAGAAGTTCCATAGAGTTGTATTTATTTGGCACAAAGGTGCTAAATTCTCTTTTAATAAATAGTCTTTTTGGATTTTACCTGTGTTCTACCCTTTGCATTGACACTACAGGAATTGATTTGTTATTATATCCCCTTTTTACATGATATTGTTAATCATCCATTACTCCCTGCTCAAAGACTTTCAAGTAACTTGCTACCAGCATAACCGGACAGACTTTCACAGATACTCAGGCTGTATATGCCCTACATAGGCCTTTCAAGTTACTACATTCCCCTAGGTGGAAGGTCTATGCCTGGACATGTCTACATAGCTTATTTATTACCCCAGATCATCCTTTTCTCCTCACCATCTAGCAACCTTTGTTGAATATGTGGATTTCATGACTCTCCTGTAGGATGGGAATATGCAGTCTGGTCCTGTCATAAATTAAGTAACTATTGGTCAGAGATACACCTATTTATAATGGATTTATTTCCAATTTCTTCCATATCTGTTATGGATATTGTAGTCTGTGGTTTTGGACCCAACAATACTATAACTAATTTAGCTTTTATTTTGATATTAATAGCAGCAAAAGTTATAAATAGACACTGGTAAGATATATCTCCACCTAAGGTGACAGAATTTAGAAAAATACTTAAAGAGCTTTGCTGTGCTGAATGCCACTTGACATTTCGTAAGGGGGAATGAATATTAATTCCTTTCTATTTGGGCCCCTCTGGGTGATATCTGCCTAACATACAAAGCTATGTCAAAGCCAGAGCTGTTGGACATACTCCACTTAAAGAAATCCCAATCCCTCCGAGCTACACGCTCCAGGCACCTAAACCTTGTCACCACAATAAACAGAACATGCCGGAGGGATAGATTCCTGTCCCAGAGACTTCCCATACTCTGGAATAAACTACCTATCTATATCAAACAAAGCTCCTCATTAGCACTCTTCAAGAAAAATCTTGATGATTGGATGGGAAATAAGAAATTCACCCTGGGGATCACCTCTGTGGCTCTGCTCAACAGTGGCACAGGAAAATAATTTTCTTGGGTGGCAAAAGCCAGGGTACCTTTTGGCTGGGCTTGTATAGGCCCCAGGGCCAATAGCCTAGTTCTTACCTATGAACCTATAAACCTATGAACCCCATTATTGATTCTAGTTTGAAATAACTCATTAATCTCCTGTGCTCACAGGGCTTAGTTTTAATTTATCCTTGACACAATCATACATTTCTCATGTATTTAATATAATCAGTGTCTTTATGTAAGTATATTTTTTATTTTATTTTATTTGGTTTTAAAACAATAGCTAAACAAATCAATTATAAAACAAACAAGTATTTGCATACATCCACAGCTGATCAGTACATCAAAGTTATACATATCAACAGTAATTAATATTTTTCAAGCAAGTCTTTTTAGGTTTAAAGCCAAAATTTATATGACAGTTTAGTATTAGAAGTTCTCATCTTTATTGTATGTGATTCACTATTGCAAACACGTTTTGCCATACTAATAAATTCAACACTAGATGGGCATAACTTTACTTTTCCAATTTTTAGTGATTATTTTTCTGGCTAGAGCAAGATTAGACCAAACAAGGGGCACTTGGGCTTTTGGAATTATCTAAGGAATTGGAACATTAAATAAAACTAAAGATTTAGAAATATTACATCTATCTGACCATAAAGCTTGAATGAAGTTATTGATTTCTTTCCAAAAAGGGGAAATGATGTCACATTCATATACCATATGCTTCCAATAAGCTATGTATTATTTCAGAATCACATCTGCAGCATTTAATTCTATTTGATTTACATATCATTGTAATTTTGTTAGGAGTGGCAAAAGCTCTGTGAAAGAATTTCCAAGTAAAAATGTTCTAATAAAATGAAAATGTAGTTTTATCTGTAGATTTTAATATTTTCTTGTAATCTTCAGAGAGAAGTCTTCATTATTAATTGTTGAGGAATAATTCCAATAGAAATTGTATAAATATGTGAAATCTGACTTAAGAATTAAATTACCTCCGAAACATAAACTGTTTATGTTAACCGCTCTGTTAACTATTTTATGTGAATTAAATATCCTGACTATGGCTTTGGACTACTGGTCATTGAATTTATTATTTAACTTAAGAATTTTATAAATTTGTGACACATATGATTTATTTTTCATTGCATTATTACTGATATTTATTAAGAATTCCAATAATTTGGGGAATAATTTATTATCTAGCTTAAATATCTTATTCAACAAAACAAAATATTGTCTTTAATGTAATTTTTATTTAACAAAACAAAACAAAATGAACTAGAATTCAAGCAACTTCGAAATAAGGCAAAAACTAGTCATACAAGATAAAAAAACTTTTCTTTTAAGCTATCCTCCCTACACAATAACCCAAAAAAATTCTGGAAATCTGTCTCTTCTCTACTTCATCCCAGCACCTTACAAAACCCTTCCTCTTCACCTCAAAAAAATTCACAACAAATTGCTCATGAATTCAATACCCATTTCATAACTACCATCCAAAAGTTAATTAAAGACTCACCACCAAACCTAAACTCCCTCGACAAAAATTGTCCAACACTGGAAAACAACAACCTTCCCTCCTCAGACAATACATGTAGCACTTGTTCAACTCCATTCTTTTCTATTCAGCCAGTTCCCACCTCTCTTATACTCAAACTCCTATCCAAACTAAAACCCTGCTCTCTGTCTGCAGACAATCTACTCCCTGAATATCTACAACTTACAGCAAAAGCAATTGCATACCCTGTTAGCATTCTTATAAATCGCTCTATTTCTGAATGTTACGTCCCCCACCTATGGGAAAAAAATCCATCATTATTCCACTTCATAAAGGTGGAAACTCCCATGATCGCTCCAATTATTGACCTATCTCTATACTCCCTCCGCTATTAAAAATACTAGAAAAATGTGTACAGATGCAGCTTCTTGATTACCTCTCTACCAATAACCTCCTTACCCCTACCCAGCATGGTTTACATCCTAACCACAGCACTATCACAGCCCTACTTTCTTTCACTGCCCTGCACTCTGCTCCATTCTTCATACATATACTCCAAAAAGAAGCCTTAAATCCTCCAAAAAATGCTTTTAAATGTAACCAAACCAAACAAAAGAGCTGGACAAAGTCTATACTTCCACTGTGTAGCTAAACTCTGTCTACAAATACATTGACACCGGCCACCCTACTTTAGTAATCTTACTAGATCTATCGAAAGCTTTTGATACTGTATCCCATACTAAACTTATAAACCAACTATCTAAACTAGGTTGCTCCCCCACATCTCTCACTTGGTTTTCCTCTTATCTAAACAACAGGGAGCAATCAGTCAAATGGCACAATCAACAATCTGACTATCAGGCAAACAATATCGGAGTCCCACAAGGATTAATACTAGGACCTTACACTTTAATACCTTCATCAACGATCTCCACATAGCCTCTCAACTAAGTACCCTTATCCAATATGCGGATGATTCTACAATCATCTCTACTGCCAATAATTTCTCAAATCTCCTGACAACCACTCAGAAGGCTTTTTCAACTATAGAAGCTTGGCTAAGTAATGCACAGTTGCTATTAAACCCCCCAAAACCAAACTATTACCTTTCTCCATAAAACAACTAGACATACAATTCAGGATATTCTCTCTAGACAACACTGAAATTTAAATCTTGAACACAGCAGAATTATTAGGTATAATTAATGATGATAAGCTCACCTTTGAACCACATATTCTTAATACAATAAAACTCACTTCAAACTAGGGGAAACTATACCATCACAAACTTTATCTGGACAACCACACTAAAATTAAACAGGCCACTACCCTACTCATCCCTTCCCTACTGTATGGCAGTGCCATTTTTACAAACCTTCACTCATCATTTAGCAGTAAAATGCAATCCTGCTGTTATAAAATAGCTAAATTTGCCTCAGGTAAACTGAACCGTACCCACCACTGCCATGCTATCTCAGAATTGAACTGGCTTGAATTCTCCAACTACCTCAACTACACCACACTAACTCTTGTGCATAAATCATTTTCAAACCCAACTCCTGCCCTGCACTCTGCTCCATTCTTCATACATATACTCCAAAAAGAAGCCTTAAATCCTCCAAAAATGCTTTTAAATGTAACCAAACCAAACAAATCAGCTGTCCAAAGTCGATACTCCCATTGCGTAGCTAAACTCTGGAATTCCCCACCCTCCCACATAGCTCAAATTGAGTGTTTCAAAAACTTTAAATCAGCATTAAAACACCACTATCTAGATAACCCACATTGCTCCTGTAAAGTCAACAAACCACCTTAACATTGTTTTCTTCTTACTAAACAAAAATGAGATACCATTTGGCAAATCACATCAGTAGTGGCTGAATGGGTGGGGCAAATGGGAAGGGGTGTGACCAACTAGAAAGGGTCAGAACTATGGTGTCAGTCAAAATCAAGTATAAAAAAAAACAAGCAGCACTCAACTCAAACCACTTCTCCTTGCAGTTCTAATTATAATTTATATTCAGCTTTATAAAAGTACCAAGTAATATGCTGAAAGTAGCAATCTCTGGGATACCCCCACTTGTAAAAATGTTTCTTATCCAAAAAGGAAAGAAAAAAATGATGGCCATATAGTTATTCTTAAATGCATTGCAACTTCCCCACATACATGGTATAAGCCATAGCAATCCTAGGTTTACATGGATTTCAACAAATAAGATGCGTAATAATATCGCAACCACACCAGACTGGATTTATGTGGAGTCACTGAAATTACTTTCAGTGACAGGAAAAAAAATCTGTAGCCATTCACTGAAGCTACATTCATCAAATACAACAAAATAGTTTTGCAGGGGCAAGCCTCCCTGCCACTTCCATGTAGGGGGACACCACACCACCCAAAAACAAATTCATATTAACCAACTCCAAGGTCATAAAAAACTGTGGAGAAAAAAGCAAACTCTACTGTGAGTAAAAGTAGTTTCAGTGAACAGTATCCATTCTTTTACATTTGCCAAAACTCCATTTTCAAAGTGACATGTTCCCATCAGATAAAAAGATTGTTATTTAGCAGTGATCAAACAACAGCAGAGGAAAGAAACTTAATTTACAGATCACCTCCATATCCATCAATTATGGTCACTTTACTGACTGTGTGCACCTCAAATGTGTGCTTGTGGTAAAAAACAATAAAGAAAAATAAATAAACAATATTAGTCAAAATAAAGCAATCTCCATAATATAATCCCTCTTACTTTACACAAATGCACACTAGTACTTATACTGACTGTTTAAACTGAGCAAACAACAAGAAAGTCAATTACTTTCAATTAGCTCCCAATCCCTACCCATTAGTTATAGCTAATTCTAAATGTCTATCTGTGTGTGATAAAACAGTGACACCCATATATCCATTATATTGTATTTCAGCTTTGTTCCATATAAACAGTAGTCACACATTATGCATTATAAAATGATGTCTCAAGAAATCATTAAAAGCATATTCTATTATACTTAGTCCATTTATGAAATTACAATAGAAAATTGAAACTATAGTTATAAAAAGGATTTAAAAACAATACCTGTAACAATTAGACTCACAGATTTTTAATCCAAAGCTCATAAAATCACTAACTCACACAATGTACATCTGCAATATGACACGAGATGCATGCTTGACTTGAATCTGTCATAAGGCAGTTGTATTTAAATCCCGCTCTCTGCATGTGAGTGGATGAGTCCTCTTCCTCTGAGTAGAATAAACAAAAATAAAAACTGTGTGTTCCCCACGTCTTTAGAAAGATAGGAGAGAAAGTGCACAAAAGAATTAATAACAGCAGGTGTCACCTTATTGCCCTTAGAAGGGAATAGGGTTAGACACAAAACAAAAAAAAATATGTATTATCAGCACGAGTGTATGCAGAATCATTCACAGTTCACCCACACTGCGTCTCTAGTAGAACATTATTTTACATTCTGGACGATCATATGTGACACAAGTAATAGAAATGTTATTATTTGTCTTTATTTCCCTTTTCCTTTTTGTCACTGTCCTACATTTCATTTATGTATTTGTTCTATTTCTATGCATAAATTGTTAACACTTTGTGCATCATCTGCTACAGTTTTCCTAGGTGGTTTACATACCTCTCAACCTGTTAGCTCAGGAAATCTGGTCAAAACCAAAAGTAATCGGGAAGATAAAGATATAAAATAAGGACAAACTTTAATTATAGCTCTTATATGTTCAAAAACAGGTCTGTATTAAAATCCCAAAAGGCCTTAACATCGAATGTATGTACATCGACACATAAAGGTCAATGTACATAAACATCAAAACATGTAAGCGGCAAAAATCACAACGCCGAACGTGTTTTTTTTAGCCAGCAGCCTGATCGTAGGATTAAGGAAATATATCCTTTTCCCCACTGTAGTGCGGTCTTGGAGTTGGTATATTTAATTAGGGGGGTGTGGGGGGTGCAGGGGGGCTTGCCCTCCTGCAAAAGCGGGTTAATTTCAGTTTTTTATGCTAGTTTGAATGTACCTGTGAGACACTCTTGCTTGACATAACATGTTCGCTGTTGTGATTTTCGCCAATTATGTGTTTCGATGTTTATGTACATCGACCTTTATGTGTCGGTGTACATACATTCGATGTTAAGGCCTTTCAGGATTATAATATAGACCCCTTAAAAACTGGTGGAATAAAAGGATTTTTATCATTTTCTTAAGGATATGAAGTTTGAAATTCCAATGCCTGTCATTATTTTATGACTAGTTCTCAGTGATTTGCCAGAAAAACATAGATTTTATGAGGAACAGATCAAAAACATTCTGCAAAAACCTGGACAGTTAAGAGGTATGGTGACTGGTTTACCAGAAAATCAAAACCTGTACCATACCTCTCAACCTCTTAGAGCAAGAAATCTGGACAATGCCATACATAAAAGTGGGACAAAGGCCCCAAAATAGGGACAATTTTTAAATATTGCTCTTACAAACTTAGAAAGTTAATAAAATAACAGGTTTTGCATTAGCATGAATTTTCTGAAGGGTATGAAGTTGGAAACTCAAATGTCTGTCATTATTTTCTAAATTTAATCTTTAGAAACTTGCCACTAATTTGCCAGAAAAACACAATTTTATGAAAAATAGACCAAAGCTATGACTATGAGGCAAAAATCTGGACATTCTGTGAAAATCTATACAGTTGAGAAGTATGACTGTTTGAGGGTCAGGCATCAGGCAAGCATATGAGAAGACAAACATCAGGATTATTCTGCAAAATCAGGGACAACAAGTTACAACTACAACTTAAACTTAACTTTTTTTTGTAATCTCGATTGGATTCACTAACCTGCTTTATTCAGTTCCTCTTCCTTTTCTTCCTTTTCACTTTCCAAGGTAACAGCCAACAGGTCCAAGTAAGGTGCACTGCACTGCTCTCTGTCTGCTCTCTCTGCTGTCCAAACATCGAACTCCAAACAACAAGTACTAGTCTAGTACTGTAATCTGCTGCTGACTCCCTGTTTCTTACTCTCTTTTTCCCAGCACCAGCATGGGAAGAGAGCGAGAAGAGAGCCAACCAACCAATCAGTACTCATCCAGCCATCCACATCATGTACGTGACTGCAGACATGAAAGTCTGATCCCCTTCCACTTTACTGTGGTTACAAACCGCATAGACTTGTAGGCATCTGCACTGATACCTTCTTTTGTAAATCTGGACTGGTTTTACAGCAGTCTAGATTTGCAGAAACTATTTTTTTTTTAAACCCGGAACTAGCCGAGCATGCATGCGCATGCAGTTCAAGTTCTGAGACTTTAACAGCAAGTCAGTCGGACTCACAGGAGCTATGCTAAAAGTAATTTTTTAAATTTTTTAATTTAAAATGTTACACTTAACCTTCTTTTTATTTTTTTCACAGCTGGGGGTGCTGCAGTCCTGCAGTCCGATGGCATGAGACGTCCCTGAATCACATACTGAATTGTAGTCAAATCTCTTTATAACCTAATGTATCTATAATATTTCTATGCATTTATTAGACAAACTCTCTGTCTTAAAGTATACTGTCCAAAATTGTTTTTCCCTTTAACTCAAAACAGCTGAATTTGTCCTGTTCATAAGTAACCTTTTGCATACTAACATTATTGTTATATTATATTATATGATATATTATATGATATTATATGATATTATATTATATTTGTAATTTTCTTATAACTCACAAATTGCATGTTTCCTGTAACATATGTAACCTCTTTACTATCTTGTTAAATATGTAATTATTTGTGGAGCTTTTCTCCCCGGGCCTCCACTGAAATTGGGTTATTCAACCCAGTGGACTTTCCCTGTCAACAAATGTCAATAAATAAATAAATAAATTTATCTGTGTGTTCACAAAATCTCAAAATATTTATAAAAATTAACCAATTCTCAGAAGCTTGATTATATTTGGACTTTAAATTTCCAACAGTATATATATCACTGCCATTTATGAATCAATGCCAATAAATTAACTTAATTTATAGTTTCAGTACTACCACTTTGTTGAAGTTATGAGTTTCTAAGCAGTCATTTGTATATGCAATTGGAAACATAGAAAATATTAAGTTTTTAATGTAATGTTTAGAATATGTGAACTCTTGGAAAGAAGACATTATGTTATTTAAACAGATAATTTGAGAAGAGGGTGTAATTCCACTTATGAAAAAAATATTTTAATAATCAGGGAAAACTATTATGGACTATTTGTTTATGACTGGTTGTGATATATTTATTATTTACTAATAATATTTCTTGATGTATTTGTTTCGATTTTGAATCATACAATGAATTTATCCGCAATGCTCTAAGTTTTACAATTGTTGAAGTAGCATATGATCAAATATAAGGGAATCCTATTCTACCATTATCCCAACCTTTTCTCTGCCAATCAAAGGACACTCTTGGTTTATTAGCATACCAAAAAAAAAAAAATTAAGTAGAATATTATTTATCTTCTTCATCATTTTTATGGTGGAGATGGTCCTAAAGATTGTAAGACAAACCGTTTTTTAGGGAGAATTACCACCTTAATACTCATAAATCATTCATAGTAAAGAAGAATCTGTTCCAATTTCTGACTAAACTTAAACTTTTATCAACAAAATATTGAAAGCTTATATCATTTAATTACTGTTAAACACAATGGTTATACGAATGTATTTCATTTGGTTGCTATTCCAACTGACATTAGAATTTGTTTTATTTGATTTTTTTAATTTAACATTTTTATTAATTAATAATGCACTTGTTTTATTATGATTAAATCTTAAGTTTGAAATTTCTTCAAACTGACTCATAGAACTAATTATATGTTCTAATGAATGTTCTATATTTCCTATTGTTAGTAAAATATCATCAGCAAATAATTTAATCTTTAGTTTGAAATCTTATTTTATTTTGATACCATTAATGTTCTTATTGGGTCATGTACTATTAGCAAAGAGTTATATAGCTAATGCAGAAAGTAAAGGTGATAATGGACAGCCTTGGTTTGTGCCTTTTTGTAATTTAAATGAATTAGTAAAGAAAATAACCTATTTTAGCATAAGCACAAAAGTTATTGTATAACTTAGAAATTAATGCAATTAGCTCAGGTGTGAAATTATACACTTTAAGTGTTTTAAACAAGTGCAACTAAATTAACTGAGTCAAAAGCCTTATCTAAATTGAGACTAATGATCAAAAGTTCTTTTTTATTTTTATTTTTGTAGTCTATTAATGTTTGTATTCTTATTATGTTATCCTATACTTATCTATTTAAAATAATCCCAATTAGTTTAGGTATAAGTAGATTAATTATGTTAACTAAAATGGACATGAACATCTTATAGTCCACATTTAAAAGTGAAATGGGTGTATATGATGAACACTTTGTAGGATCTTTGTCTTGTCTTAAAATAGGTGATATTAGGGAATATTTTCATGATGGGGGACTTCAGTAGTTGTTTTTATTTGTCTATAGACCTTATCTAATATTTTAACTGTATCATCTGGTAGCATTTCATAGAGTTTTGGTATAAGACCATCTGAGCCCGGCAACTTATTATTTTTTAACTTTTTTATTTGATCTTTCATTTCTGTTAAAGTGAATGCTCTATCATTTTCTATCTGTTCACTTGTTATTCTATTATTTATATTTTCTCTTAGAAAAGTTTCAACTATATCATCATTGTCTAGGTAATTTGTGTCATTATTTATATTTTCATAAAATATTTTAAAGCCTTTAATACCTGTTCTTCTTTCTTTTTTATTATTTATATGTGTTATAATTTCTTTGATATGATTTACTTTATTAATTTTCTTTGATCTAAGAGCAATTTCATAGGATCTTAGGAAATTATTAGTCTATTGACCAGGATGTCATTTTAAGCCAGCTGTTTCAAGCCAATGTAATACAGAAGTACTAGTCAATACCCTAGATTGCATTTAGTGATGACTGCCCATGTCCAGAAGGGTTGTGAGCACTATCCCTGGTAAGAATTTATGGTTCCCCATCCACTCATCCAAGTTCATCTTGAACAGTGTCATAGAAGTGCTCTTTTTCACACAAATTGGTAGCCTACTCCAAAGACATGGCAGTCGCTGGGAGATAAATGTGTCCCTCCACCATGTCCTATTTAAGTCACAGGCTATATTTAAGTCCTTAGAATGGGTAGCCCTAGACCCATTTTATTTATGGATATGCAGTATATTCCTTAGGTTTGGGTCTTGGGTTACTTTGTCGAACAGGCATAAGTCTCCCCTAAGAAGTCTATACGATATGTAGTATAGTGACAGGGATTTTAGTCAGTCCATGTAAGGCACATACTGGAGGCCCTTGATATTCTGTGTTATAAACCTCTGAGGTCTCTCTAATTGCTATAGGTGCTTAGTGTGGTACATACTGAATGGGGTGTTATACTCAATTATGGGCCAGATAAATGTCAATATATATGGGGGTTATAAGTTCTTTTGCTTTCAAGGTGATACCTTTACTAATCAAGTGAGCTACATGGAAAGTTTCCCTTACAATGGTAGGCACATGGTGGTCAAAGATAAAGTTGCGGACAGGCTGTGATCCCAGGTCCCTTACCACTCCATAGGTACATAGGTTCATAATGATATGTTCCATGGCCTTACAGATGTAATTTAAAGGGTTTACTGAATATGCCTGAAGTTTAAGTTTTTTCAAGTTTATTGAAACTTTATGAATTAGAATTTCAACATATTTTGTATTTATGTTTTTAGGTTCAGACTGACTGATAGTGTCATTTGGTTTTAGATTTACCTTTAGTGTGACTATTTTGGCCTATAGTGTATTCAATTCTTTGTCCCATTCTCTTGTTTTACTAATATACCAGCTTGTAATTATTCCATATAAGTAAGCCTTTAGTGAATCCCCTAGGACAATGTCAGATACTTCACCATTCGTGTTTATTTCTAGGAAATGTTTAATCTCTTTAACATTTCAATACTTGAATCCTTTAATTTTAAGAATGTACACTGGTAATCTTCTGTGATGTATTAAATTCTTTGTTTTTAAAATAATATTAAAGATTATAGCATTATGATCTGATAATGGACATGGAACTATTGAATCATCTCTGGTATATGATAGATTGAGACAAAAATTTTATCAATATTTGTTTGTGTTCCATATCTATATGAATAATAGTTAAATTGAAGTGAGTTTGCTTTCCTTAGCTCATATATACCTTCTAAATTCATTACATTTACAAAATTCATTAAGCATTTGAATGGAGATGTGATTCTCAGCTTTCTATCTGCAGTGGAATCTTTGTCTGATAAATTGCAATTAAAATCATCAGCCATTACGACTTCACTTTTCATGTAATAGGCTATAGTGTCTGTGTAATTTTTTGGATCTTTAGCTCCAACCACTGGAATCCAATAAGAGTTCACCTATGTACATAGTCTTCTTTTCCAGTCATTCATAACAATGCTTACCATACCATTTTTATCAAAATAATATCTTTGACTTTAGGCATTACTGGTGAGTTCTCCCATAAAATGAGGGTGCCTCTTCATTTGGCTCAAAAGCCAGAACCTGCTAAAACCAAAATAATTCTTTAATGAAAGTTTATTTACATCTTTATTAAGCAAATGTTTTCCTGTAGAAATACTATTTGAGCTTTATGCAATTGCAAGTATTTTAACAGACTTTCCCTCTTTACTGATTATTCAGTCCATTAATATCAATAGGTATGCATTTAAAATCAGTTAATTATACAAGAGAGAAAAAACGCATGTATAATGAAATCACATTTATGTACAGAACTTATTATATAACAATATGAAATATTCAGCTATGGGCAAAACTTTTGAAACAAATAAAAAATACCTAATGAAATAACCCTAAAACATTCTGCCATGGAATAACATAGTCCTAGTTTGTTAAAAAAGATGAACAAACTACCTCTCAAACTATTCATTAGGCTAACAGCGCATAGCTCATGCTTCTAATTCATATTAATGTGCTTCGTATTTTCAGTATGCATCATCTTAAAAAGCCCATCAGTGAGTTATTATGAATAAGAAAAGTTAAACAAGTGTGCAAAATCTCTATTATAAGTTGATCACACTGAATATCTCTTCTATCATCTTTCCCTGCACCTCACATTATCTCCCTGGTCTACTATAGGGAGGAAGTCAGTTGTTATTTTCATATTTATTAATTTATAGATCAGATGATTGTATATTTGTTCTATTTTATTTGCTATGTGTAAAGTTGCTCAAAGGATCATAAATTAGTACCAAGCTAACTGTTGATATGGGCCATTCTAAGCCCAGCCAATTACCCCATGTCAGAGTCAAACCCTGCACTTAGTGCCTATAAGGTGGACACCTTAACCTGTATGCTAACCTCCCATCTTTGCAGGCATATTTATGTTATTTAACTACATACATATTTACTTATTCTGATATCTTTCTATTTCTGTTGGAATACCATGTTAGTACGTTTACTGTTTCTGGGTTTTATAGTTATCTGTAATCCTACTGTAGACTATCATGTATTATACAATGACTGCCCATTAATATTAAAAAAATGAGCATGCTGATTGGCCAGCCCAACCAGTGTGCCCATTGTAAATCCTAGAATATACCAACGGAAAAAGGTCCGGTCACCCGGGTTTCTTTCTGTTCGTATATTCCGTAACTTTTATTTTTTTTTTTTTAACAAAAAGTTTAAAAAAAATCTATAGTCTGGACATACCAAAGAGGGCAGCATGGAGGAAATACAAAGAAAATCAGGTTTGTTGTTTAAAACTAAAGACATGCACCTGATTTTCTTTGCAATTCCCCCATTCTGTCTCTCTCTCCTACCCCTAAAGTAGCCAAAACTTTTTTTTTTAATTAAAAAAAAAAGAAAACAAAAATGGAGCAGCGGAGACTTTCTTTTCTCCATTGCTTCCTTTTCAAAGCATTGATGTACTGGGTATGCGTGGGAACGCAAGTCCCATACGCATGCACAGTACATCAAAACAAGGCAGCAGGATACCACCAGCCATGAAAGAACAGTACAGCACCATTATACAAAGACATTATTTAAGAAAAGTAAGTATTTTTTTCTTAAATAATGTCATTGGGTAATAACAATAACAGACTCTGTGGTTGTGGTATATTGAAGTTTATCCATGGCTGGCTTTATTTAATCACTTGGACTTTGCCAACCGTGGGTCAATCTTCAATATACCACACTACGTCATCAGTTATTGCTTAAATAGAACATTTCTATTTACTCTTATATATTTGATATTCTTTAATCTAGTACTACTGCTAGAATCAGTCTTATTTTTCCTTAAATATTATGTCTCATAGTAACTGAACAAACAACTGAAAAAATCTTTCCTTTTAAGATTTGAACTTTCCATATTAAATTGTTCTGTGATATTAAGTTTTGTTATCACTAAAAAGAGACAATGACAGAGAAACACAATCATATTTTTTATCAGAAGTGCCATTCTATAGGCTATTATATAAACTATACTTTTGGTATACTGCTAGCATTTAGAACTATTTAATAACTGACAGTGGTTTAGAATGCAATTCACTGACATTTGCTTATTATTTAACTTGCATTATTTAACATCTTAGCATATGATTCATAATTGTAGTATTATTTACTTTTAGACAAGAAGAAGTAACCTGGATAGTTCTTAGAATTTTCAGAACTCCTGCAGCATCACAAAAGTTCTCAAGATGCTAATTAAGTTGCTTCAAGCTAGTCCTCATGACAAGGGCTTGCAAATGAACAGTTTATCAGCTACAATTCACACAAAACATTCATGAGTGAATTCAAGCCACCTCTGCTTTATACATCAATTTCTTAAACCCTTCCAAACCACTAAAAATAAAAAATTCAAAGTATGTTAACCATTAAAAAGCTATTGTCTTTAAAAAATAACATTTAATGATTCAGTAAGCACTATTTGTATGAGATGTTTAATATATAGTAGACTGTCATTTTTTAAAGGACAGATAGAAGAATATAAACTTGCATTAAAAGAATGGCAGCTAGTATGATTCAGGTTTTTGTAAAAGTGTTAATGTTACTCTATTTGATAACATTCTAATAATAACTGTTATAAATGTAAGAAACTATATTTTTATACTTTGTTTATAACATCGCATAACTTTTCTGGGTGCTATTGCATGTTGAGTATACTATCAGTATCAAGCATTCAGAACAATGTAATAACTGACAGTGGTTTAGAATGCAATTCACTGTCATTTGCTTACTATCTAACTTGTATTCTTTGACATTTTTGCATATGATTCAAAATATTATGATTATTTACTTTTAGATATGAAGAAGTAATCTGGACAGTCCTTACAGGTTCAGAACTCCTGCAGCATCAGAAAAGTGTTCATGACTCTAAGTTGATTCAAATTGGTTTTGATGATAAGGGCTTGAAAATGAACAGTTTATCAGCTACAATTCATACAAAAATGCTCACAAATGAATCCAAGCCACCTCCACACCACACATCAGTCCCTCAAACCCCTCCATACCACCAAAAAACAACACAAAAAAATCACAAAGTACCCAACCACTAAAAAAGCCATTGCACTAAAAGAAATAACATTTAATAATTCAGCAAGAACTGTTTGTATGAGATGATTAATGCATTAAAAGAATGGCAATTAAGCGTGATACAGGTTTAACTTTTAAAAGTATAAATGCTGCTCTAATTATTTGAGATCATTCCAACAGTAACTTTTATATATGTAAAAAGCTATATTTTTTATACTTTGTTTATAACATAGCATGTCTTTCCTGGGTGCTACTGTATGTCAAGTATACTATCAGTAGCACACTACTGGATCATTTTAAGAATCCAAAATATAACTTAACATGCTTCTTTAGTGTCATTTGTTGCATCTTGTATTATATTTAATAGTACATTACTCAGCTATGCCAAGATATCAGAAAGTGTGCCGCCTAACATAAGCTTCATCATAATAATGATTAACTTTTAATAAAATAGATAGTTTAACCTTTTAAGCTCTACATGAAATAAGTGGCATTAATTTCATAGATAGCTAACATTTTGAAAAGGGAACTAGTAACCATTTGAAATAGGGAAATAAATAAATAAATGATTTGCCTTGTAAAAAGTAATATTCAGCACCTGGTCATAAGTCTTCAAGCACTTCTTTAAATTAATAAGAATTTATAACTATGATATACATTGATATTCAACTGATCTTCAGTTTTTTACTGTTTTTGTCTTTTATTAACCACCCATCTCTTGTTGAATTTCTCTTCAAAAAAGTTGATAAATTCCAGTCCATTTCTTCTGCTTTTTTCTATGACCTTATTTTTCTGTAAAAGTCCATTGCATCTCCCAAGGTGTTAAAAATCTTCCTTCCTTCTGGAAGGCGCATCCTTATTTTTGCTGGAAACAAGATCTGTGCTTCAATATTGTTTTTCAAGCTTTTAGTAAGTGGCACACATGCTTTTCTCTTTGACATCACCAATGCCGAGTAGTCATTGTCAAACCTTGTAGTATTTTTTTTTTTTATTTTAACTGGATAATTAGTCCATGCAGCTTTTAAGACTAAATCCTTATCTTGATATGAGAAAAAAATCTTACAATCACTGACCTTGGTGAAGTTGTTTTTTTTTTTTTTTTTTTTTTTTTTTTTAAGATGAGCTAGAAAAGTGATCTATATGACCTTTCAATGCTAAAGGAAAACACTTCGGGCAGGTATTAAGGAATAATCTTACTGTCTCTCTTCTTTTTCAGGAATCCCATAAATCCTGATATTATTCCTTCTAGATCTGTTCCCTAAATCTTCTATTTTTTCCTAGAATAAGTTGTTTTGTTTCAGAAGAAATTCTGTGTTATTTTCATTTTCAAGTAATCTTCCACCAAAATCAGACATTGCCTCTTCTTTACTCAAGATGTGTTAAGAGATTCACTCAGCACTTCAACTTGTTTCTTACATTTCTATTTAAAATTGCCCATTTTGCTTTCTAATGCACCTACTTTTGTAGATAACTCATTGATGTTATTTATTTATTTATTTACATTTGTTGACTGGGAGTGTCCGACTGGACGTTGGTCCATTTTCAGAGGAGGCCCAGGTTGAAAAGCTCCACAGTTAAAATAAACAGACAGTAGTTACATTGGATTACATAGCGATTAACAATTTAATATAGCAATTACTTACAACATATTTACAGATGAAGAACATAGTACATCAGTAGACAACTAGAATCTTTATCTGTGAAGTACATAACAGACATTGACAAATGTTACAAGATGAAGTTCCTGCTGTATAATAAGTACTAGGCTTATGAACATCTGAGCTTGCTATAATCAAGGTAGTTAGTGGGGTGGAAAGAAAGGTAGTGGTTGTATGGGGTGGGTGATATTAGAGTGGGAGTTGCAAAGGCATAGCCAGCATGTTTTTAGGTGTGCTTTTAGTAAAGTTTTGAAGTGGGTGCATGAAGGTATGGAGGTAATTGTGGGTGGGAGGGAGTTCCATAATTTGGCTATGATGCAAGAGAATAGTGCTTCACCAGCAGAGTTATTGGCTTTAGTGATCTGCAAGTGATTTTTGTTGCTGGATCTTAGTGGTCTGGTGATAGGGTTGGAGTAGATTCTGGAGGGATTGGGACATTTAGTGGATGGTTTACTAGTTTGTGGGTGAGTGAGAGTTGATACCATTGAAGGAAGTGAGGGAGTTCAAGCCAGCCCAGTTCAGCAAGTGAGAGACAGTGGTAACTATGGTAGGATGCCCCTGTGGTGAATTTGGCAATTTTGTTGGAGCAGGTCTCTAGCTTGTTTAGATTGCATTGCCTTAGGTTGGTATATATTGGACAGGCATAAAGTAGGGTGGAGATAAGGTGGGAATTTGCTATTGAAATCTTTGCTGCTTTGGTGAGAAGTTGCTTATTTCTGTATAACGCTCCTAGATTTTTGTGGACCTTTTTTATGGTCATGGATATGCGAATGTCAAATTTTAGTTTATTGTCTATTTCCACTTCTAGCAATTTGGTGGTTCAGTTGGGTATATAGTGGTGTTGTCTTTTGCTGTGATGTTAAAGTGAGAGTTGTTTTGAGTATGTTTGGTGAGTTGGAAGATGAGTAGTTTAGTTTTGTTTGGGTTGAGTATTAATTGGGCATCGGATAACCAAGTTTCAACAGAGGAAAAGGCTTCCTGTGTGACTTTTTGCAGTTTGGGTAGGGACTGGGCTGAGCAGATGATGGTTGAGTCATCTGCATATTGTATGAGTGTGCCATATTTGGTGGCAGAGGCTAGATTATTGGTGAAAACAGAGAAGAGTAGGGGTCCAAGGATGGATCCTTGGGGAACCCCTATGAAGACACGTAGTTGGGGAGATATGTCTTTCTGCCATACAACAGATTGTTGGCAGTCAGACAGGTAACTCTGAAACCAGTTGGTGACTGATTGAGAGAAGGATAGGTTATTGAGGACAGAGATGAGTTGTTTGTGTGGGACCATGTCAAATGCTTTAGATAGGTCTGGGAAAGTAGCAGAGGAGAGATAGCCATTGTTTTTATGCTGAAGGATAGTGTTAGTAAAGGAGAGTAAGGCAGTGGTGGTGCTATGGTTTGGTTGGAAATCATGCTGAGTATTGGAAAGGAGGCTGTTAGTAAGGAGGTAGTCTGAGACCTGAGAGTGTATGCATCTCTCTAGTATTTTGGAGAGTGGAGAGAGAATAGCTATGGGGCAGTAATTGGTTAGTTCTGTGGAGGGGAATTATATGTGATACTTTCCACACTGTGGGAATGTAACTTACTGACAGAGATCGGTTAATCAAGATGGATACTGGTTAGGCCAGAGAAAAGCTGCAATTTGTAGGTATTCACTTGAGAGGTTGTCTGCTGCTAATTTGGTGGGCTTAAGTTTAGTTAAGAGTTTTTTTATGTTGAAGGTAGGTACAGGAGAAAAAGAGAAGGCAGTGGGGAGATTACTAGTTGACGGTATGGGTTGTAGGGGAGGGGGGTTGATTTTAGCTAGTGATAGTATGGTTTGTGTGAAGTGCGTGTTGAATGAGGTAGCAATATTTTCGGAGGAGTGAGGGATGTTAGGAGGAGGGGTACTGACTTTACCTGGGTGGAGGATGGCGTTTATGGAGGACCAGAATTGTTTGTTTGAATTTAGTATAGCCCGCGTGTCTTTTTAACAGTACTGTCCTATACACTGGGCTTAGAAGGGCTCGTTCTGAGACAATTAATTCTTTCTAGTTTTGTAGACAGGAAAAAGAGTTAAAAGAGTTTCAAACTTTTGTTATTTTTTCCAGTAAATCTTTCAGCAGATGTGCAACTATAAATCCACCAAGTTTTGAAATGTTCTATTTGAAATTTTTAGTAAAAATCCTGTCAGAAATGTT
>NC_056751.1:777381816-777416816 GCF_019279795.1 Protopterus annectens
GTGTATATTACATTATATACATGTATGTGTATGTATTTATGTATGTACTGGCTTAGTGGCTATTTAATATGTCAAAAATTCTGCTTAGAGTTGGTGTATATACTATATACTATGGTAAACCCCCATGATGGTTAATCATATAATCAGTGTAATATGGTAGTCAAGTAGCTGCACAGTTACCATACAACACCTGAAAATCTGTCATTAAAAGAAAGACTAAAAGCCTGCAACATTAGAGACATTTGCCTTGCAGAGAGGGATTTTGTGGCCATGAGTAGAAATTGTGGCAAGAATGTTGACTGGAAGAAGCATGGATTAGAATAAACTCAGCAGTGCATTGTTCTTAGGTAATACCTGGAGCCTGGTTAAGGATATTCAAGGAGAACCAGACACCTGCTTGTAGATGTATCTGAGAGTTGCAAGACAACTTAGCCAAGCCAAAGTAGCAAGGCTGTGGACTGCAAGGGACTGGTATGTTGTTTTGTGCGATTGTAAATATACTTAGAGTGCAAATAATTAGAAAAAGATTTCAGCAAAAGTATTTTAGTTTTCTTTTGAGTGAAAAATTAACTTTGTTTTGATTGTTTGACTGCAAATAAACTGCATTTGAACTAAAGAACTACTCTAGTGCATATATGGAGTGTTTGATTAAACCCATATCTGATATACTTTGTAGATAATTTTTGTTTATTTGCACACTTGGCATATCATCAAATGTTTATTTATAAGTTCAGTTAAATCCTTGTTGTGTCATCTAAGCAACTAAAATATTCCCCAGTTTGCCATGTTTAACTAACCAAATTCAGAGTTCTCACAATACACATATAAAGCATACATAAGCAGTACCACCAAACACCCTGACCTGACTATATCTTGACCATAAACTCAAATCTACACTTACATTAAATGAAAAATTAAGACAACAAAAACTAAAGCAAAATGTGAATCATATTTCCCTGTTTCTAAAACTTCACACACTGTGCTTGCAAAGTTCAAAATACACACACAGTATCGACAACACTGATAGCCTATATCAACTCTTAGGAATGAAATTAATTTAGACTTAATGAATGTTAGAAAATAAAATAAACAAATAAGTTAAACAATGACCATAATTAGCCAACTGGAAAGTGTAATTACTATTTAAAGGGACCTGCTTCTAATTGTTAATATTAACTAAAAATAAACATGCACATGTAAACAGACTTCCCAGTCATGTGAAACAGAACTCTTCCCTAAGCATATTCAAATGCAGTTTGGACCAATGGATGGAAATTGCAATTTCATCCCTGGCTTGTTGCCTGTGGCCCTTGTGGACAAGGGCAGTTTGTAGATGTCATATAGGTTCATAGGTTCATAGGTTCATACTAGGCTATCTGTCCTAGGGCATTTATAAGCCTAGCCAGAGTGTGTTTGGCTTTCGCCACCCATTTTAAATTAATTTTGCTATGCCTTTTTTTGAGGTTAGTATACTGTGCCTCTGTCTAACAGTGACACAGAAGTGATAGCCGGGGTAAACCTACGATCTCCCATCCACTCATCAAGATTCCTCTTGAAGAGAGTCAATGTGGGACTCTGCCTAACCCGCGTAGCTAGATGGGATTTGGATTTTCTGAGGTGCAGCATGTCCATTAATTCCGGGTTGGACATGGCTTTATAAGTCAGGCACAGATCGCCTCTGAGCAGGCGGTATGCCATTGAGTAGAGCTGGAGTTTCTTTAACCGGGCAGCATATGGCATCTGTTTGAGCCCTTTGATCCTCTTGGTGAGGTACTTTTGGGGTCTTTCCAGTTGCTGCAGGTGTCTGGTAAGGTACATCCCAAAAGGGGCATTGTACTCAATTATGGGCCTGATGAGGGATGAGTAAAGAGGCACGATGACCTCCCCTGATCTAGATGCGAATCCCTTCATGATTAGGTGGGCTATATAAAATGTTTTTCTAACCACTTTGGCCACGTGGTTGTCAAATGAGAGATTGCGGGCCATTCTACATTGTGGGCACTGATCACTGGAAAAACTCAGGCATGAATGGCTAGGTTTAAAAAGGCTCTATGGTTGTTAGCCTAGTGACCTCCTATGACCCAATTAAAGTGACAGACCCTGATATCACCCTCAGCAAACTGAGACAGTACCATGGAATACAGGAATAAACCACTACCTATAGCTCAGGTGACTTGGGTTCATCTAGCAGCTTGGGTGTCTAAAGTGCATCCACTGGGTGTGGGGTATTCGCCTGGGTACTTGTCGTAGTCAGTCTCTAAATGGAAGCCAGGGATGTGGAGGGGGGCACTGTTTTCAAAGTAAGCAGAGTCACTGCAGAGGTAGGGCAATACATTAGCATATCCCCACAGCACATCAGATGCCAACATGTAAGCATGAGGGGAAAATAAGAAATTAGGTCATATAAGAAAAGCCACCCTGTTTTGCAATACAACCCTGTACTAGGATGTGTCAGTCTCCTCACTGGCCCTGAGCAAGGGTTAGTGTAAGTCTAGAAAGTCTGGTAGACTCAGGTGATGAGTTCAAGTCACTGGAGGCATACATTGTTCAGCTGCAGAGAAGAAAACATAAAACAAAATCATCTGTAGACTATGTAAATAAACCAAAAACATGAACTGAGCCTTCAACAACATAAAAAGATTCAAAAGTTATGTTTTTGGGGTTTTTTTTAGCACAGAAATAGATTACAAATTCACCCACAATATGATCCATTTACAGAAACCTATATACCTTAACAAATGCCCTATTAAGCAAAAACATTTAAGATAGCCTATTGACGTGAACTACTCCAAAGCAACAAACACACTATAACTGTTTTTGTGTCTATCTGCTGATTTCTGAAGTGTCTGCACTTAAAAGTAGCATTTTGGTCGACTCTGGTCGATTAATACTGTTTTTTTGTTAATTTAACTGCTGAGGCTGCCCACTAAAGTGTGCTAGCCTGTGTAAATCGATTTTACTGTTTGCTTAATTGCATTTCTGTGTGCTTTCCTGAAAAAACAAAAAACAAAAAAAAATACTCCTTGTTTTCCCGCCTTTGCTCGATTAGTTTGGACCAGTATACAGGCTTTGCTGTATTCTGGGCTGTGTGTAGTTCCTGTGTTGGCCATTGCCTTACTTGGATAAAAGGAAGTTTCTGAGCTCACCAGTGGGAGTGGGGAGCCTTGAGCAGCCTATCTGTCCCTGGGGGAGGTGACCTCAGCACTTGAGCTGTAAATTATTGGTTGCTTTGGACCATTTCTAGCTCTTTTCAAGTTCCCTGTATAAAAATCCGCCTCAGGCGTTTTTCTGGCTATATACCCAAGCAGAGCTCCACGTGGTCCTGCAGAGGGGTCCTGGCAACAGAGAACTGAAAGAAGCGACCACTTTCCAGATTTAAGTATTTTTTGGCTTTTTTATCTGCATTGTCCTTTCTGGCTTTCATTTAACTAGCTATAACTGTTTTTGTGTCTATCTGCTGATTTCTGAAGTATCTGCACTTAAAAGTAGCATTTTGGTCAACTCTGGTCGATTAATACTTTTTTTTGTTAATTTAACTACTGAGGCTGCCCACTAAAGTGTGCTAGCCTGTGTAAATCGATTTTACTGTTTGCTTAATTGCATTTCTGTGTGCTTTCCTGAAAAAACAAAAACAAAAAAAATACTCCTTGTTTTCCCGCCTTTGCTCGACTAGTTTGGACCAGTATACAGGCTTTGCTGTATTCTGGGCTGTGTGTAGTTCCTGTGTTGGCCATTGCCTTACTTGGATAGAAGGAAGTTTCTGAGCTCACCAGCGGGAGTGGGGAGCCTTGAGCAGCCTATCTGTCCCTGGGGGAAGTGACCTCAGCACCTGAGCTGTAAATTATTGGTTGCTTTGGACCATTTCTAGCTCTTTTCAAGTTCCCTGTATAAAAATCCGCCTCAGGGCGTTTTTGTGTGATTGGCATAAGCAGCAGCGGTTATACAGGTTTAAACTATTTCTGGCTGCGACAAGTCTGCTCTTCAATTTTTCACTTAGAAAGCTCTACTCAGTCTATTTAGCTGTATATATTAGCACTGTTTTCGGGACTTCTAGTCTTAGCAAGCACTCTTATAATAAAGTAAGCACTCTTATACTAAAGTAAGCACTACAGCCATCCACTACCCCTGTGAATACCCACTTCCCTTAAAGGCACAGCACTCCTTATAATATTCTAGTATGTCGGTGGTAGACCACTAGCATCCTCTCTTGTTCAGCTGGTTAACCTGGGAATCTTAAGACAATGTTACAATTGTCTCATGTACACAGACAACCCTCTCCTCCTTCCTACTAACACAAATACTTGTGAGAGATGCAACTATATAGCCAGACTGGAGGCTGAACTCCCTCAACTCAGGACTGGCAAGACCAGACAGGAGGAGAAGGTACCCACACCCGAAGCAAAACCGGTCACACATAAAACCACCACCACTACAAACCAAACACATAAGAACACAAAGACATACTCGGAGGCTCTTATAAAAAACTTACCAAAACAACAGAGGCCTCCAAAGCAGACACCCAGAAATACACCCCCACAAAACGTAACACCTACAACACATACCTCAAACAACAGGTGTGTCACACAATCACAGCCCCTAAGGCAAAACACTATGCCAGAGACATTAGTAATAGATGACTCTATAGTCAGACACACTGACATTCCACTTACCAGGCTGAATAAGGAGAGGGTAACGGTGAGCTGCCTATTGGGAGCTAGGATCCGCCACATTACACACGCACTCAGGTCACTCCAAAGCAAGTACAAGTATGATGCAGTCATTGTCCATGCTGGTGTGAATGACCTGAGACGTACCTCCCTGGACTACATGAAAAGAGACATTGAGGAGCTCTCCGATTATGTAGCCCAGACTGGTATGACCCTGACCCTGAGCAGCATCCTGCCTTCACCAAGAATGATGCCTCAGTACAAAGACAAAATGATCAATTTTAACAATTGGCTTAATCACTGGTGTCATTCTAGGGGGATCCAATGTCTGTCAGCCTGGGATGACATGCTGGACAAGCCGCGTTGCTTCGCAAGGGATGGCTTGCACCTGTCACCACTGGGCTTCCAGATACTGGCCAAGGCTCTTGCCACCCCCATAGTGCCTTTTTTAGGCAATGCTCAAAAGACAAATCAACCTCCGTAAAAAACAAAAATGGAAAAAAATTAAGGGTAATGCTGCTCAACGCCAGAAGTCTAAATCTCAAGATGAAGGCACCCGAAGCACTTCTCAGTATGGAGAACATCGATGTCTGTGCAGTAACTGAAACCTGGTTCAAGGCTCCTGAGAGCACTCCAGCGCTACCAGGCTATACCTCATATCATGCTTTTCGGCCTCAAGTTCCAGGCCAAACCACAAAGGGAGGGGGAGTGTCTATTTTCATAAAGGACACCTACACCTCTCGATTGGTGGCTACCCATGAAGCATCAGAAACCATACAAGTTTTACTCACCATAGGCAAAACTGCCATACAACTGGTCGCATGTTATAGAACACCCTCCCAATCTCAGGAATCCCATCAAGCATTCCTGAAAACACTGGAGGATATGAATGTCACACCAAACACCATCATATTGGGTGACTTCAACTACCCCAACATAGACTGGGCCCACTATTCTAGCCCTAACACCCTAGCCCAAAGATTCCTGGAATTCATTAACTCAAATGCTATGGAGCAACTGGTCACTTCTCCTACGAGGAGAGATAATATACTTGACCTGATTATCACAAACACGGGGTCCAAATGCTCTGCACTGGATATAAACCCCTCACTAGTAAGATCTGACCATAAACTGATCACGTTGGATGTACATATCCCACCCCACCCCCAGAACAAAAGACTACAGTGAAAATTTTTTCAAAAGCTGACTTTACACTCCTTAAGTCAGAAATGATATCCTTTAAGCCTACTGGGTTAATGGAAACCACATCCCAAAATGCTGAATCCTACACAACAGCCTTCTACGGACATCTCCAAGAATGCATGGATCAAGCAATCCCAACTAAAACCAAGACCCTCTCCACCAAGGGAAAATGCCCGGTTTGGTGGACCCCAGCTATAAACAAACTGTACAACAAAATAAGGAAGCTACTGCAGGACAAAGCCAAATCCCACAAGGGAAAGGCTTCCCTGATCAGCACAAGTAAAAAACTATGTTCTCTCATAAAAACATCTAAAGCCAACTTTGAGAGAAAGATTGCCAAGGATACCAAAGACAATCACAAGGCCTTCTTCAATTATGTCAGAACCTTGGGAGGAAATTCTCAGATATGCTCTGAGTTGGTACACAACGACAAAAATTCACTGACCCTACCGACATTGCCAATATTCTGGCAGATAGGTTCAGTGCAAATTTCTCCCCTCCCTCACCCCCTAAAGATGTAGTAATTATCCCTGCTGAATGTAACCTATCTGTCATCTCAGACATACAGGTGAAATCAGCACTCAACAAAGCAAAAAACACAGCATCTATGGGACCCGATGGTATCCCCGGTTGCGTGTTACGTGAACTTCAAGATGAACTAAACCTGCACCTAAAAACGCTATTCAATCTTAGCCTCACTACAGGATATGTACCTGAACACTGGCACACAGCAACAGTGGTCCCACTCCACAAAGGGGGAAATTCTACTGACCCTGGTAACTTCTGCCCCATAAGTCTGACCAGCCTGGTCTGCAAGGCTATGGAAAGAATCATCATGGAACTCATAAATGGCGATATTGGAGATCTGCAGACCCTTGATCCCACCCAGTTCGGTTTTGTAAAGGCAGATCCTGCCTCTTAAACCTGGTTGACTTCTTGAGACAGTCACTAGTGCCATCGACGAGGGCAAGGCTGTCCACACTGCCTACTTGGACTTGGCTAAAGCCTTTGACACGATACCACACTCTGGCATCATAGACAAGCTCAGCAGCCTAAATGTAAATCCATATGTCACAAGTTGGGTAGCAAACTGGCTAAAAACAGAACCCATAAGGTCAAAATTGCTGGAGCCATGTCAGACTCAAAACCAGTCATGAGTGGTGTCCCACAGGGCTCAGTCTTGGGACCACTCTTATTCGGCATTTACTTCTCGGATGTGAAAGCAAATATGGGAGGATTATGGCTGACAAAGTTTGCAGATGACTGCAAACTGGGTGCCATAGTTGATTCACCTGCTGACACACACATCCTACAGAAAGGTCTCACTGAAACGGACAACTGGTGCGGAATCATGGCCTCAAACTTAACGCCAAAAATGTATAGTCATCCCCTTTGGGAAAAACAAAGTACCCACAAATTATCACATAGACAATAACCCACTGAGTGCGGAAGAAGTAATCAGAGACCTGGGGACTCAAGTCGATAGTGACCTCTCCTTTGACAACCATGTTGCCAAAGTGGTCAGAAAGACATTCTACCTTGCCCATCTCATCATGAAGGGATTCTCATCCAGATCAAAGGAGGTCATTGTACCTCTATATTCCTCACTTGTCAGGCCCATGATTGAATATAATGCTCCATTTGGGATGTATCTCACCCGGCACATGCAACAACTGGAAAGACCCCAGAAGTACCTCACCAAGAGGATCATGGGTCTCAAACATGTGCCTTATCCAGCTAGATTAAAGAAACTCCAGCTCTATTCAGTAGCATACCGCCTGCTCAGAGGTGATTTGTGCCTAACATATAGGGCCATGTCCAACCAAGAACTGATGGACATGCTCCATCTCAAAAATCCAGATCCACCAGAACCACGCGAGCTAAAGATTTCAACCTCTGCACAAATATGAATAAAACATGCTGGAGGGATAGATTCATAACACAGAGGTTACCCGTACTCTGGAACAAAATCCCAGTTCATGTGAGACAGAGCCCTTCATTGGCACTGTTCAAGAAAAATCTCGATGCATGGATGGGAGATCGTAAGTTTACCCCGGGAGTCACCTCAGTGTCACTACTAGACAGAGGTATAGTTTACTAAATAATGGGGTCCCACATGTGTCACTACTAGAGAGGCAACTATATATACGGGTGGCGTAAGCCACATCATTGTTGGCTAGGCTTGTAAATGCCCCAGGGCAGATAGCCTAGTACACTACTATGAAACTATGAAATGGAATATGTAAGGATTTGGCCTAACACCTGAAATATCTTCTTAATGTCAGATTAGAAAAAATGGTTCTGAAACTCATTTCTTAATTAGAAATATGCAAGACTAAATCTATCCCCTAATTAACCCTAACTGATATATACACTAAAGCTATAGCTTTCCTTAAACCTAACTCTAATCTTAACCTTCAAAAACTCACAGAGACACTCCCAACCTTACTGCAATCCCACTAACTTCTTTCCAAAATGTAGCCATTACAATGATCAGCAAAACATCCCTGTAATTTATAATGCACATTTAATAAATTGCATGGGAACCATACACATACTCACACATACACACACACAAATATATGCACATATTCACATATAGAACAAATGTCCCTGCCAAAACACCAGATAAACGCTCGAATTCCAATATAAATTGTAATTAAAGCAGTCACAGAATCAATGGAATAAAAGCGAAGCAGGTATCTTTAAAACAGAATTTATTGTCAAGAGACAGACAATATATATATTTCGGTCAGATTAGCGCTTTCACTCATAGAGCTTCTTCAGATCATGAATAAACAGACCAAATACATTGCATAATATATATGCTACCCTGTTCAACTTGTAAGCCTATCACATTCATTCACTAATCAAGCCTTAAAGTAAAAGATATATATAGACACATATTAATATATTACATTAAAAACTAACTAACATCCTTCTTCAAAAATCTACTATCTGCATAAATATCTAGTTCTCTCATGTACAGGATACATATAAAATACATATGAAATACATATAAAATACATATGAAATACATATGAAATACATATAAAATACATATGAAATACATATAAAATACATATGAAATACATATGAAATACATATAAAATACATATGAAATACATATAAAATACATATAAAATACATATAAAATACATATGAAATACATATAAAATACATATAAAATACATATAAAATACATATGAAATACTGCTAAGTATATTCTAAACACTCATAAAAAAGGGGGAAAAACGTGACTATGTAGACATCTAAATAACTAAGAAATGTATGTGTGTATGTTCAGTTATACTATATCTTGAAGGAATAATAGTAATGTGACCTTTATTAATATATATATGTTCATCATATTAATGTTTCATGCCTTTTATTTCATTCATTTTGTATTTCTACGTTTCCTAAGCACAGGCTTTATTGAGGCTCTTTCGTTAAGTCCTGAGCCTCTATCTGCCCTCAGCCTGATTATCCAATTACTCTCTTTACTCTCTGTGTGATTCCTGATGTCACCACCCCATATATTGGGTCTAATAACCTCCCAGACTTTAAATAAAAATGTATGTTGGTCCCCTTGTTGGGTGACATGTTTCGCTAGGGCATTATGTAGAGATTTCAGGATATTGTTCGCCTTGGCTTGGCATATTAAAGTCGCGAAGCCCTCTCGGTACAATCTTTTTGTCCAAACAATATTGGAAGTGCAGGCGTTGAGTTTGTAGGCGCTTCAAACGAAGGAAATCCTTCTCCATATCATCTAAAGATTTCTGTAGTTTCTCCAAGTCAACCGTCGCTCCGTTGATGTCATCAGTTTGTTTCATCGCGTCAAATTGCCAGGAAACTACCTTTGAGCACTCAAGATACTGCCAGAATCTCCTTTGCAGAGTTTCAAATCCTCGGTCTTCACCTCGTGGATCATAATCCAATTCAATGTTGGTTATCTCCTGCATCTCCCTGTTTCTGGTTATGGCAGAAATAATATAAAGTAATAAAAATAGAACAAATGTCCCTGCCAAAACACCAGATAAATGCTCGAATTCCAATATAAATTGTAATTAAAGCAGTCACAGAATCAATGGAATAAAAGCGAAGCAGGTACCTTTAAAACAGAATTTATTGTCAAGAGACAGACAATATATATATTTCGGTCAGATTAGCGCTTTCACTCATAGAGATTTCCTTAAATTTACAATGAACTACTCTCAGTATAGGATAGAATTTTTGGATTTATATATAGAGAAGTTAGAGTGTGATCTAATAAACACAGGTGTATATCGTAAACCCTGCTATCGTAACACCTTTTTGATGCGGTCAAGTATGCATCCACTGCATATTTTCAGGAATATCATCAAAGGCCAAGGGATGAGGGCCTCTAGACTAAATGCTACAGAAATAGGGTTTGAGACAGAGATAGATAATCTGAAGTTAAGACTCCTTGAAAGAGGCTACAGCCATCAGGAAGTAGAGGTGAACCTAATGGACGTTCCAAGTCTGAGATTGAATGTAGCGGCCCCATACTTTGGACATATGATAAGAAAGGGACCAGTAAGGAGTCATCATGTGTTAAAATTTCCACCCCTTATACATCAGACCATTCAGCTATTAGGGATATAATCACTAAGCATTGGTCCATCTTATGTGTAGATAATGACATTAAACAGGTAGTAGGTGAGAAACCTCAGTTTTTATTTAGGAATAAATATAACTTAAAAAGGATGTTATGCTACCCCAGACATATGCCTCAAGAGGTTCGTGATGGGTATACCAAACCTTGTGGGCAATGTCGCTACTGTTGCTATATAGACAGTAGCACAGAGTTTTTTCACCCAGATCTGCATAGAGTGTTTAACACACAAGTTGATGCAGACTGTAAGACGTCGAATTTAGTGTACCTGGCTGTTTGTCAAGTCTGTAATTGTTCTTATGTTGGGAAAACTAATCGCCTGTTTAAGGAGAGAATTAGAGAACACGTATATCACATGAGAAAGAAATCTCTACATAATGCCCTAGCGAAACATGTCACCCAACAAGGGGACCAACATACATTTTTATTTAAAGTCTGGGAGGTTATTAGACCCAATATACGGGGTGGTGACATCAGGAATCACACAGAGAGTAAAGAGAGTAATTGGATAATCAGGCTGAGGGCAGATAGAGGCTCAGGACTTAACGAAAGAGCCTCAATAAAGCCTGTGCTTAGGAAACGTAGAAATACAAAATGAATGAAATAAAAGGCATGAAACATTAATATGATGAACATATATATATTAATAAAGGTCACATTACTATTATTCCTTCAAGATATAGTATAACTGAACATACACACATACATTTCTTAGTTATTTAGATGTCTACATAGTCACATTTTTCCCCCTTTTTTATGAGTGTTTAGAATATACTTAGCAGTATTTCATATGTATTTTATATGTATTTTATATGTATTTTATATGTATTTCATATGTATTTTATATGTATTTTATATGTATTTTATATGTATTTCATATGTATTTTATATGTATTTCATATGTATTTCATATGTATTTTATATGTATTTTATATGTATTTCATATGTATTTCATATGTATTTTATATGTATTTCATATGTATTTTATATGTATTTCATATGTATTTCATATGTATTTTATATGTATTTCATATGTATTTTATATGTATTTCATATGTATTTCATATGTATTTTATATGTATTTTATATGTATTTCATATGTATTTTATATGTATTTTATATGTATTTCATATGTATTTTATATGTATTTCATATGTATTTCATATGTATTTTATATGTATTTCATATGTATTTTATATGTATCCTGTACATGAGAGAACTAGATATTTATGCAGATAGTAGATTTTTGAAGAAGGATTTTAGTTAGTTTTTAATGTAATATATTAATATGTGTCTATATATATCTTTTACTTTAAGGCTTGATTAGTGAATGAATGTGATAGGCTTACAAGTTGAACAGGGTAGCATATATATTATGCAATGTATTTGGTCTGTTTATTCATGATCTGAAGAAGCTCTATGAGTGAAAGCGCTAATCTGACCGAAATATATATATTGTCTGTCTCTTGACAATAAATTCTGTTTTAAAGATACCTGCTTCGCTTTTATTCCATTGATTCTGTGACTGCTTTAATTACATATTCACATATTTATATATATATATATATATATATATATATATATATATATATATATATATATATATATATATATATACATATATGGATCTGGGACTATTGCACAAAATCACATTTCCACGAAACGTAAATGGCCGAGCACACTTTAGCGAAAGTAATTTTCACGGAAAAAGCACTTTCACTAAAGTGTGCAAAAAAAAAAATTAAAAATTATAAAATTAAAAAAAAAAACACAGTAATCATGTTTACGCAGGAGGCAAGCCCCCTTCCACTTCCCATGTGGGGGGCTGCACCCCCTATAACCCCCCTACTTTTATATTCTCACTCTGAGATTGCACTACAGTGGAGAAAAGGAATATTCCCATATCCGCACTGTACCACGACCTCAGCAACAGCCATTCTGTCATTATTTCCATTTTCTTGAGCTGACTTTAGCAAAAGCACATTTCGCTAAAGTGTGCTCGGTAGTTTTGGTTTCGGTTAAAAGAGCTTTCACTTAATAGTACGAAACCCATATATATATATATATATATATATATATATATATATATATATATATATATAGGTTTACTAGCAAAACCTGGAAGTGCAGTTGGTCGAACGTCACTTTTAGGAAAGTACACTTTCAAAAGTGACCAATCTCAAACTGAAATAGTAAAACTCATAATAATGAATGTACAGTGTGATTCATTATTATGTGTTTGGCAATTACCCCTGTCCTCACTGTAGTCCTGATCACACTGTAGAGTAATCTCAAAACTGGTGTACATATTTTGCAGAAGGGGTGCAGGGGGGGCTTGCCCCCTTGCAAAACAATAAAAAAGTTGTGCCGTTGATGTGAAAGTCTAATGGCAGGTTGCACTGAATAGCCAGGTTGACTGATGTCACCTAAAACTATTTCAAATTACATTGAATGCGGACGTCTGATAACTGATGCTTGACTTAGTGTAGGAAACATTATTTTTCAATGTTGTAAGCAAATGAAGAAGTGTCAGTCTTCATTTCAATATAAACTTTATATACACATACATATGATTACATACACACTCATAGATAGATAAATTGACTGACAAATCAATAGATATGTGTGTATGCTATTTGATACATCAAATGCAGAACATGTTGAATGTTTCAGGCTGTGGTCTAATCCATTTAAAGTACATGATTTTGAAAGTTGTGTGCAACTGATTCAAATGTGCCAGTCTGGTGCTTATGCAAAATCATGGTACAGCTGGGACTGAAAATATGCTCAGTAACTGCCATTGTGCAGTGTCTGACCTGCTAGAAATAAAAAGTAGCAGAGGGTGAGGAGGAACTTGCCCCCCTACAAAAAATAATGTTAGTTGTATGGGTGTGTTTGTTGGGGTGTGTGTGTGCTGTGCTGTATTATTGTTTATGTGTATGTGGTGTAGGAATTATGCATTTGGAGTGTTTAGTTTTAGAACATAATATGCACAAGCATGTGTGTGTGTGTGTGTGTGTGTGTGTGTGTGTGTGTGTGTGTGTGTGAGTGTGTATATGTGTGTGTGTGTGTGTGTGTGTGTGTGTGTGTGTGTGAGACAGACTGAGAGAGAGGGAGGGAGAATGCCAATTAAATGTCCAGTGTTTTGGAGCATGAATACTAATTTGTAATAAAATGAATGCTTATTAGTTTATTTATTTGTCTGTTTATTTATTTTTGGGATCGAATCACCTAGAGCCATATTTTACACTGTCGAGTGGCTAGCCCTGCCACAGTAATCTAATTGGTAGAATTAGTACAGGCTATGTACAAGGACCATTGGTAGAATTAGTACAGGCTCTGTACAAGGACCCAGTGACTCAAGTACGAACAGTGTTTGGCCTCACTGAGGGGTTCCCAGTGGGAGTGGGTGTACACCAGGGTTCAGCTCTGAGCCCACTGCTGTTCATACTGGTAATGGACTACATCAGCAAACAGGTTGGAGGTGTCAGAGCAACAAAGCTGCTGTATGCAGACGATGTGGCAGTACAGGCAGACTCTGATCTAGAACTTCAGCAAAGGATAGGAGAATGGAATGCAAATCTGAAGGCACATGGGATGAAACTAAGCACAGATAAGACAGTGGTAATGGCAGCAGATTGGGGAAATCAGAAGAAGCTGAGAATAGAGATAGATGGGAAGATAGTGGAACAGGTAAACAGCTTGAAGTATCTGGGAGGGTGGTTGAGGAGAAGGGTAGTCTGAATGAAGAGGTCAAAGCTAGAATCAGAGGGGCTGCAGCCAACTGGCATAGAGTATCAGGTGTAGTATATGACAGAAGAATGCCAAAGAAGCTGAAAAGTAAGGTGTACAAGACAGTGGTGTGACCAGTACTACTGTATGGTACAGAAACCTGGGCAGTAAAGGCAGAACAGTTGAAGAAGCTAGAGGTGATGGAAATGAAGTGCCTGAGAAAGGTGGTAGGATGCACACTGCAGGACAGGTGAAGAAATGAGGACATAAGAGCAGAAGCCAAAGTAGCTCCAATTGCAGAAAAGATCAGAGAGAACAGATTACGATGGTATGGGCACATGTGTAGAAAAGCAGAAGACAATCTGGTGAGGGAGATTTGGGACAGACAGGAAGAAGGTAAGAGGAAGCGAGGGCGTCCAGCAAAGAGGTGGATGGATTGTGTGAAAGAAGATCTGCGACAGTCAGGCATGAGTGTTGAAGAAGGCAGGAGAGTGGCACTGAATCGAGAGAGTTGGCGACAGTTAATACGATACCCCAACCCCATGTAAATGGGAAAAAGGGGATGAGGATGATGATGATGATTATTTTTGGGATCCCTTTGTTTGCAGTCATTGTTCTTTTAGGCAATTCAAGGCACACTCATTCACAGGTACACATATACACATACAGATATAGATATATAGCTATACATATAGATATTTTATATATATAGATATTTATAGATATAGATGTATATAGATATATATACATATATACATATATATATATATATATAGAGAGAGAGATGGAGAGATGCTTTCTCGCTTTCTCTCACACAGACATGCACAGAGACACACACAGCTTTCAGAATCTTCATTATCTTATGCGTAACAGTGTTGATGATGAGTGTTATTATGACAGCTGAATGGTCTGCATGTTAGCTCCATCCTCTTCTAGAGATGTGCAAACTTGTTTGATGGGAAACTTAGAGTTTAAGAGGTCATTGCTGTGGATAACTATTTAGAGATACCCTGTACATCATTCTGAAAGGTTTAGTGGTATTCTGTGGAAGGATGGTGGAAATATAGACAAAGTCCTGGTAAGCTGGTGCACCTAACAATAAATATGTTACTGGTTTATCAGAAAATGTTAGTCATGCATAAAGACACCAAGGTCCTTGCAATCTTGTTGCAAAACCTTGACAAAATGAACAAAAAATTAGAATGACAAGTGCAGAAGTGGCAGACATCTAAAAGAGTGGAGTCACTTTGGACTCCTTTGTAATTTACCTAGGAGATGTGGAAAACCTGGTCAGAGTGAGAGAACATTTGCAGTTCACAGATTGTTGAGAGGATCGAAGCTGATAGCCCTGCTAAGCTTATAGATGAGTGGTCAGGACAATGCACTGCTGTCATTCATTGAGGGGGTGAGATAATAGCACTAACACAGCTCACAGAGATGTCTGCACTGGTATACCATGTCAGATTATAGGCAAATGTCACCATTATACACCGAAGGATAGGCAGTTTAAGTCATCATTCATTCAAAAAGGCTTATGTTATTGGACTGCAGAGCCAGACTTAATGAATGTTTTTTTTTTATCCAGGATCTACCAGACAAAGGCCCAGTTGTACCCTAGCATTTGGAATATGAAAAAAAAGGGACTAGTTGGAATACTGGCATATCCTGCACTTTTGAGAATGGCACAGGGGGTAATGCTATAATAGTGCTGCTCATTAGATGGATGGTCCATTTCTACAAAGAGGTGAGCAGAGTACACCTCAATGGTGGCAGACAAGGTTGAAGATGCATGCAGAGTTAATGGATACAGAAGATGGGCAGGAATATGAGATATGGGAATCTAGTGTTATGGAGATGGAGTAGTTACAGACTCACAGAGCTCAAGCATAGGACGTGGATGAACAGATGAGCAAATCTGCCTTCAGACAGGTGCTACAAGTCACCTGATGGAGTCCAAAACTGCTGGAAGAAGAGGTTAATCAGCCTGGGATTAAGCATCATTCCCCTTAAAAGCAGATGTGCTCATTCTGTTAATTATAGAACTCTGCAAATGCAAGAGAAGTCAAACCACACGAGGAGAGCTTAGCTGGAAGAAATAGAAAGTTGGTCATTTAGACACTGTGGACTAGAAATCAGGGAAAGCTTATGCCAAATTTAAGACTGCTGGAGCTATCATGGGATGGTTGACAAACACATTTAGTGGCTTTGTGGGGTTCTGTTGTGTGTGGACACTGTTTTCTTTTCCTCTATTTTTTCTTGCATCAGGTGTGGATGCCAAACTGATGACTGGTAATAGATCTGAAATGGCATGCCAAAAGCCTTGAATTTTTGCTTATAGGGACCATTGCATGGTAAGTGTTGGTTGTAAAAAACTGTTTTTGGAAGGCAAAAATTATTTACTGTGGTGAATTGTAGACAGAGAGGCACAGACCCTGGCCCTAGTGGGAGATCAGAGATTCCACATATTATGACATTTTTGATAAGTTTGTTGTAAAATGATTCTCGTATTGGTTTAACACAATGAAGAATATGCCTCTGCTCATTAACGTACAGTATACATGTTCCACATTTAGATAATTGCATGCAGTGAGTTTGGCAGCGAGTTTGTTTATTTAATACTATATAAAGCTGGGCACTTTATTATGAATGTAGGCAATGCTGTTTTTAACAATGTAGGTTGTGTATGTCTCACAAACAAACCCAAGCACAGATAAATGGTCAAAACAATCAAAAAACAAGAATTATAAACAAAAGGAATGCTGACCAAATGTCTTCCAGTGAAACTGAGTGTAATAAAAGGGAGACAAAACCGTTTAATTTCAGTAGAAGACATTTGATCAACATTCTTTTGTTTTAAGGTCCTAGGCTGTATATGTTTTAAAGATGTTATGTTAGGGTGTAGATGATGCAATGTTCTTGTATAGGAGAAAAGAGTCGGTTGGTAGTAAATCTTGCAGCTGGGTTAAGGGAGAGTCATCTAGGTTCTTTACTAGGAAAGATGATTAAACAGGTATTTGTTTTCTAATTTGGCAGTACTTAATCAGATGTCTACATACCTTTTATGTTGCAAGATGGCCTGAATATGCCTGTATGTATGCAGATACAGTAAGATAGTTTAGAGTCTTTCCTTAGGGAATAGATGGGAATGTTATATTTGTTATAATTGTGTGCATCCTTTTTATACTATAGATAAGGGATGAAGTTTAGTGGAACTATAACAACTGTTTGAGAGCTCTTTCTGTAAATCTCAATACTGTGAAGAAATTGCTCTGAAAGTTGTTTTCAGTGAACCTGGAGTTTTCCTTTTTCTCCACTGTTGTGTGACCATGAAGTTTGTACAAATTATTTGGGGCGTGTGGATCTCCTCTGATATAGGTCGTCTAGCGAAGAATGCTCCCCACAAAAAATAAAGCTTTCTTTCTTTCAAATTTACTAAATATGGTTTTCAGCTCATTTATTTTGTGCCTTTGAAATTTGAATAAATATATTTTAGAAAGCCATCAACAACCCAGTTATGTTAGCATGGGATCATCCAATAGATAGATGCTAGCAAAACAAGTGCAATGTACGCATCTTTATTACTCCCATTGGGAAGACTGCATACTGAGGGTGACAGAAGTTTTTAGATGATATATAATTATGGGGAGAATAAGCATGTGAGGGAGGTTGGGGTGTTTAGTGGAAATAGACAATGGGACGCAGGAGATACTGAACTTTAAGGGCTGGGGAGATGCAGGGGATTAGGGAGTGCAAGGGTCTGCAGTATGTTGCTAGGATGTCTGGCTGTATCTATTGGTCTCAGGATGGGGGCGCAAAGGTGCTCAAGAGTGGGTTGTCCAAAGATCTTCTGGGTGTAACTTCGGCTATTTGCTTGATTCTCCATTTGATTGTTTGTTTATTTGCTTCTGTTACCCCGTTAACTGATCAAGCGACCCTTTTCAGGCATGATGTGGGCCACAAGGTTAAACCATTCTACAGGTGTATAACATGTATATAATAAAACCAATCTACAGGTGTATCACATGAATAAAATAAAACCATTCTACAGGTGGTCACATGTATACAATAAAACCAATCTACAGGTGTATCACAGGAATACAATAAAACCATTATACGATGTATCAAATGTATACAATAAAACCATTCTACAAGTGTATCACATGTATACAATAAAACCATAATACATGTGTATGACATGTATACAATAAAATCATTATACAGGTGTGTCACATGTATACAATAAAACCATTCTACAAGTTTATCACATGTATGCAATAAAACCAGTCAACAAGTGAGTCACGTAGACAATAACACCATTATACAGGTGTGTCACATGTATGCAACAAAATCATTATACAGGCATGTCACATGTATATAATAAAACCATTTTATAAGTGTATCATATGTATACAATAAAATCATTATACATGTGTGTCACATGTATACAATAAAACCATTATGCAGGTGTGTTACATGTATACAATAAAACCATTATACAGGTGTATCACATGAATACAATAAAACCATTATACAGATGTATCACATTTAAATAATAAAACCATTCTATAAGTGTATCACATGCATACAATAAAATCATTATACAGGTGTGTTACATGTATGCAAAAAAAATTATACAGACATGTCACATGTATACAATAAAACCATTCTATAAGTGTATCACATGTATACAATAACACCAATCTACAAGTGTATCACATAGACAATAAAACCATTATACAGGCATGTCACATGTATGGAATAAAACCATTATACAGGTCTGTCACATGTATACAATAAAACCAGTATACAGGTATATCACATGTATACAATAAAACTTTATACAGGTATATCACATGCATAGAATAAATCCATTATACAGGTGTATCACACGTATTCAATAAAACCATTATACAGGTGTATCACATCTATAGAATAACACCATTATACAGGTGTATCACATGTATACAAGAAAACCATTATACAAGTGTATCACATTTATAGAATAAAACCATTATACAGGTGTATCACACATATACAATAAAACAAGTATAAAGGTGTATCACTCGTATAAAATAAAACCATTATACAGGTGTATCACAAGTATAGAATAAAACCATTACACAGGTGTATCACATGTATGGAATAAAACCATTATACAGGTGTATCACATGTACAATAAAACCTTTAATCAGGTATATCACATGTATGCAATAAAACCATTCTACAGGTGTATCATATATATACAATAAAACCATTATTCAGGTTTATGACATATACAATGAAACCATTATACAAGTGTATCACAAATATACAATGAAACCATTACACAGGTGTATCACACATGTATACAATGAAACCATTATACAGGTGTATGGCATGTATACAATGGAACCAGTATACAGGTGTATCACATGTATACAATAAAAGCTTTATATAGGTGTGTCACATGCATAGAATAAATCCATTATACAGGTGCATCACATGTATACAATAAAACCATTATACAGGTGTGTTCACATGTAGACAACAAAACCATTCTACAAGTGTGTCATATATACAATAAAACCATTTTACAGGCATGCCACATGTATACAATAAAACCATTCTACAAGTGTATCACATGTATACAATAAAACCATTATACAGTTGTGTCACATGTATACAATAAAACCATTTTACAGGTGAGCCACATGTATACAATAAAACCAGTATATAGGTGCATCACAGATATACAGTAAAACCATTATACAGTTGTATCACATGTGAACAATAAAACCATTATAAAGGTGTATCACGTGTATAGAATAAAACCATTATACAGGTGTATCACATGTCTACAATAAAACTGTTATACAGGTGTATTACATGTGTAACACAAAATGATTCCACAGGTGTATCAAATGTATACAATAAAACCATTCCACAAGGCTATCAAGTGTGTACAATAAAACAATTATTCAGGTGTGTGACATGTATACAAAGAAACCATTATACAGGTGTATCACACATGTGTACAATGAAACCATTATACAGGTGTGTCACATGTATGTGATAAAACCATTTTACAGGTGTATCACACGTATACAATAAAACCATTATACAGGTGTATCACACATATACAATAAAACCATTATACAGGAGTATCACATGTATAGAATAAAACCATTATACAGGTATATTACATGTATAGATTAAAACCGTTATACAGGTGTATAATGTGTACAATAAAACTGTGAATCAGGTGTATCACATGTATGCAATATAACCATTCTACAGGTGTATCACATGTATACAATAAAACCATTATTCAGGTTTATGACAAGTATACAATGAAACCATTATACAGGTGTATCACATGTATACAATTAAACCATTATTCAGGTGCATCACACATGTATACAATGAAACCATAATACAGGTGTATGACATGTATACAACAAAACCAGTATACAGGTGCATCACATGCATGCAATAAAACCTTTATACAGGTGTGTCACATGCACAGAATAAATCCATTATACAGGTGCATCACATGTATACAATAAAACCATTATACAGCTGTATCACATGCATATAATAAAACCATTATACAGGTGCATCACATGTATACAATCAAACCATTCTACAGGTGTGTCACATGTATACAATAAAACCATTTTACAGGTGAGCCACATGTATACAATAAAACTAGTATATAGGTGCATCACAGATATACAATAAAACCATTATACAGTTGTATCACATGTGTACAACAAAACCATTATACAGGCATATCACATGTATAGAATATTACCATTATACATGTGTATCACATATGTACAATAAAACTGTTATACAGGTGTATCACATGTGTACAATAAAAGCATTCCACAGGTGTATCACATGTATACAATAAAACCATTCCACATGGGTATCAAGTGTGTACAATACAACCATTCAAGTGTATGACATGTATACAATGAAACCATTATACAGGTGTATCACACATATATACAATGAAACCATTATACACGTGTGTCACATGTATGCAATAAAACCATTTACATGTGTGCCACATGTATACAATAAAACCATTATACAGGTGAATCACATTTATACAATAAAACCCTTATACAGATGCATCAGGTTTGTATAATAAAACCATTATACAGGCGTGTCACATGTATACAATAAAACCATTTTACAGGTGAGCCACATGTATACAATAAAACTAGTATATAGGTGCATCACAGATATACAATAAAACCATTATACAGTTGTATCACATGTGTACAACAAAACCGTTATACAGGCATATCACATGTATAGAATATTATCATTATACATGTGTATCACATATGTACAATAAAACTGTTATACAGGTGTATCACGTGTACAATAAAAGCATTCCACAGGTGTATCACATGTATACAATAAAACCATTCCACATGGGTATCAAGTGTGTACAATAAAACCATTCAAGTGTATGACATGTATACAATGAAACCATTATACAGGTGTATCACACATATATACAATGAAACCATTATACACGTGTGTCACATGTATGCAATAAAACCATTTACATGAGTGCCACATGTATACAATAAAACCATTATACAGGTGAATCACATTTATACAATAAAACCCTTATACAGATGCATCAGGTTTGTATAATAAAACCATTATACAGGCGTGTCACATGTATACAATAAAACCATTCTACAAGTTCCCAGATATGCTCAGAATTAGTCCAAAATGACAAAAAAATACACTGAACCCATAGACATTGCCAACATCCTAGCTGACAGGTTCAGCGCAAACTCCCCCCCCCCACCAAAAGGGCAAATATCTATCCCAGTAGAGTGCTGCCCCCCTGACATCTCAGATGCTCAGGTAAGAGCCGCCCTCTCCAAAGCAAAAAACACAGCATCAATGGGACCAGACGGTGTCCCGGGCTGCGTCCTACATGAACTCCAAGAAGAGCTAAACCCAAACATAAAACTACTGTTCAATCTCAGCCTTACTACAGGATATGTGCCCAAAGAGTGGTGTAGAGCAACAGTGGTCCCTCTCCATAAAGGTGGTGCCTCAACGGATCCAGGAATCTATCGCCCCATAAGCCTGACTAACTTGGTCTGCAAAGCTATGTGAAGGATCATCATGGACCTCATAAATAAAGATATTGGGGACCTACAGACACTGGATCCTACCCAGTTTGGCTTTGTTAAGGGCAGATCCTGCCTCTTAAACCTGGTTGATTTCTTTGAAACAGTCACCAAGGCCATTGACGAGGGGAAGGTGGTCCACACAGCCTACCTGGACCTCGCAAAAGCCTTCGATACAATACCCCACTCGGGCATTATAGATAAGCTCACCAGCTTAAATATAAACCTCTATGTCACTAGATGGATTGCAAACTGGCTCAAGGACAGAACCCACATGGTTAGAATTGCTGGAGCCATGTTAGACTCCAAACCAGTTACAAGTGGTGTCCCACAAGGCTCAGTCCTGGGACCTCTCTTGTTCGGTATATATTTCAGAGGTACAGGCCAACACGGAAGGACTGTGGCTGACCAAGTTCGCAGATGACTGCAAACTGGGCACCATAATCGACTCTCCAGCCGACACAAGCATCCTCCAAAAGGGCCTCATAGAAACAGGCAACTGGTGCCAGAGCCATGGCCTCAAGCTAAATGCCAAAAGTGTATAGTCATCCCTTTGGCAAAACAAAGTGCCCACAAATTACCACATAGGTGGTAATCCATTAAGTACAGAAGAAGTAATTAGGGACCTGGGGACCCAAGTTGATAGCAATCTCTCATTTGACAACCACGTGGCCAAAGTGGTTAGAAAAACATTTTATATAGCCCACCTAATCATGAAGGATTCACATCTAGATCAGGGAGGTCATCGTGCCTCTTTACTCATCCCTCATCAGGCCCATAATTGAGTACAATGCCCTTTGGGATGTACCTTACCAGACACCTGCAGCAACTGGAAAGACCCCAAAAGTACCTCACCAAGAGGATCAAAGGGCTCAAACAGATGCCATATGCTGCCCAGTTAAAGAAACTCCAGCTCTACTCAGTGGCATACTGCCTGTTCAGAGGCGATCTGTGCCTGACGTATAAAGCCATGTCCAATCCGGAATTCATGGACATGCTGCACCTCAGAAAATCCAAATCCCATCAAGCTACGCGCTCAAGAGACTTGAACCTCAGCACTGAAATAAATAGGACATGCTGGAGGGACAGATTCATAACCCAGAGGCTCCCTTCACTCTGGAATAATATCCCAGTCCAGGTTAGGCAGAGTCCCTCATTGACTCTCTTCAAGAGGAATCTTGATGAGTGGATGGGAGATCATAGGTTTACCCCGAGTATCACTTCTGTGTCACTGTTAGACAGAGGCACAGTATACTAACCTCGAAAAAGGGCATAGCAAAATAAATTTAAAATGGGTGGCGAAAGCCAAAGACATTCTGGCTAGGCTTATAAATGCCCTATGGCAGATAGCCTACTATGAACCTATGAACCTATGAACCTAAGTGTATCACATGTGTACAATAAAACCATTATTCAAGTTTATGATAAGTATACAATGAAACCATTATACAGGTGTATCACATGTATACAATTAAACCATTATTCAGATGCATCACACATGTATACAATGAAACCATAATACAGTTGTATGACATGTATACAATAAAACCAGTATACAGGTGCATCACATGTATGCAATAAAACCTTTATACAGGTGTGTCACATGCATAGAATAAATCCATTATACAGGTGCATCACATATATACAATAAAACCATTATACAGGTGTAGCACATGTATAGAATAAAACATTTATACAGGTGCATCACATATATACAATCAAACCATTCTACAGGTGCGTCACATGTATACAATAAAACTATTCTACAAGTGTATCACATGTATACAATAAAACCATTATACAGGTGTGTCACATGTATACAATAAAACCATTTTACATGTGAACCACATGTATACAATAAAACTAGTATATAGGTGCATCACAGATATACAATAAAATGATTATACAGTTGTATCACATGTGTACAACAAAACCATTATACAGGTATATCACATGTATAGCATATAACCATTATACAGGTGTATCACATATGTACAATAAAACTGTTATACAGGTGTATTACATGTGTACAATAAAAGCATTCCACAGGTGCATCACATGTATACAATAAAACCATTCCGCATGGGTATCAAGTGCGTACAATAAAACCATTATTCAAGTGTATGACATGTATACAATGAAACCATTATACAGGTGTATCACACATATATACAATGAAACCATTATACAGGTGTGTCACATGTATGCAATAAAACCATTTTACAGGTGTGCCACATGTATACAATAAAATCATTATACACGTGAATCACATTTATACAAAAAAACCCTTATACAGATGCATCAGGTTTGTACAATAAAACCATTATGCAAGCGTGTCACATGTGTACAACAAAACCATTATACAGGTGTATCACATGTGTACAATAAAACCATTATACAGGTGTATCACATGTGTAGAATCAAACGATTATACGGGTCTATCACATGTATACAATAAAACCACTCTACAGATGCATAACATGTATACAATAAAATCATTATACAGTTGTATCACATGTATATAATAAAACCATTATTCACGTGTATGACATGTATACAATGAAACCATTATACAGGTGTATGACATGTATACAATGAAACCATTATACAGGTATATGACATATATACAATAAAACTATTATACAGGTGAATCACATATGTACAATAAAACCATTATACAGGTGTATCACATATGTACAATAAAACTGCTATACAGGTGTATCACATGTGTACAATAAAAGCATTCCACAGGTGTATCACATGTACACAATAAAACCATTCCTCATGGGTATCAAGTGTGTACAATAAAACCATTATTCAGGTGAATAACATGTATACAATGAAACCATTATACAGGTGTATCACACATATATACAATGAAACCATTATACAGGTGTGTCACGTATGCAATAAAACCATTTTACAGGTGTGCCACATGTATACAATAAAACCATTATACAGGTGAATCACATTTATACAATAAAACCCTTATACAGGTGTATCAGGTGTGTATAATAAAACCATTATACAGGTGTATCACGTGTGTACAATCAAACGATTATACAGGTCTATCACATGTATACAATAAAACCACTCTACAGGTGCATAACATGTATACAATAAAATCATTATACAGTTGTATCACATGTATATAATAAAACCATTATTCATGTGTATGACATGTATACAATGAAACCATTATGCAGGTGTATGACATGTATACAATGAAACCATTATACAGGTATATGAAATATATACAATAAAGCCATTATACAGGTGTATCATATGGGTACAATAAATCCATTATACAGGTGTATCACATGTATAGAATAAAACCATTATACAGGTACATTACATTTATACAATAAAACCATTCTACAGGTGTATCACATGTATACAATAAAACATTATACAGGTGTATCACATGTATACAATAAAACCATTATACAGGTGTATCACATGTATACAATAAATCCATTATACAGGTGCATTACATGTATACAATAAAACTATTATACAGGTGTATCACACTTATACAATAAAACCATTATACAGGTAAAACTATTATACAGGGGTGTCACATATATACAATAGAACCATTATACAGATGTATCATATGTATACAATAAACCATTTTTCAGGTTATCACATGCATACAATAATAACATTATGTACAAAAATGCATTGACACTGACCTATAACCCACAATGTTCTTTGATTAGAGATATCTTAGTTAAAAATTGGTTCATCCTTAAAAATTATGAACAAGTGGGAAGTAAAACAGGTGATGAACCATTAGTGATATATAAAAAGACACATGTTTTAAGAACATATTAGAACAGAGAAAAGAAGGTGTGAAACATAGAAAGAATGGTAGGATGAACAAATGTGGAAACTGGTCACAATGTAAGTTTATTTTGGTGGGCGACAGTGTTGAAATAAAAAAAAAATGGTGCGATAAGATACTGCCATAAAAGTAATTGTGGAACCAAAAATGTGGTATATGTCGCTATGTGCCAGGTCTGTCACAGATATTAAATAGGGAAGACAAAAAATACTCTCAGAACACGTATACACCAGCACATGTATGATATTAGTTATGGTAATACAAAGAATGCACATGCTAAGCATTTAAATAATTTCTCCAACCACAGTTGTAAATTTACTGTACTTGAACATGTGAAGTTGGATGAAAGAGGGGGACCTGTTGATTTATTTTTTGAGTACATTGAATATATTCCCTTTGCAGGTTATATGGGCATAAAACGTACAAAGAGGCATGTTATGCAAAACTTTTATTGGCCTTGAATTTCCAGAGATGTAACAGGGTACTGCAATACCTGTGAGCAGTGCCAAAAGGTAGGCAAGGCAGGAGACAAGGTGAGAGCTCCTTTATTGCCTTTGCCTGTGACTGAGAAGCCATTTCAGAGGGTAGCTATGGATATTGTGTGTCCTCTGAGTACCCCAAGTTCCAGAGGAAAAAAGTATATCCTAGTGATTGTATATTATGCTACACAATACCCTAAGGTAGTGGCTTTATCCTCCATTGAGGCGGAGAAGGTGGCAAATGCTTTGCTAGAGATTTTCAGCAGGGTAGGTTTCCCAAAGGAAATACTGTCAGTCTAGCTGGCTTCTCTGTGGAAGTCCTGTGGGGTGAAGCACATGAAGATCACCCCCTACCATCCCCAGACTAATGGTCTTGTTGAGAGGTTAAACTCTACGATCAAGACCATGCTACAGGCATTTGCAGATCAGTTTAAGAGGGAGTGGGACAAATATTTGCCCCATCTGTTGTTTGCTTACAGAGTGGTTCCCCAGGAATCCACAGGTTTTTCACCCTTTGAGTTGCTGTATGGGCATAGGGTGAGGGGACCTCTAGATTTAATTCAAGATGAGTGGCAAGGTGAGTGTGAGTCTCACAAGGAGTCTGTTGTGGCATATGTCCTGAACCTCAGGACAAGGCTCAAGGAACTCATGGGCCTGGCCCAGGAGAACCTGGCAGAAGCTCAACAACAGAAAAAGGTGTGGTATGACAGGAATGTATTATTTTAAGTTTCTGTGTGATCTCTGAACTCTTAGATATCTGTGTGGTGTAGTAGTTTTGTCTTGTGTTTTGATTATTTATTATTAAATATTTTTAAAACCTTCTACCTGTGGCTGATTTGTGTAAAGATAAGCTCTAGAGTACATTGCATATTTATAGAGGTTATTGTAATAGGCCACTCTAAAGTAAGCCTTGACTGTTAGTCATACTACCATTGGATATTAATACTGCACAGTAATAATTGGACACCCTTTTAAGGGCCTTTTAGTAGCTGATATTATTAACTGGGTGGTGGCAGTAATTACTGCTGTATAGTCTGGGTAAAGTGGCACAGTTGGAGAATCTGTGTCAGCCTTTGCCAGGAGTGTCTGTGAAGTTGTATAAATACTTATCTCAAAGTGTGTGTGTGTGCGTTGTGTCAGCTACTTGGCAGGGACACGAAGCAGTAGTTGGACAGAGAGGGCACTGGAAGTTTTAGTTGGCCCAGTTAGGCTGAGACATGGACCCTATAGCTGTGCCAGTGGGGAGTCTTTTTGGGGACCTGGTGAGCAAGGGAGCAACCAGCCCTAGACTGACTGTGATCTCTGTGCGCACTTAAGGGAAATTGTACTTTACTGTGTGTATTAGTTATCCTTTCCTCTTCTAGGAGACAACCTCCCTGGTGTTAGTGGTGAGGATTGAGGCTCCTTGATTGCTGAGCCAGGGCACGGTCATCACAATACCCTTAATATATGTAAAGAATTTCTATTAAACAAGATATTTGTTGCATTCACTTTCAGTGTGCTGGAGGCCATCAGATTTGGTTTCTGAGTAAAAATAAAGTATAATGTGTCTGATCACAATGGTGTGGTATTTCATGAATAATCTTTTTTAGTGAGACAAGAATAGGCATTTTTCCTCAGAGAGATAATGCAGCATGTACAGATGCTTTGAAAATAATAGAAAGTGCAAAGGTTCGGTCTGAATATTTTAATTAAATTCTTCAGTAAGACAGAAAAAGGATGGCCCCTGACAAGCACTCATTGTGTCTCCTGAAGTTTAAACCATAGTTGTAATCTATCAGAACATGAATTCACAATAAAAAATAACATCTAAAACTGAAGACTCTTTTTAGAAGCCATCACACTATCCACCATTCAGAATCTAAATATTTCTGTAGAATTACATTTACATCAAAAGACCCTAAAAGGCAAATCATGTTTACAAATGTGCAAATGCATTCATTGTTACGTCTTTACTTGAGATTTTACATTTATCACACTCGTCCTATGCCTTATTGCATCCTATACCAACGTTTACTTGTTTCTCTCTCTTATTTCTCCTCTTATAACCTACACTTCTACTTGTGTTTTTATGTTCCCAGGCCAACACTTGAAAAAGGCAGCTTATCTACCACTTTCAACCATCCCAGTAAACAAATAGAATAAATAATACATACAACATTTTATTTAACCAGTTTCAGCTTTTATAACTTCTCATTCTGTGCATGTTGTTTGATCCCAGTGAGCCCGAACAGAACATTACTGCTCCTGGTCATTGTTTGAGCTGCTATTGGTATTTATTTGCCCTGGTGCAAAACCTCTAGATGTGCCATATAAATTAGTCTCAGAAACATTATCGTGAGCTAGTCAATCACTGAAGTTCTTTCAGTCTGTTCTTACTCTTTACTTCCCCCTTAATTTCATATTATATTGTTTGCTTTTGCTTTAATATTGCTTAGTAAAACAAAAGTAAGTGGAGGGCTTCACCCCCACACCCCCCATTGTGGGGGGCTGTGCCCCCAGACCCCCCCTAACTATATATTCTAACTCCAGGGTCACACTACAGTGGGTAAGAGGACATATTCCAGTTACTTGCCTTACAGTGCTCTAGAGACTGCTAGTACTAATTGTCAGTCAAATGAACTGTCAGTCAAATGAAGTGTCAGTCAAATGAAATTTCAGTCATTTGGTCTCAGTCAAATGGGAGTCAGTCAATTGGAAGTTAGGGCAAATGAAGTAGACCCATATATATATATATATATATATATATATATATATATATATATATACTATTTAAAAAGGTGAATAAACAAGAAAATCGTCGACAAAATAGCTTAAGAATTATTAGACTACCAACAATGCTGGAAGGGCCATTATCACATGTTATTCTTCGAGCAAAGGCTCCAGTCAGTGCTAGAATCTCTGAAGGCTGCAATAGTCCATTTAAAGCACAGACAGGTGTGATGTCCTATATGCAGGTTATTGAACTTCAAAGGAAAATGTTTTGACTCTTGTAAGTCTATAAGGAAGGAAACAATTCAATCTGCATATCATCTGGCACAGACTTTGTGGAACTTTTCATCACATCTTTCTTATAGACATTGTGATGCCCATGCCCTGGCCCAGCAATCAAGGAACCTCAATCCTCACCACTAACACCAGTGAGGGGCATTTCATATATGAGGAAAGGATAACAAATACACACAGTAAAGTGCAATTTCCCTTAAGACCACACAGAGATCACAGTCAGTCGGGTGCTGGTCGCTCCCTTACTCTCCAGGTCCCCAATAAGACTCTCTACTGGCACAGCTATAGGGTCCAGATTTCAGCCTAGTGGGCAAGCTAAAACCTCCAGCACCTTCTCTGTCCAACCAGTGCTTCGGGTCCCTGCCAAGTAGCTGACACACAGACACACAGACACACACACACACACACACACACACACACACACACACACACACACACACACACACACACACACACACACACACACACTTTGAGAAGAGTTTATATAACCACACAGACACCCCTGGGGAAGTCTGGCACAGGTTCTCCTGCTGTGCCCCCTTTTCCCCGACTACATGGTAGTAAAAGCTGCCACCACCCACTAATATTTATCAGCTACTTAAAGGCCTTTAAAAGGGTGTCCAATTATTACTGTGCAATATTATTATCCAATTGGTAGTATAGTCGAGGGCTAAAGCTATTAGAGAGGCTTTGTACAATTTTACCAAAGGCATGCAAATACTCAAGAGCTTAAATTATCGCTACAAAACAGCCACAGTTGAAAGTGTTTAAAAATATTTAATAACACATAGTCAAAACACAAGACAATACTTTTTACTACACAGTGCTAGTCAAGAGTTCAGAGATCACAGAGAAATACTTAAAATAATTCAGCAGTACAGTTCTGACATCACATAAATACACAAGTCTAATCTTTCTAGTTTCTAGCTATTTCTAAGAGAAAACACAAGTCTGAGATAACTTACATATAGAGCAAATACAGTGCAGAGTTGGATGGTCAAGACAAAAATGCTTAATGCTCTCTGATTCACTCTGTTTTTAAAATCACATTCCTGGTTCGCATTACATCATTCTTTACACTTCCCTAGGTTCCCAGAAGAACAGAAACTACATTTATATTCTTTAGTAAGCTCACACCAGGTCAGAAAGCAAAGCCATTAAGGACATTTATGCATGCAAATTCTGGCCATTAACTCTGGCCTTAAAACAATAGCAAGAATTCCTTCATCTAGACTGGCCGGAGCCGTGTTTACATCAAAAGGTCACAACATGCTTTATTTGGACAGCAGAGTGCACTGCTGTTACATTTTTGACAGTTCCACACGTAACAGCATTTTTTCCCATTTAAGACAACAAGCCTGTGGTTTACATTAATATTTACAGATGACAGAATTATCTCCAAAATTCTATCTGCCTGGGATGGCAGCCTTCATGTATGTTCACCCAGTCTTCACAGACATAAGGAGATTGCTCCAGCTCTGCAAGGGTTTAAGAGCATGGCTCACCAAGATCAATAAATCTTGCCTGCTGTACTAATATCATCTAAGGGAGGATCAAGAGAAAGCAGACTGAGTCTTGCATAAAGTACTGAGGTCCAGGTTGTCTAAGAATGCAGAGGCTACAAACATATATTTACTGGGGTGCACAGTTTTTTTAACAATGTTAGGATATCAACTCATTTCTGTGAAAAAAAGCAGAACAGAGCAAAGGATTTGCCAGCAGCTCCTCAGGACTTAATGGCAGTCCCAGTAAGTGTGCAACAGAAAAATGAAATCTTGCCAGGGACGAGGACAGTTGGTTTCAAGTTGTTTTCTCAGCTGCTATAGATCTGTTCAGAGATCAAATCCTGTACTTTTCCTATACTGCAAAATTGGTATCAGTTGTTGCAAAGAGTGGTAATGGATCACAAGGAAATCATCTGAAATGCCTTGTGGGATGATACAGCTGAAGGCACTGGCAGTGATTGTAGAAATATTACTGGTAAAGAAATAAGTGCTATAAAATATTCTGCTGGTCAGTTGCTAAAGTGGACAATTGATTACAATCTTGTGAAAGACTATGAATACAGTATCTGTGTTTTCTGTGCATTAAGGGGCATTTTTCTATTGTGTGGATTTTTGCTAATCCACATTTTCTCTTTTTTTTCTTTCTTTGTTCTTCTGGGTATAGCAACGATCAGACTGCAAGCTCTGTCTGTTTGAGGAGAAGAGACGTCTGAATAAGCAGGTCAAATCTAGAATCAGAGGGCCTGCGGCCAACTAGCACAGAGTGTCAGGAGTAATGTATGACAGAAGGATACCAAAGAAGATGAAAATTAAGGTGCACAGAACAGTGGTGTGGTCATTACTACTGTATGTGTAGAAACCTGGACAGAAGAGACAAAGCAGGTGAAGAAATTAAAGGTGATGGAGATGAAGCAGAGAGACTGGCGGTAGGATACCCAATGTGGGACAGACAAAAAGGAGAAGATCAGAGCAGAAGCCAAAGCAGCTCCAATTGCAGACAAGGTCAAACATAGCAGATTATGGTGGTTTAGTTCCAGCACATGTGCAGAAAAGCAGAAGATAATCTGGTGAAGATGTAGGACAGACAGGAAGAAGGCAAGAGGAAATGAGGGCATCCATCAAAGAGGTGGATGGACTTTGCGAGAGTAGAGCTGCGACAGTCAGGCATGAGTGATGGAGAAGGTATGAGAGAGGCACTGAATTGAGAGAGATGTTGACAGTTGAGACAACACCCCGACTCCATGCAGAAAATGGGAAAAATGGGGGCTGATGATGATGATGATGATGATGATGATGACCTGCTACTTTAACTATATTATTCTATCTCTCAGCCAGTTTGCTAACCATCTTACAACATAAGACTATACATTTAAGCCTTTAAACTTATTTAACATTCCTGCATGTTAAATAGTGTCTAATGCTTTGATCATCTCCAGGTATGCTGTATGAATTACTGCAAGGGGTACGCTGCTAAAGGTGTGCTTGTTATTCTGAAGTTTAGAGTTACTAAAGACAGCAGCAGCTTACAGTGAGGAGGAGTGCCATCAGTGTACTGTTTGGAGCTGTCAGGTGTGTGCTTGCTTACTTACCTGTGCATCTGATAAAGGTCAAGGCCCATCCAGAGGACCTGGTGACTGACAAGAGTGAACAGAGTGATGACTCTGTAGCAGGTTATAGTATAGACTAGTATGTACTGTTGGAAGGACAACAAGTGGTGTACTGAGTGTGTGAGTGAAAATGTGAGGAAGTGGCAAGCAGCTGCACTGTTCATTTACTGAATATGAGAAGGTGGGCTGATTGAAAAGGAAAGACCGCTGGAAAATATAAGAAAATGGAAATATAATTTAGTACTAATAATAACAACAACAGAGGTAAAGCCATTTTGTAGAAAAGCAAAATATTGGGGAGGGGTTAGGATGTGTACATGGGGTGAAAAAATTGTTATAACTATGGTGCATCAGTCTATCCAGTGGTGAAAGATAAATGAAGTGTGTGCAACCAAGAAAGGTGATGGGTTGTTAGCAGATTTAATATGTAGTCAGGAGTTTTAGACTGTAAGAATTAGAAAAGCAGGTGAAGACACAGAGACTTAGCAGAGAACATTTTGGGTCTGTGTGGCAGGGACACTGCAGTTTGTTCTTTTGATAATCTCTAGTAGCACAAAACATTGTAGACTAAAGACTGCATATCTGTTGCTGTTTTAGTTTATATCCGATCTTGATATACTAGATGGATTTTCATTAAATATCCTTGTGCTGTCACATATTATTTGCTTTGTATTTAGGTTTGAAAGCTATAGAAGGAAAAACAAGAGTTGTATGTTTGTTTTAGACTTTTCCCATTTCCCTGAGTTTGTATTACCATTCAGTTATTATATATATAGAGATCAGTGGTGCTGGGACAGACCTACATATCAGTGGGAAAAGGAGAAACGTGGCTCCCTAAAAAAACTGTTTTTCAAAATCTGGCAGTTTTCAGAGGTGATTGTTTTAGTGATTATATAGGGTCACACGTTTTAGTTGTGATTGTTCACATCTCAACTAAGCAAGCTTCCCTGTGTGTCTGACAAAAAAAAAAAAAAAAAAAAAAGAGTATGACACATGCATTCCTAGTAAATAAAAAAAGTAAATGAAAGTGGCAGAATTTAGAGGGGGGTAGGCAACAATTAGAATTTCTGATTGAGGTTTTACTAAACAGAATAGAAAATGAGAAGGCATAGCAAATGCAAGACTGCAGGAACTGAAGTATCATAGCAATATGACGTTTGTTACATAACTTGTTGTATAAGAAGTAAATCCTTTTTAGAACGTTGAGTTTCTAAGCTGATAGAATGGAGGACCGAGCCGTTAATAAACGAGTGAGCATATCATTCCGAGGGGGGGGGGGACATTAAGAAGGGAAAGGACATTATGCAGGACTTTTATTGAGCAGCATATAAGGATCAGAGACAGATCTACAGGAGAGAAGGAGGCTTCTGCAAGGCCTAGTTCTGCTAATAGTATCTACTAAGTAATGACAGCTGACTGAAACAGAGGTATCTAAGAAGCAATACGAGGTACTGGGCACATAAGGGAAGGGACTGTTCCTAGGACTGATGGGGTTGTATTGGCTTTTACATGCACTTTAAGATTAAGTAGAAGCTAATGTTAGTAAGATGCTTTAACAGAATGTATATATATTTATATGCTTTAACAGAATGTATATATATATATATATATATATATATATATATATATATATATATATATAAAGGATTTTAACCTAGCATCCTTTCAAAATGAACTCAAAGAATATAACTGGTCAACTCTAAAATACCTCCCAATAAACGAAGCAGTAACCCATTTCAACAATACCTTCCTACAAATTCTACACCATCATGCCCCACCCCGCTTAATTAGACTAAGCTCCAAGGCAGCCCCATGGCTCTCCAAAACTACTAAACAAAATATGCGAGCTAGAAATAAATTATGGACTAAATGGAGGTCCACAAAAAACCCTACTGACCACCAAAACTTCAAACACCTGAGAAACACAACAAAGAAACTTATCTATCTGGATAAAAAAAACTATCACTTTAAATATCAACAAAACCAAAACCCCAAACAATTTTGGTCAGGAATAAACAAACTACTCCATCCAGGGAACACCAAAACACCTACCCCAGCTAGCCTAGCTCAAACCCAACCTGACATAATAGCCAACACTTTCAACGACTTCTTCTCTCAAACAGTCGCCTCTGGCAAACACCATGACTCCCCTATCCCTCCAAATAACCCCT
>NC_056751.1:777424316-777551026 GCF_019279795.1 Protopterus annectens
TGGTCAAAGTCACAGTCTACATATGATCCCAGATCTCTTACCACTTGTAGGTACATAGGGTATTGTTGTTAACTGGATAGTGTGAAGGGACATTGTTTTTACTGAAGGGAATGATGATGCATTTCTTTGCATTCAGTTTGAGACCGTGACTAAGACCCCAGTCATTGGTCTGCATAAGACCCTCCAGAAATACACTGACATAATTTGGAGATTCAATAATTGCACCCAGTTTGCAGTCATCCTCACATGTGGTCAGCCACAGCCCTAAGTTTTGGCATGAACGTCTGAGAAGTATATACCAAACAATAGAAGACCCAGCACTGATCCATGTGCACTCCACTGGTGACCGGTCTGCTGGTTGATGTGGAGTCACCAACTCTGATAGTATGTGACCAGTTTGTGAGTCAGTTGGCAACTCATCTAGCAATGAAGGAGTTTACATTCAATTTGCTAAGTTCATTGATAACACCTTAGTGTGGGATTGTGTCAAAGGCCTTTTCCACGTCAAAGTATGATGTGTGCACAGATTTGCCCTCGTCAATGGAATGGTTACATTTTTAAAGAAATCTACCACATTCAACAGGTCGGCTCTACCCTTGATGAAGTTGAATTGGGTTGGATCCAGGGTTTAAGGTCATCTATGTATTTATTTATGAGGTCCATGGTGATACTTTCTATGGCTCTGCAGGTGACTTCTGCTTATATTAGTTACCTTTTCTCTTAGTTATTAAGAGTACCTCATAAGTTTAACATTATGCTTCCTGTGTTTTTTTGCAAAATTATACCAAAGTGTAAACATATACTTTGCCCATTTACTGCACTGTTGTATCCAGTATTGCTCTAGGAATATCATAAGCTCTTTGGTCCTTTATCGCATCTTTACACTGTTGGTACCATAGTCCTACAGAACAATAATTCATAAATAAATCCCAATACCTTTCGTCTTTTCCCTTTTGTGCAATAACTAGCACTGACTTTATACTGAGCAATAACTTACAAGTTAGTTTCCTTTTCTCTTACGTTACGCCACAGTACTACAGGTATTGCCTCTTTTCCTCAGACTCACTATTAGCAGTTTTGTACATTCTACTGCCTTGCACTACACTCCTGCACTGACACTATTTGTGATTGCAGTTGGTACAATACATTACACACTTTCATTGAACTTCCTTTCCTCTGTTGGACCCTGTCAACATTCTGTTTCGCTCCTATACCAAGATACCAGTAACACGTACCATACTGTCCTAGGGAATGTTAGCACTGCTGCCAGTGTTTCATTATTGCATGTATGGGGAAACAGGAACCTGCAGTTAAAAAAATACTGAACAGTAATGCAAGCTAAAAGTAAAATGGTGAAATAAGACTAAAATTTAAAAAAAATATACTAAATGTGGACAAAGGTTGCCCATATTTACATTTTCTTCTGCAATAAGCCTTAAATAAAAAGTAAAACTAATCATTTACTTGGTTTGTCCTGTTACTTGTATGCAAGCTGGATGATTCCTGTTTCCAAGATATTAGCATAGTACTTAAATATGGAAAATTAAACACAGAACGTTAATGTGAATAACAAATATCCAAGCCCATTTGAAAAAAACAAGTCTCAGTTTTTCTCTTTATTCAGAAAATTTCCAGTTTTACATTAAGATAGCAAATATATGTGTGTAGGAGCCTTTTGGTAGCAGTTAAATTAATTGTTGAAGGTAGATGAGTCAGATAATTGAAAGTAGATTGCTGAAATTATATTTGAAATAAGTACAACTCTGCACTGTTATAGTTCCTAGAACTTTTTTTCCAATGCTAAAAATAATGTGTCCTTATTTTTAAAGTTACAATCACGTCACAAATACTAGAACAAAAAAATAATAAGATTCTACATATGCAGTTACAGAGCTTACTTCAATTAAAATGTCACAAGGAACATTATTACTAACTTCGTATAAATGTGTATAAAAATAATCAGTTATTATGATACCAATATATACAATTTGAGAGGGTAAACTTTTCAGAAATCATAGAACAAAATCTTCCTGTAGTATATTGTAATAAAAGCACTGTAACATTTTAAATACACCCAAAATATCTTTACCATGTGAGCAGTTGTTTACAAAAGGCAAAATAAGACTGCGTTCATGAAAAGTTTGCATCTGTTCCAAAAACAATATTGTTGAAATGCTTTTGAGTATATTTTTTCACAGAATTATAAGGAAATACTAAACTACAAAAGGTGATTGCTGTGACAGCGCTTCTAAAACTTGCTTGGAGAAAGGCATATATTATCAGAACTTTGTCAGTATAATCATAAGAAACAAGTATATGACTATGGTTAATATGCATGCATATCAAAGCTTTATGCAGAAATGTATGAAGTCTACTTTGTACTGAACATTCAGAATCATTTTAACATATGCATGACTTTTATTATTTTGGACTGCTCTTCCCATGAGAAAACAAACATAATTATTTCCTGGTTAAGAAATATACTTTAAATGCAGAAAAGTACAAATTATTATTGCAAATAAAAACAGCAAGTCATTTAGATATATAAACCTCGGGGTCTAGATGATTGTCATTGTTGAAGTGACACTCCAAACCTATGTGCAAAAAAAAAAAGGGAAAAGAAGTCGTGGATGGATGGATTTAAATATAGATCATCATCATCATCAGCCCCCTTTTTCTAATTTTTTCTACATGGGGTCGGGGTATCGCGTTACTGTCGCCAACTCTCTTGAGTTAGTGCTACACACCTGCCTTCGTTGACACTCATGTCTAACTGTTGCAGATCTTCTTTCATACAATCCATCTTTCTCTTTGTTGAATATCATCATTTCCTCTTGCATTCTTCCTGTCTGTTCCAAATTTTCTTCACTGGATTGTCTGTTGCTTTTCTGCACGTGTCCTCAGCACTGTAATCTGTTTGCTTTGACCTTTTCTGTAACTGGAGCTACTTTAGCTTCTGCTCTGATTAACTCATTTCTTCATCTGTCCCACAGTCTGCATCCTATCATCCTTCTCAAGCATGTCATTTCCATCACCTCTAGTTTCCTCATCCAAACAATTATTAAATATAGTTATTAAATGTTTTTTGAAAACTGTGGTGAGTTCATGAAGTGGTTTATAGCCAAATTTTACCCCCTACTGAATAAAAAAATGAAGAGAAAATATAGGAGAAGAGTCAATATTGAACATCTCTCATCCCCTATTTTTTTTTCGGGGGACCAAGATCCTCACACCACTTGAACTTATATATACTAACTCTTAAATCACTATGCTTCAAAGAAAAGGGAATATTCTAAGAAATGTCAATATCAGCCTTAGTATATGTCTGTCTGGATATTCAGTCTCATCATTACAATACCCACTATAATGGGCCATAATGTTTAAATGGTTAACACCAAAAGCCTTTTTGTTATAATGATACAGAGAATTCTACTTACTCAGTTATCAAAAGAGCTCCATACAGACAAACAGCAGTGTATACACTTCAAAGATTTTTAATGTACTAAAGGAATATTAGGAAAGAATTAGACCACACACTGAAGTCAATGTGTTAGACTAATCAGAAGACAATTAAAAGCACCCAATCCATATATCCACGGATGCCTGAATCAACTAATCCAATCACTGATCCTCAATCTGCTTATCCGGACAGCAATCACTAATTCAAAGTGCTATAGAAAACAATGATATTAAGATGATATGCTTTCATGTAAGTAAAACTGTTTGAAGGAAATTAGACAAAATATTGGCATGCAGTAGGCTTTGCTTTGCACTGTAATATTTATGACAGATTTCAAAACTGCAGCTATCATGTTATAGCTCTTGATTCAGAAGTAAAAGACATTGTATTAATCAAGCACTTTGTTAAGAAAGCAAGTATTATGACAGGTGACCACCTCTTCAGTTAATGTTAAAATAAATAGCTCGATACCTTGGACAAGATGACATTTTGAGCAACAGATATGATAACATCTTCCTGTGTTAGATGTTAGACTGTAATAAAATAAGAAATCCCACATTCCTTACCTTAAGAAACCCATTCAGTTTAGTTTGAACAATTATCATTGGAACTCATAAATAATGCTTATCTTTTTTGAGGCTTAAATCGTTTACTGATACTGTGGTCTTTACTAGTCTGGATCCTAATTTTTCTGACGGAATCTTTATCTGTATTATGTAAGGGACAGGGAGATCTGTTATCAGTGCAATACATGCACTGGGCCTTTATTATAATATGTTGTCAGTCAGTCGGTCGTATCATGTATACTAACAACTATATAAAGGAGAAGGCATGACTTTCTGAAATGCTATTGGGTAATAGCAGAGAAGCTATGCAGAAATTTTGTATTTTTACTCTATTCTTATTACCTAAAAGGAGAGTTCAATGCAGGTGATAGCACTATAACTACGCCACATATTGTGTTACAGATGTCACCAGTGATGAAAAATAAACATTCTCTGTTCTATAGCATCTTAAGAAGGGCTATAATAAAGTTTAGGATACAAAACGTAATCTGCTAAATTTCATTTTATAGACATCTCCCACCTCTAAAAAATAAATAAATAAATAAATGTTTGTGAATTTTCTGTTTTGATTGTGGTGCTTTATGACCTTCTGCATACTAACTGCCAGACCACTTCTGCTGGTCTCTCTCCTATTCCTTCCAAATAAGTTCCCAGGTTAGTTGCAGCCTTTATTACCCTCAGGTGGGTCTACAGTCTACAGTGGAAATGCATGTATTAACACCTCCTACCTAGGTAAAGCAGAGCTTAAGGTTGGCAGCCAAGTAGAGACAAGGTTGTCATACAGGTAATAAAACAGGGTTGTCTAATCTTATCCCTGGCCTACATGTTCACATTCACTGCAACTTCATATCTGTGTGCTCCTGCACACCTGTGTCTGTCAAATGTGGCAACAGTTTGGTGTATGTGAACATATTGGCTCATTTGTTGCTTGCTAGGTATCAGGTCTCTTTCAGAAGCCACTCATACAGTTATTTGGGTCTCTGTCCTTCCTCCAAGTAACACTACCTTGTATCAGCTGTCCCCTCCCACAACCCCAAGCTCTTCCTTCCTCCAGGTTATGTTACCTTTTATCAGTTGTTCCCTCCCTCAATCCCAAGCTGCCTCCTCCAATGCTTGGCTCATTAATCAACCCTAGATCTTCAGGACTGCAGTCAGTGGATTATTTCTCTGTGCTATACATATGAATAGGAATTGTGGTCAGTGGGCTGGACATCTGCCAATAGTTATGCATCCCCATATATCAGCCATTACAACAAGTTTCATATCTTCCTGAAGGAATACTGCATGCATGCATGTATGCATGTATTATGTATACATGTGAGAGTTTGGGAACAAAAATATAAAAATAAGTTAAGTGTTGACCTCTGACCACTCTTCGTGAAAGGTTTGAATCTCTTCTCCATGTCTTTTTCATGTTTTATCCCACTTTCCAACAACTCGAGTACTCTAACATTTAAACAGTCCATAGGCAATGTATTTACTACTGCTTTTCACAGGCCTATTTCTCTAAAAGTTTAGGATTTTTTTTAAAGATGTCAAGAACTCCATTATTAATTCAAAGACTCAGTAAACCTTGTGTCTTTGAAGCCAGCCAAATATGCTCTTCTCAGCACTTTCAGCATACCCAGAACTGCCTCCTGCAACGTATGGGGCTTTATTGTTTTTGATAGCTTATTTAAATATGCTTACAGATTCGGTTTTATTAGCCTGGTCACTCTCAATCCTGCTATGTCTTCATGTTTCACATTGCTCAGGTTTCTGCCTGTATGTCCTCATAGTTTATAATTCTATGTCAATCAGTACACATGAGACTGCCATCATTAGGCATAGCAGCTTCAATAATTAACACAATCTTTAACTCTTAAATCTCACTTAACCAATACATGGCTATGCTCCTGAACCATTCATAGATAAGAAAAGAATTCTGCAATGTCCTATTTACTCTGAACACTCTTTCTCTAGGTAATACTAGTTCTTCACATAAATCAGATCATGTCTAAACTTTGAACATAATGATACTCATTTCCTATTACATTTTAAATTGTGTATAGAAGGACTATAGTAAAATTATTCTCCTTAAGTTGCAATTATGTTACAATATCTATCCTCTAGTGCATCTCCTGGGTCTATATTAGATGATCAAACTTTCAAAAGTTCGACTGTCCTATGGTCAACACCATATGATCAAATTTTTGAAAGTTCGAACATTTTAACAGAGATATCCGTAGAGTGGAATGGGAAGATTTCCCTTTTCTTCACTGATGTGAGATCTCAGAGTTGGTATATATAAAGAGCCGGGGGTGTGGGGTGCCAGGGGGCTTGCCCCCCTACTTAAAATGTTCAGGTAGGTTATCTATATAGTTTAATTTTTTTTATTAGATTTTCGAACATTTAAAAGTTAGATCATATGGTGTCGACAATATTACAGTCGAACTTTTGAAAGTTCGATTATCTAACACCTACAGCTACAGACTAACAGTCAGTGTAGTATATCAATGAAATTTGCAATTATGTTGCAATATCCATCCTCTAGTCTATCTCCTCCCACTACAGGCTATCAGTGAGTGTAGTATATCTATGAAAATTGCTCACCCACCGATTGTCGTTAATAATACCTGGTTTGCACTCTATAAGTCACTCATTTCCTAATAGATTTCCTCACTTTGTTTATTTATGATTAATTCTCTCAGTTCCTGTACTAGACTATCTAACACTGCCAATAATAAGTTTATTTTCACTAATGTATTTTTATCCAATGTTATATGTTTAATATCTGTATTTCTGTGTGACAACTATCACATCATGCATATGTAAACCTTGTATTTGTAATTATAATCATTGTTACATGTTAAATGTGGAGCTTTTCTCCCTGGGCCTCCGGTGAAAAGGTTTTTGTCCAGTCTGACTTTCCTGGTAATGGAATGTAAAATAAAATAATAAAATAATAAATAAATGTTTGCCCTTTTTCTTCAAGCACAACATCTGCTCTTCTTGACTTTACTTTTTAAACAGCTGGTATTGCATGATCTCATGAAATCATTGCATCTTCACTTTCAATAATTTTTGTGGTACATTTTTTCCAATGTTTCTCAACTACTTGTATGTTGTTTCTACTAATCAACCTTGTTACAATATTGTGTCACTCGAAATGAAGACCCTCAGCTATAAATATAGCAGAGCCACCCACAAGGTGCCATATATTTTTTTTTTGGTTTTGTGATGCAGAACTTGTAGCTGCCTGTATCTCTCACAGTTTGAACCATGTTCCGTAATGTGACGACGAGCATTTACATTTATTTTTTTTGTAAACATTCATGCTTTAGGTCTTAATCAACATGTGGCTGTTCCAGCAGTTTTGTATACTTGGCACTATAATTCTAGAATTTTCCAATATCAACCTCATATCCCTTCTTTTTCATCAGCACACTTCTAGCCACTATGCATATCTATATATATATATATATATATATATATATATGTATATATATAGAGAGAAAGATACAGATACAGATGCAGGAACAAAGTTCAAAACAATTTCATTACCTAAAGTATAAAAGAAACAGAACTGAATGAAAGTCTAACCACAATTCAAGGACCACCAATTTTATTCAGTACTGATTTCATAAATAATAACCTCCTTTAGTATCAAAAAGAGTCTGCATTTAACCTCTAAACCACTGTAACATACCCAAAGTGTCCCACTTCAGTGTAATTATATGCCCCTTCAAAACATCAAAGAATCTGGATTACTATATAGACATCGAATACCAATGATCTCTGAAAACACGTCATTGTTATAATTACTTACTATCAGAATGTAGTTATTATTGTTACACACAAACACTTCTTCTAAAGCAAATAAAAGACATTCACCAGGATTCATTAAGGCAGAATTTTTGTGCAGGAGCAGAATAGCCATTTCTGCACGGAATATGGCTGCCAAACGATCCAGCAAATAGCTGATCTGAAGTGCACGAGTGTGCTGACACTGTTCCAGCATGGATATGGCTGCAGAATAATAATTACCTCATTTACTGGTGAAAACCATGCAATTGAGGTGAATTAGCAATTCACCAAGCAGCCAATTATTTGTGCAAGAACAGTGTTTGCAGAAATGTATTTGGTTACTAACTGATTACATTTCTGCAAATAACGAATCGGAGGCATGACAGCTCTCAAAAAAAAATGTATTATAGTGTTTAGGCATGCTAATGTCCAAATATATGGCCATTGGCATGGAAAACTGTTTTCTTTTTATAAAAATAAAAAAAAAAAATTTGGGACCAATCTCGGACGTTTAAGCATAGGGCAGTGGTGTGGAAATGGAATTGTCGAAAATAAAAAAAAATGTAAAAAATAAATTTTAAGGGAAATCTGCATTTTGCCATTATAGTCTATGGCATGCAGAATGAAAACAATACCAGGGAACAGTGGTTGTCAAGGGGAAAGGCTCTGTGTAAGTGCAGTAACTATGGATTAAGGCTGTGGGATATGCAAATGAGGGGAAATTTACTGAATCAGAAAAATCTTCTAAGTCCCAAACTGCACCTAACCGTGTAGGTGCTCTAGCATGATGGTGTAACTAGGAGTAGCAACAGATTTGAAAAGGGGGTGTGTAAGGCATGTTGTAAGCACATTGGAGCCCTAAGGTGCAGAGATAAGCTTAGCTAAGCACAGCTAAACAAGAGGGTGTGTCTGAGGCTGCATTGACTTATTCCATGAACTGAGGAGCATGTTCCATGTCCGGATGAGGGCCATTCTTAGTGTTTACATCAGCTAAATAGGTTTGCAAGGTGCGCACCCAGTCTAAAAAAAAAAAACAGAAATAGCAGGACTGTTTACATTTGGGCACCAGGTTTGAGCAGCGCCTCGGGGCTTAAAAGGGGAGGAAGTGGGAAGGGGAAATAGAAAAAAAAAGGAAAATAGCAGAATTAAAGCAATCAAGTACAAATAACATAGCTAGCAGGTGGAATGCATCATAGTCAGCCAATCACACAGGCAGCATCTGCAGCACAACAGTATAAAGTATGGAAACACCTTACAGTCTAGTTTGTCCCACAAACTCTGCACCATTGGTGTACACATGTGGGGAATTTTAACTGGAAAAATGTTAGGGGCTGTCATTGCTTTGATCCATCAGTATGTGCTAGAGGCTGAGGGTGGTGAGGAGGATAATGCTGGCAACCACCCCAGACCAAAAGAGTGTTCATACCCAGGGTAACCTACCAGGGGGCTACATGATCTGGGGATAGTAGAGTGCTACAGGGTGGACAGAGACATACTTCAGCAAATCACAAAGCAGTGCCGGCCTCAACTCAGAGCTAGAACTAACAGAGCGGAACCCATCCCAGTGGATACCAAGGTATGTGTAGCCTTAAGAATAAGAGCTACAGGTACTTTACAAAGACCTACTGGGGGCATCATAGGGGTCTTGCAGGCATCTGCATCCAGGGTACTCCACCAGTTCCTGGATGCTATGCTACCACATGTGGATGAGCACATTTACTTCCCCAACACCTGTGAGGAGAGGGCCAGCAATATGCATCTCTTCCACCCTGTAGCAGAATACCCAGAGGTACTGGGTGCCATAGCCTGCATGCACATCCACATTAAAGCACCACTCGGTGAACAGGGTAGGGTCTACATAAACTGCAAGGGATTCCCCTCCATCAACTGCCAGTTCTTGTGCAATGCCCAGGGCATTACCATGACTATGTGTGCTGGCAGCCCTGGAAGCTATCACGACTCTCACATCTGGCATTCATCAAAGCTGTACCAGGGATTTGCTAGTGGGGGTATCCCACATGGCCATCTGGTGGGAGATGCTGGCTATGCACTGGAGCCATGGATGATGACAGCCATCAGAAATTCACACACACTCACACAAGAATGCCATAATGAGGCACACACACAAACCAGGATCATTATAGAGCATGCGTTTGAGATGCTCAAGTCACGATTCCGCTGCCTTGACATATCTGGTGGAGCCTTGCAGTACTCTCCAGCCACATGTGCACACATGTTCATAGTATGTGCCATGCTACATAATATGATCCTGTGGAAACAGCTGCAGCAGGAACAGCACGGGGAAGGGCCACACAGACCACCACCACTGCCAAGGTCCCCACAGGCAGAGAAGGACTCACAGGAGGAGACTCCTGAGCCTGCTACTGTAGGCAGACGGAACCATGCCCAGTATGCTCAGGCCTTGGCAAAGGGGCAATGCATAGCACACACACTGACACTGTAAGGACCCCAAGGACTAACACCTCTCTCTGACTCGCACACACGGTAAAATGGATGACACACACATCGCATTACCTTTAACTTACTATGTATAGGCAGTGTACTGTGTGCATCCAACATTGCCGGCCCTCAAGCACCATCCTCACAACTGCTGCAAGCAAAAAGGAGGTCAGTCTTCTTAACAATAAATGAATGGATTACTATGTTTTGCTAGCATATCTATGGTAATGCTGCATGCATGCAAGGGAATGGGGTAGCCTACTGGGATAGCAGCACACAACTGACAGCTATGTGGGACACCAGGAAATGTCTGGCCAAAACTGGCCTCCACACACTATGCAGTAGTACCCAAGGTGGCAAATCCCACTGCAGTATATGTGTAGGGACAACTAACTGTGGGGGTCATACGTCACAGGCATGGATGTCAGGGTGGGGAGGGTCTCATAACCACCCCTCACACCTACACAGCAAGTCAGCTGTAGAAAACCACAGAGAAATGTCTGGTAAAGGCACACAAGTGGCAGCAATGTTGAATTACCCCCCTACAGACTCACAAAGTGATAGCACAGCAGGACCCATAGTTGCAGTAAGGCTATGAAGGGTAAGAAGTCTGAAACTCAAATGTATGCCAGTGCAATCTGACCTGGGCTTTTTACTGATATGCCTCTAATCCCCAAGACAGGGCACAATAGTATGGCAAATGGAACCAAAATGTAAAGCATATATCATCACAGTCTGTGCAAATGTGTACAGTTGACAGGTGTGCCCCCCACATATACCCACACAAATGCAGTAACATATTTTTGCAGGGAAATAACAGCATACCACAATTGGCAGGGCTGTACCAAAAAACATGAAAACCAGTTGCCTCTCCACAATGTGCAGGGTTCAATGAGCTATGTGTATGTGTGGTTAATACTGTCTGGATCTGGCCAGTATGTTCTCCTGGCAGTCGTCTTGTAGTGCCCTAGGTACAGTGCTGCCTTTGATAGGGCCATGTGCAGATAATTGCAGTGCCAACTGTTATGCATCTCAGTGATACCCACTGCTCTGCCACTGACATACCTGGAAGTCACAGTGCTATGTGGAATATACGACACATATTAGTGACATTTTGAAGGATGTGTAGCAGAGGTGCCAAGGCTTTTGTGAATATAAGTGTTTTTTGGTATTGTTGCCAGTGGTCATTCTGAATAATCCTTTTTTCTTATGTTTGCTTTTACATATAATGGACAGTTGAATGCACTCTGTACCCACACCCATAAATCCCAACCTCTGACAGCAAGATGTCTTGACAAGGGCAGAAATAAAAATGGAACAAAGGCAAAGTGATAGGTATGTATTGTAAATATCACCCTTACATACTGAGAAAGTTGGTAGGTTGAGGGGTCTGCAGTAGCGGGAATTGTCTAAAGGTTATGTAGTCTGAAACAGTAATCTCTGTCATTATATTGTAACATCACTCTTCAATTATATGTAACTAACTTGCCATAAAAACACAAGTTTACATAGAAAGGATGAAATCTCTAGCCAAACACCTGAACAACCTGCCAAAAAATGTACAGGTGAGAGGTATGCCCACACAAGGATATGACATCTCAGGTTAGAAAGATAACACACAAGCAGGAGATCCACAGCCAGTATATCACCAGATTGCTGGACTGTTTACACAGCCATGTCATTACTAAAGTGGCTTTAGCCAAACTTCACAAATGGCTTTGTTGGGCAAGAATTTACATAGCTATCCTCCTAACATTGGTCTATGCATCATACAACTAGTATTCCTCTGGTAAAGCACTCTGATGATCTGAGGATGTCTGGCACTAGGTAATGACACAATACATTGCAGTATCAGACTACAGATATGTCAGAAAACGTTTGCTAAACAAAACAAGTACCCTGGGGAAAGTGCTATGTACTCCTGAGAGGTATAGCTGGTTGTAGCACACAAAACCCTGGACAGGAGTACACTTATCTCTGGAATGGAGTCTCAGTCTAACTGTAGAAGGTCACACTGGGCATGCTCCTACACTTAGAGAATCACATGACATGTTGGAACCCACATCGGAATATATGACTGTATTGTGTATATATGTCTGTGCATACAGACAGCTATGTACACCTCAATGTCCTCACACACACACACACACACACACACACACACACACACACACACACACACACACACACACACACACACACACACACACACACAAAACAGACAGGATTACCTTCAGCTATCTGTAGGTGGCCCATATGTGGTATATCTGTATCTGTTACATGAGATATGCCCACATATATATATATGGGCAACAGATAGCAACAGTGGTTCCTCTCCACAAAGGTGGTGCCTCAACAGACCCTGGAAACTATCGCCCCATAAGCCTGACTAGCTTGGTCTGCAAAGCTATGGAAAGGATCATCATGGACCTCATAAATAAAGATATTGGGGACCTACAGACACTGGATCCTACCCAGTTCGGCTTTGTTAGGGGCAGATCCTGCCTCTTAAACCTGGTTGACTTCTTTGAAACAGTCGCCAAGGCCATTGACGAGGGGAAGGTGGTCCACACAGCCTATCTGGACCTCGAAAAAGCCTTTGATACAATACCCCACTCGGGCATTATAGATAAGCTCACCAGCTTAAATATAAACCCCTATGTCACTAGATGGGTTGCATACTGGCTCAAGGACAGAACCCACATGGTTAGAATTGCTGGAGCCATGTCAGACTCCAAACCAGTTACAAGTGGCATCCCACAAGGCTCAGTCCTGGGACCTCTCTTGTTTGGTATATATTTCTCGGTGGTACAGGCCAACACGGAAGGACTGTGGCTGACCAAGTTCGCAGATGACTGCAAACTAGGCGCCATAATCGACTCTCCAGCCAACACAAGCATCCTCCAAAAGGGCCTCACAGAAACAGACAACTGGTGCCAGAGCCATGGACTCAAGCTAAACGCCAAAAAGTGTATAGTCATCCCTTTTGGCAAAAACAAAGTGCCCACAAATTACCACATAGGTGGTAATCCATTAAGTACAGAAGAAGTAATTAGGGACCTGGGGACCCAAGTTGATAGCAATCTCTCATTTGACAACCACGTGGCCAAAGTGGTTAGAAAAACATTTTATATAGCCCACCTAATCATGAAGGGATTCACATCTAGATTAGGGGAGGTCATCGTGCCTCTTTACTCATCCCTCATCAGGCCCATAATCGAGTTCAATGCCCCTTTTGGGATGTACCTTACCAAACACCTGCAGCAACTGGAAAGACCCCAAAAGTACCTCACCAAGAGGATCAAAGGGCTCAAACAGATGTCATATGCTGCCCGGTTAAAGAAATTCCAGCTCTACTCAGTGGCATACCGCCTGCTCAGAGGTGACCTGTGCCTGACGTATAAGGCCATGTCCAACCCGGAATTAAGGGACATGCTGCACCTCAGAAAATCCAAATCCCATCGAGCTACACGCTCGAGAGACTTGAACCTCAGCACTGAAATAAATAGGACATGCTGGAGGGACAGACTCATAACCTAGAGGCTCCCTTCACTCTGGAATAAAATCCCAGTCCAGGTTAGGCAGAGTCCCTCACTGACTCTCTTCAAGAGGAATCTTGATGAGTGGATGGGAGATCGTAGGTTTACCCCGGGTATCACTTCTGTGTCACTGTTAGACAGAGGCACAGTATACTAACCTTGAAAAAGGGCATAGCAAAATTAATTTAAAATGGGTGGCGAAAGCCAAACACACTCTGGCTAGGCTTATAAATGCCCTAGGGCAGATAGCCTAGTATGAACCTATGAACCTATGAACCTATGAACATATGTCAAGCATGCACACACATAGATTGGGGAACTGAGAGACAGAGAGTGATAGAGAGAGAGAAAGAGAGAGACACACAGGGGGACACAGACAGAGTGAGTCACACACACACAGATACTTTGAATGGCATACAGTGATGTCCTGCTGTGGACAGTGGCATACCAGTTGCACGTGCCAGCATAAAGGGTGAGCCCCATTGTGTAACAGTACTGAGGTTGGGTTTATAATATCACATCACCTGTGTGTGTGTGTGTGTGTGTGTGTGTGTGTGTGTGTGTGTGTGTGTGTGTGTGTGTGTGTGTGTGCATGTGTGTGTGTCCGTGGTCTATGTATTTGGAGACTCTTCCCACTCAGTACACTTTACATTGCCCTACTTCATAAGATCTGCTGCCGTCATTCACCTTAGAAGTACCACTTGACACCAGTCTCCCCTGTAAGCTCTGTAGCACATGCAATAGCTGCATAACACTATAGTACAAATTACGAGATAGGTAGGAGTTCTACACTCAGTACTGACAATTGTGTGTGTGACAATTGTGTATGTGAGAGTGAGGGAGTGTGTGTTTGTTTGTTTGTAGGTGAAACAGTTTTAGGACATTCCCAACCACAACACTTCCCAGTGCCCCACTTTATCAGTCCTGCTGATGTCATTCCCCTTATTGGCACTTTTGGCCAGTTGTCAGCCCGGGGTTCTAATCTCAGATCTGGCAAATGAGTGTGTGTATGTTTGTAAGAAGAAGTATTTTAATAAGTCTCCCACCCACTGCCCTACATTATCACTCCTGCTGATGTCATTCCCCTTATCAGCAGCTTTGGTCAGTTGTCAGCCTAATAAGCTCTGTAGCACATGTGATAACTGCATAACACTTTAGCGCAAATCACTAGACAGGAGTTCTAATTTCAGATCTGGCAAATGAGTGTATGTTTGTAAGGAGAAGTATTTTGATAAGTTTCCCACCCACTGTCCTACTTTATCAGTACTGCTGATGGCATTCCCCTTATCAGCACCTTTTGCCAGTTGACAGCACAGGGAGCTCTGTAGCATGTGTGATAACTGTGTAACATTACAGTACAAATAACTAGATAGGCAGGGGTTCTATTCTCAGATCTGGCAAATATGTGTGTTTGTAGGAAAAAGTATTTTGATAAGCTTACCACCTACTGGCCTACTTTATCAGTCATACTGATGTCACTCCCCTTACAGGTTCATAGGTGTGTACTAGGCTAATGGCTCTGGAGCCTTTACAAGCCTAGCCCATAGAAGTGCCCTGCCATTGTGCCACCCAACTTTAATTCCCAGCGTCTCTATCAAGTAAAGCTACTGGAGTGATCTCTGGGGTGAAATTTCTATTACCCATCCACTCATCAAGATTTCTCTGGAACAGGGTCAGCTAGGTGCTTTGGTTGACATGTATAGAAAGTCTATAACAGGGCATGTGCAGTGTCTGGGTGAGGAACCTGTCCCTCCAGCATGTTGTGTTGATTGTGGCAATGAGGTCAAGGTCCATGCAGTGTGTGGTGCAGAGGGATTGGGATGTCTTCAGATGTAGCATTTCTAAAAGAGCTGGGTCAGACATGACTTTGCAAGTCAAGCAGAGATCGCCTCTAATTAGGTGATATGAAACAGAGAATAGCTGGAGTCTTTTGAGTCTGCCTGTGTAGAACATGTGTTTAATGCCCAGGATCCTCTTTGTGAGGCACTTCTGTGACTTCTCCAGCTGTTGCAGGTGTCTAGTGAGGGACATGCCAAATGGGCCATTATACTTGATGATTGGTCTAATGAGGGAAGAGTACACAGAGAAGATGACCTCTTTCTTGCTGGATGCAAAACCCTTGGTAATGAGATGTGCCACATAGAAGGATTTCCTGACCACAGTGGCAACCTGTGTGCCCAGATCTCATATAATGCCTACAGTGTTCAGTGGGCTCCCATCGATGTGGTACTTAGTGGGAATTGTGTTCTTACCAAAGGGGCTGATGATGCATTTTGTGCTGTTAAGCTTCAGGCCATGGTTTCCACACTAGTCAGTGGTCTCAGTGAGGCCTTTTGTAGGATGTCTGCATCACTTGTGGAGTTAATGGTAGCTCCCAGCTTACAGTTATCTGTGAACTTGGTCAGCCAGAGCTCCTTTGTGTTTGCCTGGACTCCTGAGAAGTAACCGCTGAACAGGAGGGTACCCAGGAGTGATCCCTGTGGGACTCCACTCATGACTGTTTGGCAGTCTGACTTGGATTCACACTGTGTGTTCTATCTGTGAGCTAATTTGCAACCCCCCTAGTGATATAGGGGTTGATGCCTAGTTTAGTGGCTTCATCAATAATTCCTGACTGAGGAATGGTATCAAGAGCCTTGGCCAGATTTATGTTGGCTGTATGCAGTGCCTTACCATCATACACAGCCCTGGTGACTGACTCAAAGAATTCATGCAGGTTAAACAAGCATAATATCCCTTTCACAAAGCCAAACTGTGTGGGGTCCAGAGTTAGGAGATTACCTATATCTTTGTGGATCAGGTCTCTGATGATGCGCTCCATAGCTGTACATATCAGACTCATCAGGCTAATGGGATGATAATTCCCAGGGTCTGTAGTCGCTACCCCTTTAAGGAGAGGGATGACTGTAGCAGTGCACCATTTGGGAGAGACAAAGCCTGAGATGACGCTGTGACTAAACAGGGCACACAGATGTAGTGCCAGGTATCTTTGTAGTTCATGTAGAACACAGCCAGGGATATTTTTGGGTCCCTTGGAAGCTGTATTGTTGCCGGAGACAATGCAGGCTTAACCCGGGCTGCAGGAATCCTGGGTGACTGGCATTTTTCTGGCATTCTGATTGTTCCCTTAGGGGGGAGAGAGGAGTAAAGCTGGCACTAAATGTGTTGGCAAGAATATTGGCAATATCTATTCGCTCAGTATAGGAGGCAGCATTGTGCAGTAACTCAGAGCACTTCTGAGTACTGCTGTGGAGGTTCCTGATATAACTATCAAAGGATTTGTGATTGTGGTCAGTGTCTGCTGCAATTCTGCTGTCATAGGTGGCTTTAGATGATTTCATGAGGGATCTCATAGGTTCATAGGTTCATAGGTTCATACTAGGCTATCTGCCCGAGGGCATTTACAAGCCTAGCCCATCGTTTTGTGGCTTACGCCACCCCTTTAGTATGGGGAACTATACCCATTATTTTGCTGTGCCTCTGTCGAGCAGTGACACTGAGGTAATCCCTGGGGTATATTTGCGATCTCCCATCCATTGGTCAAGATTTCTCTTGAACAAGGCCAGCGAGGTGCTCTGCCTCACATGTACCGGGATTTTGTTCCACAGCATAGGGAGTCTTTGGGTGATGAATCTATCCCTCCAGCACGTCCTATTAATAGCCGTGTCGAGGTTTAAGTCTCCGCCCTTGTGGCTCTGATGGATCTAGATTTTTGAGGTGAAGCATATTCATCAAATCTGGGTTTGACATGGCCTTGTATGTTAGGCAAAGGTCACCTCTGAGCAAGCTGGCGACTGAATAGAGCTGGAGTTCTTTCAGTCGGGCAGCATAGGATAGATTTTTGAGACCCTTTATCCTTTTGGTGAGGAACTTTTGTGGCCTCTCCAGCTGCTGCAAGTGTCGGGTCAGATACATTCCGAATGGGGCATTGTACTCAATCATTGGTCTGATGAGTGATGAGTAAAGGGAGACTATAACCTCCCTTGATCTAGATGAGAATCCCTTCATGATAAGGTGGGCAATGTAGAAGGTCTTCCTAACTACTTTAGCTACATGGGTGTCGAATGACAGACTACTATCAACCTGGGTCCCCAGGTCCCTGATAACTTCTTCTGTGCTCAGTGGATTGCCACCTATTTGGTAGCTAGGGGTAACCTTGTTTTTCCCGAAGGGTATGACTATGCATTTTTTGGCATTTAACTTTAGGCCGTGGCTCTGGCACCAGTTATCTGTTTCTGTGAGACCCTTCTGAAGGATATCTGTGTCAGATGTGTTTTCTACTATGGCGCCCAGTTTGCAGTCATCTGCAAACTTTGTCAGCCATAACCCTCCTGTGTTTGCTTGTACTTTGGAAAAGTAGATGCCAAACAAGAGTGGGCCCAGGACTGAGCCCTGTGGGACACCACTTGTGACAGGCTTTGAGTCTGACATGGCGCCAGCAACTCTGACCCTGTGGGTTCTGTCACTCAGCCAGTTTGCAACCCATCTTGTGATGTATGGGTTAACATTTAAGCTGATGAGTTTTTCAATGATACCCGAGTGGGGTATTGTATCAAGGCCTTAGCCAGATCGAGGTAGGCTGTATGGACTGCCTTTCCCTCATCAATGGCTTTGGTGACTGTTTCAAAAAAGTCAACCAAGTTTAAAAGGCATGATCTGCCTTTGACAAAGCCAAACTGGGTTGGATCCAAAGTCTGCAAATTCCCTATGTCTTTATTTATGAGGTCCATTATGATCCTCTCCATGGCTTTGCAGATAAGGCTTGTCAAGCTAATGGGCTGGTAATTTCCATGGTCGGTGGAGGCACCGCCTTTGTGAAGTGGGACCACAGTTGCAGTGCGCCACTCCCTGGGTACGTATCCAGAGGTAAGACTTTGATTAAACAGCTGTCCTAGCTGTGGGTTTAATTCCTCATTGAGTTCGTGGAGCACACAGCCGGGGACACCATCAGGTCCCATGGATGCTGTGTTTTTGCTTTGGAGAGAGCAGTTCTCACTTGGGCGCTGGAGATGTTTGGGGGCGGCAATGGTTTGGTACAGATATCTCTCCTTTGGGGAGGGGAGAAGTTTGCACTGAACCTGTCAGCCAGTATGTTGGCAATGTCTGTAGGATCAGTAATCTTCACATCATTTTGAACTAGTTCTGAGCATATCTGGGAGTTTCCTCCTAGGTTTCTAACATAGCTAAAGAAGGCCTTATGATTGTCTTTTGAGTCTTTAGCTATTTTTCTCTCGAAATTTGCTTTGGATGATTTTATGAGAGCTCTTAGTTTTTACTTATAGTGATCAAGGGTGTCTTACCTTTTAAGGATTTTGCTCTATCTTGTAGTAGCTTCCTCCTTTTGTTGTAGAGTTTGTTTATGGCTGGGTCCACCAGACTGGATGCTTGCCTTTGGTACAAAGAGTCTTTGTTTTGCTTGGGATTGCCTTATCCATGCAGTCCTGCAGGTGCTGGTAGAAGGCATTTGTAAGTGATTCAGCGGCTTGAGTACTGTTTTCCGCTGGCTCGGGGCCTTAAAGGAGACCACACTAGTCTTTAGAAGTGTGAAGTCAGCTTTTGAGAAGTTCTTTACTGTGGTCTTTTTATTTCAGGTGGGGTGGGATGAGGACCTCCAGCGAGATTAGTTTGTGATCTGATCTCACCAGTGAGGGTATACTTCGGTGTTGAACATTGTGCTCCCATGTTCGTGATGATGAGATCAAGTATGTTATCTCCTCTTGTGGGGATGGTGACTAGTTGTTCCATGGCATTTGAGTTTATGAATTCCAGGAACTTTTGGGCTAGGGTGTTTGGGCTTGAGTAGTGTTCCCAGTCTATATTTGGGTAATTGAAGTCACCTAGTATGATGGTGTTTGGTGATACATTTATCCCTCTAGTGTTTTCAGGAAGGCCATGTGAGGTTCCTGAGTTTGTGAGGGTGGCCTGTAACATGCTACAATTTGCAGAGCAGTCTTGCCTACGGTTAATTGCACCTGGATGGTCTCCGATGCATCATGCGTTGCCACCAGTCTTGAGGTGTGGGTGTCCTTGATGAATATGGATACCCCCCCTCCTTTCTTGGTATTTTCCTGATTTTGGGGCCGGAACGCATGATATGAGGTAAAACCTGATAGCGCTGGGGTGCTCTCAGGAGCCTTGAACCAGGTTTCTGTCACAGCACAGACATCGATGTTCTCCATACTGAGAAGGGCCTCGAGTGCGTGCATTTTGAGATTTAGACTTCTGGCATTGAGCAGCATTACCCTTAGTTTTTTTCCTTTTTTGTGTTCTAGGGTGGTAGGTTTAGAATTTGAGCCTTGCCTAAAAAGGCACTATGGGGTGGCAAGAGCCTTTGCCAATATCTGGAATCCCAGGGTGACAGGTGCAAGCCGTCCCTTGCGAGCAGCCTGGCTTGTCCAGCATGTCATCCCAGGCAGACAGATACTGGATCCCCTTTGAATGACACCAGTGTTTAAGCCAATTGTTAAAGCTGATCATCTTATCTCTGTATTGTGGCATCATTCTTGGTGAAGGTAGGATACTGCTCAAGGTCAGGGTCATACCTGCCTGGGCTACATAATCAGAGAGCTCCTCAATGTCTCTTTTCATGTAGTCCAAGGAGGTACGTCTCAGGTCGTTTACACCAGCGTGGACAATGACTGAGTCGTATTTGTACCTGCTGTTGAGAGACCTGAGTGCTTGCGTTATGTGGCGGATTCTAGCGCCCGACAGACAGCTTACTGTGACCTTCTCCTTACTCAGTCTGGTGAGCGGGACGTCAGTGTGTCTGACTATGGAGTCACCAATGACTAGTGTGTCTGGCATTGTGTTTGGCCTTAAGGGCTGTGACTGTTTGACACTCTGACTGTGAGGTCTATGTGTTGCAGGTGTTGTGTTCTGAGGTGGTGGTTGTTTGGGTGTCAGTTGTCAAGTTGTTGTTGAGGCTACTAAGGGAGTTTTACCACTCTTGGGACTCCACCTTTTTCTGAAACAATTTCTTCCTTCTGTTGTACAGGTTATTAATGGCAGGGGACCACCAGATTGGCCTCCAGTGTTTGGAGGAGAGTGTCATGGTTCTGTTGGGTATGGCTAGTTCCATGCATTGATGTACATGTTTGTGCAGTGTATTTGTGCATGATTCATCAGTCATGCAGAAATTTCCATTGGCATGGTTGCTGTGAAGTTATCCACCTCTGTTTTTAGGAGTTCAAAGTCAGTTTTGGAGAAGTTTTTCAAAGTGGTTACCTTTGTTGGGGTGTGTGGGTAAGATGTGGATTTCCATGGTGATTACTTTATGGTTGGATCTGACCAGGTAGGGATTGACTACTGTTGTCAAGCAACAGTCCCATATGTTAGTAATCAACACAGAACAAGGATGTTGCTTCTTCTACTGGGTGTCAGAATGAGCTGGTCCAGGGCATTGGAAATGATGAATTCCAGGAAGCATTTGGCCAGTGTATTGGTGCTTGATTATCTTTCCCAGTTGATTGAGGTGTAGTTGAAGTCTGCTAGTATGAGAATTTTGGGTAGGACCTTGATAGATTCCAGGGTGTTGAGGAATGTGGATTGAGAGTCTGGGGACATGGATGGGGACCCATAGCAGGCTATGAGCTGGATGGCATTATTACCTGATGACAGTTGTACCTGAAATATCTCAGTTGCATTATGCTGGGATACTAGTCTGGAGGTGTGCATATCCTTTATGAATTTGGATACACCACCAGTTTTGGAGCTGTGGTCCATGTTTTGGGACTGACAGGTGTGGAATGAGTTATAGCCTGGTAGTGCAAGGATGCTGTCTGCTGCTGTAAACTAGGTCTCCGTTACAGCACAAATGTCATTGTTCTCCATTTTGAGGAGTGCTTTGAGTGACTGCATCTCGAGATTTAGATGTCTAGTTTTGAGCAGCATGACCCTCAGATTGCATTTATGTATAGCTGTTATGGTGGTAATTTGATATGGAACACCAGCTAAAAAGGCACTACAGGGGTGGCAAGACTCTTATCCAGTACCTGGAAACCCAGGGGTGACAGATGCAGGCCATCGCTGGCAAGCCATTGCAGCCGTCAATCATGTCATCCCAAGCAGACAGATACTGGATCCCCTGAGAATGACACCAGACACTTAAGCCAATTGTTGAAGTCAATCGTTTGTTGCCTGTAGTGCTGTATCATTCTGGGTGACAGTAGTATACTGCTCAGGGCTACTTTCATACCTGCCTGGCCCACATAATCTGAGAGCTCTACCATGTCTCTTTTCATGTAGTCCAGGGAGGTGTGTCACAGGTCATTCACACACATAATGGACAATGACAGAGTGATACTTGTAGTTGTTATGGAGTGACCTGACTGGGTGTGTTATGTGTTTGATTCTGGCACCTGATAGACAGCTGACTGTTACCTTCTCCATATTCAACCTAGTGAGTGGGACATCTGTGTGCCTCACTATTGAGTCACCTATGATTACTGTATTGGGCAGGGTGGTTAGCCTTAGAGGCTTAGGTTGAGGGATACACTGTGCAGGTGAGATATGTGTCCTGTGGTTTGTGCTGTGTTGTGGTGGTTGAGTGGATGTCTGTGGAGGTGGGTGTGTGGTTTTTGTTTGTATGTCAGAGCTGTGATAGTGGGTGTTCTGGAGGGGTATCTGTTCCATGTGGTGTGGTGCAGGTGTTGACCCTTCTTCTTTTGACCAGCTAGTCCAGTCTTCACTGGAGAGTGCATATCTTCCAATTTGATGATATAGGGGTATCTCTCACAAGTCTAACTGTTGAGAGTTTAGAGGAGAGGGTTGTCTATGTATATGAGACAATTGCAACAGTGCCTCAGAATGCCTAAGTGCACCAGGTTAATGGGCAAAAGCACAGGGAACTGCACTTCAATCATACCAGGAGGGATGGTCATAATTACTAAGTACTGGAGCTAATTCTGTGAGAAACGACCCTACTGCTGATGGCTCTCAGGTGTGCTCTCAGGTTGTATAATTGATACAAAAACCTGTTTAAATGCAAGGCTATTAGGCTATTTGAAGTGCAAGAGAGAAAGAACTAGCAAGATCTAAGGGAAAAACTGAAGGCAGACTTTCTGGCACCTGTAATAGTTTACCTCAGCTGTGCAGTTATCAGCACCTTTGGCCAGTTGTCAGTCCAGTAATCCCTGTATCGCATGTGGTAACTGCATAACATTGTAGTACAAATAATTAGATAGGCAGGGTTCTACTCTCGATCTGGCATATGTGTGTGTAAGTGTGTATGTTTGTAGGGAGAAGTGTTTTAATACATTTCCCACCTTCTGATCCACTTTATCAGTCCTTCTGATGTAATTCCCTATTCAGCAGCTTTGGCCAGTTTTCAGCCCAGTAAGCTTTGTAGCAAGTGTAATACTGTGTAACACTATGGTACAAATCACTGGAGAGGCAGTGGTTCTGCTTTCAGATCTGGCAAATGTATGGGTGAGTGTAAGTGTGTATGTTTGTAGGAAGAAGTATTTTGATAAGTTTCCCACCCAGTGCCCTACTTTATCAGTCCTACTGATGTCATTCCCCTTATCAGCACCTCTGGCCAGTTTTCAGCCCAATAAGCTCTGTAGTGCATGTGATAACTGTGTAACACTAAAGTACAAATAACTAGCTAGGCAGGGGTTCTAATATCAATACTGGCAAGTATGTTTGTGTGTGAATCATATACTGTGTGAGCTCTACCATTTTGAGTTGTGTACCACCCTGTAAACTTCCCATCACCCTACTTTACTAGGCCTGCTGATGTTATTCACCTTAGAAGTACCTCGGGACTAGGTGAGGTATGTAAGCTGTGTGGTGCATCTGATAATGGCGTAACACTGTAGTAGAAATAACTAGCTAGATAGGGGTTCTAATCTCAATGCTGGCAACTGTTTGTGTGTGTTTGTGTGAGAATCATATACTCTGTGGGTTACACCATTTTGAGTTGTGTACCATCCTGTAAACTTCCCATCACCCTTCTTTACTAGTCCTGCTGATGTCATTCACCTTAGAAGTACATAGGGACTAAATGAAATCATGTAACCTCCTTGGCATGTCTGATAACTGTGTAACACTGTAGTAGAATTAACTAGACAGATAGGGGTTCTAATCCCAATGCCGGCAACTGTTTGTGTTTGTGTGAGAATCACATACTGTGTGGGTTATACCATTTTGAGTTGTGTACCACCATGTACACTTCCCATGACCCTACTTTACTAGGCCTGCTGATGTCATTCAGCTTAGAAGTACCTTGGGAGTAGGTGAAATCATGTAAGTTCCATGGCACATCTGATAAGTGCATAACACTATAGTAGTAATAAGTAGATAGGTAGAGATTCTAATATCAATGCTGACAACTGTGTGTGTGAAGATCATATCCTGTTTGGCTGATACCATTTTGATATTTGTACCATCTGCTTCTGTTTACCACCTCCAGATGGCATTATTTTATATAGCGCGGTAATGGCATCTGCCTCACATGCAGTATATTAAACCATTGTGTAGGACATACCAGTCCTCTGTCCATATGTCTATGGAATATCCAGATGTTTGTAACCTATATTTGGTCTGTGTCCCTTAACAATACCCGTGTATGTGATATTATTGCAAATTGGCCACAGTGAGTGTAGTGACACACATGCCAGCATCAGGTATCATACCTGACTGAAACATCATGCTGATACAATGTCTGCTACACTATCACTTGTCCATGCATGTAGGAGCAATACATGACTCCACATGCTATTTTTGGTGGGTTATCTCACCATCCACGAAGGCATTCAGAACATTACATGTTGTAAGAGGTAGTGTGTTATGTCCCATGCATATAATCTATGTGGGGCATGTCATGTGTATGTAGTACTAAAGTACATCAAAGTGGATATGGCTATTGCCAACTGTGTTTGTGTTACTGTATGCACATCCCCTGTGTCAGTCCTTACTGTATGTATGTAAAGGATATACCATTTTGTCTCCCTGTTCCACCCAATGAACTCAGGAATACATACCACAAACCTGTCATACATATTATTGTGCATGCCCTCATCAACTGCATCAGGGTTGAGTGTATGGGAATGAAATGGCAGGGCCAACAGGTGTTGACAGGTGAATCTATTGCAGTTAATGTAATGGTTACACTTGTGAGGGACCTGCTGACATTACTGCAGTAACCTGTTCTGTATGTCTGAGCCTGTGGTACTATACAACACTGAAGTGGCATGTCTGAAAACTACTTGTCTGTGACAAGGGGTATGTATGCAAGGTCACACTGTCTGACAACAGTGTCCCTCACACACTGTTGCATGCATACACACCTGGAACATGTACATATAAAGCTGTACCTTGCCTATGATTGTATTGTCAGGCTCTGGATTGCATTGCATAAGTGGAAATTCCTTAAGATTCCAAGAGCAGGCTAAGTTATTTCTTACACTTATTTCACTGAACTGCACTTCTGAAACGCTTATAATTGTGCTATACAGTTGATCTACTATATTTTTGCACTGTTATAAAGCTTGTTGTATTGTTTCACTGCATTTATGTACTGTTTTATACTGTTTTAACATTACTTAACTATAAACTGCTTTTTCATACTGAGAGCTGTATTTCCTGTTTGTGAGTGCTCTGAGCTTTTCTGTACATTTTTGTCTGTTACAGTTAAAAGCATTCTCGAGTCTGCTCCTTGATCTGTTTAAAACTTTCATTTAGTGGCTACAGCTAGGAACTGTAATAGTGTGCACTACTATAATTGTTTTTTTTATTTAAATTACTAAATTGTAAATTGCTTTTTCATACTGAGACTTGCATTTTCTCTTTGTGGGTGTTCTTTCAATGCTTTTAAAGTGAGGTTTCTGCATTCTGCTCAGGTGGCATAATCTTGATAGAGGCCTGTTGTCTAGGCTGGTAGTTTTGTTTGAGTTTCCTGTGTTTCTGGAAGCCATTTTCTGCTGATTGTTTTCATTATTGTTGAGAGTAACAAGGCCTCCTGACCTTCTGTAGTACGAGTGATTGGGTAATAGCAGGGGCTGAGTAGTAATCTGATCTTCCAACTCCTCCATTCTTACTGCTATATAAACCCTGTGTCTTATAAAGGTTCTGCTTGTATTGTCAGGCTCTGGATTGCATTGCATACGTGGAAATTCCTTAAGATTCCAAGAGCAGGCTAAGTTATTTCTTACACTTATTTCACTGAACTGCACTTCTGAAACACTTATAATTGTGCTATACAGTTGATCTACTATATTTTTGCACTGTTATAAAGCTTTTTTTATTGTTTCACTGCATTTATGTACTGCTTTATGCTGTTTTAACATTACTTAACTGTAAACTGCTTTTTCATACTGAGAGTTGCATTTTCTGTTTGTGAGTGCTCTATCCGAGCTTTTCTGTGCATTTTTGTCTGTTACAGTTAAAAGCATTCTCAAGTCTGCTCCTTGATCTGTTTAAAACTTTAATTTAGTGGCTACAGCTAGGAACTGTAATTTTTCCCACCCGCCCTCCCTAGTGTTCTGTGTTCTTATACTTGGTGGCTTTGCAGTTGCCCGCCCATACTGTATACTTGATCTGAGACACTCCTCCCAGTCTAGTGTCATTATTTCACTCTATCTAATAGAGAACATTTGTGAAGGCCAACCCACTCAGATTCTAACGTTGAATTAACTTCTGTTCCAGCTTTCTCCATTTCCACTTTACTGGGAAAAAAAAATTCTAAGCTTGCTTTCCCCCTTTCCTACGGTAGGTCAGATATGGATTTGCTGTGTCCAGGACTGTTTCTGAGCTCCTAAGCCCCCCCCCACTTAACTGGGGTTAAACTATTCCTGGCGCCATAAAGTCTGTTCTTCAAAATTTCCCTTGCAACTAGCCAGCTTTTTAGTTTTAGCACTCATCTGTTTCTTTGATCTCAGCACTTGTTCAGAACTCATTGTAAGCACTAAACAAGTTACAAATTACTACAGCACTCAACTTTCCTCGCTTGTCTAGAGGAAAACAGTTTTTAGTACTTAATAAATAAGCACCTATTCAGACATGTCTAAAGGTCAGCTCCCAGTGTTTTCTCCTGTCTACCTGATGAATCTGGGCATCTTGGGACAATGCAGCAATTGCCTCATGTACACAGACAACCCTCTCCTCCTACCAACCAACACTCCGACCTGTGAGAGATGCACTTATATAGCCAAACTGGAAGCAAAGCTCTCTTCACCAAAGACTGGCCTAGACAGTCAAGAGGAGAAGGTAAACATTTGCAACACACCACACTCATCACATAGTCCCTCAAAACCTACACCACCAAAACACACACACAGAACCACAAAACACATACCTATATTTACGGAGGCTCTCAGTACAAATCTGCCCAAACAACAGAGACCTCCAAAGCAGAAATGTAAGCAACCTCCACCCCCAACACAACCCAAATGACACATAGCCCACATACACAGTGTGCCACGCAACTACAGCCCATAAGGCATAACAACATACCCAACACTCTAGGCATAGGTGACTCTATAGTCAGGCACACTGATGTTCCACTCACCAGGCTAAACAAGGAAAAAGTTACTGTCAGCTGCCTGTCAGGTGCCAGGATCTGCCACATAACACATGCACTCAGGTCACTCCACAACAAGTGCAAATATGACTCTGTCATTGTCCATGCTGGTGTGAATGACCTGAGATGTACCTCCCTGGACTACATGAAAAGAGACATGGAGGAGCTCTCCAATCTTGTAGCCCAGGCCGTTATGACCCTAGCCCTGAGTAGCATCCTGCCATCACCCAGAATGACACCACAGTACAATGACAAAATAATTGACTTTAACAATTTGCTAAGCTTCTGGTGTCATTCTAAGGGAATCCAGTATCTGTCTGCCTGGGATGACATGATCGACAGACCAAGCTGCTTTACCAGAGATCGCCTGCACCTGTCGCTCTTGGGATTCCGGATACTGGCAAAGGCTCTTGCCGCCCGTATAGTGCCTTTTTTAGGCAAGGTTCAAATGACAAATTCACCACCGTAACAGGTACAAGCAAGCAAAATCTGAGGGTAATGCTACTCAATGCTAGAAGTCTAAACCTCAAAATGCACTCATTCGAGGCACTCCTTAAAATGGAGAACATTGACATCTGTGCAGTGACAGAGACCTGGTTCAAAGCTCCAGAGAGCACCCCTGCATTACCAGGCTATAATTCATACCACACCTTTCGGCCACCAAACCCGGACCGAAACACTAAAGGTGGAGGTGTGTCCATATTTATTAAGGATATCCACACCTCCAAGCTAGTTGCTCAGCATAATGCATCCGAGATTATCCAAATTCAACTAACTCTGGGCAAAACCGCAATCCAGATTGTAGCTTGCTACAGACCCCCCCACCAAGCCCCAGGATTCCCACTCCTCTTATCTGATACACTGGAAAATATTAAGGTACAACCCAACACTCTAATAATGGGTGATTTCAACTACCCTACCATTAACTGGGAAATCTACTCATGTACCAACTCTTTTGCTCAACGTTTTCTGTAAATCATAAATTCCAATGCTTTGGATCAAGTTATCCACACCCCCAACAGGGGCAGCAATATCCTAGACCTGGTCATCACTAACATGGGTGACCAGTGTTCCACACCAGAGGTCAGCTCCTCGTTGGTCAGATCCGACCACAAGCTAATTACCCTAGACATCCGCATACCGCTCCCACCCCCCATTAGGAAAACAATCGTAAATAATTCTCCTAAGCCAACTTCACGCTTCATAAGACAGAAGTGGCAAACTTCACAACACCCATGCAGATGGATAATAGAGGTATGACTGCTGAATCCTACACAAATGCACTTTATAAGCACTTACATGAGTGCATGGATCATGCTATCCCTAACAGAACCAAGACACTATCCACCAAAAAAAGGAAGCCAATCTGGTGGTCTTCTGCCATAAACAAACTCTACAACAGAAGAAAGAAACTGTTTCAAAAAAGAGTAAAATCCCACGACTGGAGGAACTCCCTGTTCAGCCACAGTAAGAAGCTGAGATCCCTCATAAAATCCTCCAAAGCTAGTTATGAAAACAAAATTGCCACTGATTCTAAAGACAACCACAAAACATTCTATAGCGATGTCAAAAATCTCAATGGAAATACTCAGATCTGCTCTGAGTTACAGCACAATAACTCTAAATATACAGAACCAACTGATATTGCCAACATCCTGGCAGATAGGTTCAGTGCTAATTTTACCCCCCCTCTCACCCCCTAAAGGGCCCATCTTTATACCAGAAGAATGCAAAGTTCCTGTAATCAAGGCTGCACAGGTAAAAACTTCACTCTCCAAAGCCAAGAACACAGCATCCATGGGACCTGACAACATCCCTGGCTGCCTTCTACATGAACTACAGAATGAACTGGCACCCCACCTAAGTACCATGTTCAATCATAGCCTCACCTCAGGCTTTGTGCCCATTGAATGGCACACCATGACAGTTATCCCACTCCACAAAGGGGAGCCACAACAGACCCCGGGAACTACCGCCCCATTAGCCTGACGAGCCTCGTCTGCAAGGCCATGGAACGTATCATCATGGAACTCATAAACAAAGACATTGGAAATCTCCAAACTCTGGACACCACCCAGTTTGGGTTTGTAAAAGGCAGATCATGTCTCCCAAACCTGATAGACTTCTTTGAAGTAGTCACCAAAGCCATAGATGAGGGCAAGGTGATTCACACAGCCTATCTAGATCTCGCCAAGGCGTTCAACACCATCCCCCACTCTGGAATTATAGATAAACTCACTAAACTAGGTATAAATCCCAATGTCACAAGATGGGCTGCCAACTGGCTTACTGACAGAACCCACACCATGAAAGTAACAGACTCCAAATCAGACTTCAGACCAGTGACAAGTGGAGTACCACAGGGTTCAATCCTGGGTCCTCTCCTGTTTGGTATCTACTTCTCTGAAGTACAGGCTAAGACAGAAGGTCTTTGGCTAACTAAATTCGCAGATGACTGCAAACTAGGAGCCATAATTGAAACTTCTAACAATGTGGACATCCTACAAAAGGGCCTCACTGAGACAGATGCCTGGTGTCAAAGACATGGTCTCAAGCTCAATGCCAAAAAGTGCATTGTCATCCCCTTTGGTAAAAACTCTGTACCCATGAAATACCACATAGGCGGTAGTCTGCTTAACACCGAAAGTGTGATAAGAGACCTTGGGACACAGGTGGACAGTAGTCTCTCCTTTGATAATCACATTGCCACAGTGGTCAGGAAATCCTTCTACATGGCACACCTCATCACAAAAGGTTTCTCATCCTGAAAAAAAGATGTCATTGTTCCCCTCTACTCATGACTCATTAGACCCATTATAGAGTACAACTCCCCTTTTGGTATGTACCTCACAAGACATCTACAACAACTGGAAAGGCCACAAAAATACCTCACAAAGAGTATTACTAGCCTCAAACAGATGTCTTATGCAGACCGTCTCAACAAACTCCAGCTTTACTCCTGCACACATCGCCTACTCAGAGGCGATCTCTGCCTAACATACAAAGCTATGTCAAACCCAGAGCTGTTGGACATGCTCCACTTAAAGAAATCCCAATCCCTCTGAGCTACACGCTCTAGGGACCTAAACCTTGTCACCACAATAAAGAGAACATGCTGGAGGGATAGATTCCTGTCGCAGAGACTACCCATACTCTGGAACAGACTTCCTATCTTTGTCAAACAGAGCTCCTCATTAACACTATTCAAGAAAAATCTTGATGATTGGATGGGTAATAGGAAATTCACCCCAGGGATCACTTCTGTGGTTCTGCTTGACAGGGGCACAGGAAAAAAAATTTCTTGGGTGGCGAATGCCAGGGTACCTTTTTGGCTAGGATTGTGTAGGCCCTAGGACCAATAGCCTAGTACCTACCTATGAACCTATGAACCTATGACATGCTTGGTATATTCCCACTCTGACATACTCCCTTTTGAGAATGTCTGCAGGGCCACAGCCTACGGACACGCAGACACCTGGAACACAAACAGAATACAGCATGTCAGACTACCTTCAGTCAGTGGTACTAACAGCAATAATGCATCCTGGCTAATAAGGTATATACACCTGTATGTGTACCCATAACAAATGCAAGCAGACAGCACCTTACACAGTATTACATAGCTACACTGTACTATATTCACCCTGTGCATCAGACCCGTATAAGTATGTCCCTGCATCGATGTTATGGATGACAGTAATGTGGCACAGGTATCATCATATGCACAGGGTGTGGTGTGAGTTTGCCAGAGGCCTAGGCTGGGCCATACAGTTGACATCATGTGTGTGTGTTTGCAGGGGTATCCAATAGATGGGCTGTGCAGAGGTACTGTGTGTGCATGGAGGTAACCTGGCTGTGATACAGATGTGTGAGTGTGTGTATGCACACAGTCAAGCCATGTGGCTGGCCTACACAGGGGTATTTTGGACAGCCATGGCCCATACATGGAAGGGTGTCCAGTTCACTGTCTCTGGCCATGGACATGGGAACTGGACCTGCCAAGGGTATCACTGGCAACACCAGGCCCAAGGTCAGATGAAGCACTGCTTCCTGATGGTGAATGTTGTTTGCAGGATCCGTGTCCCTGATGGGACCAGACCAGACCAAGTGCCCATGGCCTGCTCTGGTGTGATGTGGACAGCAACCCCACTTTGGTATTGCTGGTGTCACTGCCACTATGGGAGTGTGAAGGTGCATGGCCCTGTAGACTCTCAACTGTTCTTGGTGCTGACCTACATCCATATGGCTGATCCCCATCTCCCACCACACGCTCTAACACAGACATCCCACAGTTGAGGATTGCCAAGGTCTCACCCCACCGTCTATTCATGACCTCAGTTTTTTGATGTGTGGCCTCAACAAGGTCGTGAATGTCACCATGTAAATCAGGAAGAGTTGCATCCACACCCTGAGTATTTGTCTGGTGTGGCATTCACTACATGCTACTGTGCATCCATTACAGCCCAAAACATGCGTCTGTTGACACCTGAGGTGGCACTTGTGACAGCAGTTTGACAAGCAGCAGTCATCCTGTGAGCACCTCTGTCCATCCACCTATGTGGGACCTTGCCTGCACTTTGGCTATGGTCAGTGCCTACACTCATATCTGCCATAGTCACCACACTAGCATGTTCCATTCCACCACCTGCCAACTGTCCATCATCTCTGGCCACTGGTGATTGTGTGCAGGGATGGTGTGGACAACAGTTGGATGCCAACCAATGGCACAGATTCAGCCCCTGACAACCCCACCTGTACCTCACTATTCATATCATCATTGTCAGAGTTTGCAGAGACAAGACATCAGTTTCCAAGTGGGAGGAAACCCGTACCCTATTGCCACCTGTGAGGGGAAGACAACATATGTACATCAATAACTGCAATTTGAGGTTGGCTGGTACATACACACAGACACACACACACACACACACACACACACACACACACACACACACACACACACACACACACACACACTTACAGGTGAAGTGGCACAAATCTGTTACACAGACCTCACATTGCCCAAATGGTGACATGCATGACACATGGCCCTCAACATCATGCATTGCAGCCAGTTTTACTACATGTCAATAACAATATAGAGCTCTGGGATACGTGAGTAGTGTTATCAGGTGATGACCGTTCCCCAGAACAGACTGCACCCATGTACACATCATTGCTGTTAACACGTATAGCACAGTGGCAAGTAAAACAGAACATACCACACAACTGTACAGATCATTGCAAGATGTGTAGATGTCTGGCTCATATGTTTTCTCTGTTTCTTATAACCCCTGTGTTTGTCTGATACATAACTGGGATGATCTGAGGAGTGACGTCACTACTTAATAACATACATTTGAGTGTCAGACCTCCAAACCAGCAGTAAATTTATGGTCACACAATTTCTGTTACACCACCAACCTTCTAAGCTTACAGTGGATGTGGTAAGTGTACACAACCATGTTAACATGCCATGTTCTTGTAATATATAAAATGAGATTGGAATAATACATTCAAATATATTACCGACCTTTCACATGACATATGATCTGTGCAATCCAATCAATAAACAAACAAATGTGTTTTGTGTAACATATAATGAATGAAATATGTGCAATATTGTGGTTGCATAAGTGTGCACACCCTTAAAATTATACTTTGTTGAAGCACCATGTAAGTGACTTACAGCATTCACTCTTCTTGAGAAGGTGTCTATCAGCATGGCACATCTTGACTTGGCATTATTTGGCCAACCTTCCTTGCAAAGCTCCCCCAACTCTGTTAGATTGAAGTGCAGCTCATGTGCACTGCCCTCGTCAGGTCACACTGTAGTTTTGCTATCAGGTTTAGGTCTAGGCTCTGGCTGAGCCATTCCATAACCATGAGTGTGTTCAGGTGGAGCCATTCGTAGGTAGCTTTGGATGTATGCTTTGGGTCTTTGTCATGTTGAAGGCTGACACCTCTCCCCATCCTCAGTGTTCTTGCAGATGCCTGATAGATATGGGCCAGACATGAGTGTTATTCTGAACTGTTCAGAATTCCCAACACTGTGACTACAGGCCCAGCTATGGCTTTAGAACAGCATCCCCACAGCAGACCAATGTCTCCAGCATGATTCACCATCCGGATGGTGGTCTTCAGGTGAAGAGAGGTGTTGCTTGTGCACTACATGTACCTTTTGGTATTGTGGCTGTGTGGTCGATCCATAGTCTCATTGGACCATAACACATTTTCACACATGACTTTGGGAGACTCGATGTGCTGTATTTCAAGTTGTATCCACCCCTGTATGTTTTGTGGTGTGGGGAAATGCTTCCATCTTCTGACCCTACCACATAGGCCAACTTATGCAGAATATGGGAGAGTGTTCTCACATGTAGTACACAACACCAGTACTTGCAAGAGATTCCTGCAACACCCTCAGTGTTGCTATATGTCTCCTGGCATCCACCTTGACCAGGTTTGAACATTTCTTTTCATCAGTTTTGGAGGGACGTCAGGTTCTTTTCAACAACACTGTTGTCCCATATTCAATTTACCTTTTGATGACTTTCTCCACTGTATTCTATGGTGTATGCAATGCTGTGGTAATGTTGTACCCTACTCCTAAGTGATACCTTTCAAATATGAGATCCATTTGCTGCTTTGTAAGCTGTCTGCAAGCCATGGCTGTTGCTGCTGCAGACAACTGAGCAAATGTCAGGAATATCCTACTTGGACAGCAGACTGTTATTTGGTGTTACTCAGAGTGCCTTTACTTTATGTCAGGTGTGTACCCAAGCAGACTGAATGCTGTCAGTAAATCACAAGCTGCTGCAATAAAATACTATTTAAAGGGTGTGCACAAGTATGCATCCAGCTTATTGTAAGGTTTGTGTACTCCATATTTGGTGCCCAACAGATTGGTTGGTTTTACAAGTGAATTGCTCATTAAAGGTTGGAAAAGGTGTGGACTGATATATTGTGGTCTCAATTTGTATATGTCACAAACACCTGGCATCTTAACAGGGGTGTGTATACTGTTTATATCCACTGTATAAGAGTAATATTTCACACATGGCCCTACCTTAGGCCATTTGTCCTCCCATTTTGCTGGTCTCTGTCCTGAAGTCTTGCACTGACAGGTTGTGAGGTATGCTACAGGAATGTTACATTCTGTTCAGATAGGACCCTGTGGTGACCACTGTGATGCAATACAGTTAACCCCACCACAAAGTCAAAAACAAATGACAAAGCCAGAAAAGAACAGCATTGCTGGTTTAACCCCACCACAAGTGAACATGCACGTAAAGCAACATGGCTATGAGTGACAGTTGTGTGCATGGTAAAATGTATACCCTTCACATGCCTGGGGTATTGGCAAACCACAACAGAACAATTCCATTCTCACCAGCTTCAGGTTGCTGTCCCATATGCAGACCAGAGGGACCTAGGTAGTTGTGGGAGGGAGGTATTGTCAGCAGACTGACATGTGGCATTGGTACAGGATGGATGCAGCATGTCTGCACATTTAGAGTACAATCCCCAATACTACACAATTTGCTGTCCTTCACCATAGATATGCACTTCTCTGCATTAGAAAACCCCATCTACAACTGCAGTCTGACCTGACACATGCATGTAGATACTCTGCAGATACAAATATGTCTGCTACACTAACCTAGTAATCTCCACTGGGGCCTTACCTGCAGGCTCCTTGTCCATTGTCTGGGTGCCACCCACCTCCAGTATGTGGGAGTCTGTACCCTGATGTTGTACTGGGATGGGTGCCCCAAGGTTAGTGAGGAGCTCCTTGGTGGGTGTCAGTGGGGGCTGCATGGCTGTGCTCCCACCTGTGGCTGTGTGGTCCTTGGCCACGGCAGCAGCCCTTTGCTGATGTCAGCTGCATGATGCCAGACCTGCTTGTATGTACGTGCATGCAGGCTGACATTATTTTCCCTGTGGACAAGTAAATCCCACAGGGCGGTCCTCTCCCACAGATGTTGCTGGCTCCAGCCAAACATTATTGCATGGTCCGGTAGTATGGCTTCTATGATTATGGTTGTCTCAGCCATTGAAAATGTTCCCCTTCGCTGATGTCACATTGCACCTGGAAGACATAAACAAGGAAATGCATCACAGGACCTCATACATTTGGCAACAGTATGTACAGAACCTGCACATGTACATTGAATACCAGTGGCCACCACTCACAACCACATCAAACCCCTGTAATCGATCAGCACAATATCAGCTTGCATTGCACTCCTGGTCCTGATATGTCATATTCCCCCCAATGAGGGCCAGTTAATTGAATAATTCTCTATTCCTCATTCAGGTCTGTGTAGAGGGATGACATTGGCCATTGTCCATGTGGATGGGGTGTGGATGGTGCCGAGGCTTGGTGTGACTATAGTGTGTAATGGAGCTGGGAGCACATGCCTGAGTTCATGCAGGATGCGGACAGGGATGTTATCATGTCTCATGGATACTTATGTTTGTTGCCTTTCAGTAGGCAATATGTACCTACTCACTGGTGATGAGGAGAAGGGAGCAGGTGCTGTGCATATCCACCTATAGCGATGCTGAGCCAGGGGGGGGATGTTTGCCCTAACCTTATCTGCAACAGGTTGGCTATAGCTATGGTGTGTGTGTGTGTGTGTGTGTGTGTGTGTGTGTGTGTGTGTGTGTGTGTGTGTGTGTGTGTGTGTGTGTGTGTGGTCTGACTGACCACCATTACAGGTGGTTTGTTGCCTCTGAGATTGCAGACATATGGAAAGATTGCCTTGTGATTGGCCTTGGTGGATGTGTCCAATTTGTACTCATAGTTAGCCTTACAGCAATCCACCTGTGACCTTTTATACTTGTTCAGACAATGGCTGAACTGATGTCAAGTTGGTGCCTTCTCCTACTTTGCCCTGTACAGCCAATATAGCGACCAAGTCTGTGATTTGCGTATTGCTGCTGTCCAGCAAAGGGGATTACTCTACTTTGGTGGAGGCAGATTTTACAAGTAAGGTATTGCTGAGTCCATACAGCTATGTAGGTGTTCATACAGCTGTTTGTAGTAGGCATGGATGCAAAGTCATAACACAGTTGGACACCTCTCCAATTTCATAGGTTCATAGGTAGGTACTAGGCTATTGGCCCAAGGGCCTATACAAGCCTAGCCAAAAAGGTACCCTGGCTTTCACCACCCAAGAAAACTATTTTCCTGTGCCCCTGTCAAGGAGAAACACAGAAGTGATCCCCGGGGTGAATTTCCTATTACCCATCCAATCATCAAGATTTTTCTTGAAGAGTGCTAATGAGGAGCTCTGTTTGACATAGATAGGTAGTCTGTTCCAGAGTATGGGAAGTCTCTAGGACAGGAATATATCCCTCCAGCATGTTCTGTTTATTGTGGTGACAAGGTTTAGGTCTCTAGAGCATGTAGCTTGGAGGGATTGGGATTTCTTTAAGTGGAGCATGTCCAACAGCTCTGGGTTTGACATAGCTTTGCATGTTAGGCAGAGATCACCTTTGAGTAGGCGATATTCAACGGTGTAAAGCTGGAGTTTTTTGAGACGGTCTGCATAAGGCATCTGTTTGAGGCCAGTAATCCTCTTTGTGAGGTATTTTTGCAGCCTTTCCATTTGTTGTAGATGTCTTGTGAGGTACATACCAAAAAGGGCATTGTACTATATAATGGGTCTAATGAGTGATGAGTAGAGGGGAACAATTACCTCTTTTTTTCTGGATGAGAAACCATTTGTGATGAGGTGTGCCATGCAGAAGGATTTCCTGACCACTGTGGCGATGTGATTATCAAAGGAGAGACTACTGTCCACCTATGTTCCAAGGTCTCTTATCACACTTTCAGTGTTAAGTAGACTACCGCCTATGTGGTAGATCATGGGTACAAAGTTTTCACCAAAGGGAATGACAATGCACCTTTTGACATTGAGCTTGAGACCATGTCTTTGACACCAGGCATCTGTCTCAGTGAGGCCCTTTTGTAGAATGTCCACATCATTAGGAGTTTTGATTATGGCTCCTAGTTTGCAGTCATCTGTGAATTTAGTTAGCCAAAGACCCTCTGTGTTAGTCTGTACTTCAGAGAAGTAGATACCAAACAGGAGAGGACCCAGGACTGAACCCTGTGGTACTCCACTTGTCACTGGTCTGAAGTCTGATTTGGAGTCTGCTACTTTCACAGTGTGGGTTCTGTCAGTAAGCCAGTTGGCAACTCATCTTGTGACATAGGGATTTATACCTAGTTTAGTGAGTTTATCTATAATTCCATAGTGGGGGATGGTGTTGAATGCCTTGGCAAGATCTAGATAGGCTGTGTGAACCACCTTACCCTCATCTATGGCTTTGTTGACTACTTCAAAGGCATCTATCAGGTTTGACACATGATCTGCCTTTTACAAACCCAAACTGTGTGAAGTCCAGTGTTTGGAGATCTCCAATGTCTTTGTTTATGAGTTCCATGATGATACGTTCCATGACCTTGCAGACGAGGCTTGTCATGCTAATGGGGTGGTAGTTCCCGGGGTCTGTTTTGGCCCCCCCTTTGTGAAGTGGGATAACTGTCACAGTGCACCATTCAATGGGCACAAAGCCTGAGGTGAGGCTATGATTGAACATGGTACTTAGGTGGGGTGCCAGTTCATTCTGTAGTTCATGTAGAAGGCAACCTGGGATGTTGTCAGGTCCCATGGATGCTGTGTTCTTGGCTTTGGAGAGTGAAGTTTTTACCTGTGCAGCCGTGATTACAGGAACTTTGCATTCTTCCGGTATAAAGATGGGCCCTTTAGGGGGTGAGAGGGGGGTAAAGTTAGTACTGAACCTATCTGCCAGGATGTTGGCAATATCAGTTGGTTCTGTATATTTAGTGTCATTGTTCTGTAACTCAGAGCAGATCTGAGTGTTGCCATTGAGATTTTTGACATAGCTAAAAAATGCTTTGTGGTTGTCTTTAGAATCAGTGGCAATTTTGTTTTCATAACTATCTTTGGAGGATTTTATGAGGGATCTCAGCTTCTTACTGAGGCTGACCAGGAAGTTCCTCCAATCATGGGATTTTACTCTTTTTTGCAACAGTTTCTTTCTTCTGTTGTAGAGTTTGTTTATGGCACAATACCACCAGACTGGCTTCCTTTTTTGGAGGATAGCATCTTGGTTCTGTTAGGGATAGCACGATCCATGCACTCGTGTAAGTGCTTATAAAGTGCATTTGTGTAGGATTCAGCAGTCGTACCTCTATTGTCCATCTGCATGGGTGTCGTGAAGTTTGCCACTTCTGTCTTAAGAAGCATGAAGTTGGCTTTGGAGAAATTTTTTATGGTTGTTTTCCTAATTGGGGGGGGTGGGGGGTGGATGCCTAGACTGATTAGCTTGTGGTCGGATCTGACCAATGAGGACCTGACCTCTAGTGTGGAACACCGGTCACCCATGTTGGTGATGACCAGGTCTGGGATATTGCTGCCCCTGGTGGGGGTGTGGATAAGTTTATCCAAGGCATTGGAATTGATGATTTCCAGAAAAAGTTCAGCAAAAGATTTGGTGCATGAGTAGTTTTCCCAGTTAATGGTATGGTAGCTGAAATCACCCATTATTAGAGTGTTGGATTGCACCTTAATATTTTCCAGTGTATCAAGAAAAGAGGAGTGGGAATCCTGGGGCATGGTGGGGGGTCTGTAGCAAGCTACAATCTGGATTGCGGTTTTGTCCAGAGTTAGTTGAACTTGGATAATCTCGGATGCATTATGCTGAGCAACTAGTTTGGAGGTGTAGATATCCTTAATGAATATGGACACGCCTCCACCTTTAGTGTTTCGGTCCGGGTTTGGTGGCCGAAAGGTGTGGTATGAATTATAGCCTGGTAATGCAGGGGTGCTTTCTGGAGCTTTGAACCAGGTCTCTGTCACTGCACAGATGTTAATGTTCTCCATTTTAAGGAGTCCCTCGAGCAAGTGCATTTTGAGGTTTAGACTTCTAGCATTGAGTAGCATTACCCTCAGATTTTGCTTCCTTGTACCTGTTACAGTGGTGAATTTTTCATTTGAAGCTTGCCTAAAAAAGGCACTATAGGGGTGGCAAGAGCCTTTGCCAGTATCCAGAATCCCAAGGGTGATAGGTGCAGGCCATCTCTGGCAAAGCAGCGTGGTCTGTCGATCATGTCATCCCAGGCAGACAGATACTGGATTCCCTTAGAATGACAACAGAAGCTTAGCCTATTGTTAAAGTCAATCATTTTGTCCTTGTACTGTGGTGTCATTCTGGGTGATGGCAGGATGCTACTCAGGGCTAGGGTCATACCAGCCTGGGCTACAAGATTGGACAGCTCCTCCATATCTCTTTTCATGTAGTCCAGATTATCAAACAGATAATCATGCTTATTGTAGTACCCATGGCTGTGTCAGGAAAATGCAACAACCAGTAGCTGTAGAAATGTCACTCTGCTGGATGCACAGTAGCTAAGATTACACACGTGTACAATATGTACAGCTTATTTAACTGACATTTTGCATCCCGTGTCTGTTGTTATTAGGCGGCCAGATACACCTACTCATACTGCCATGTGCACAGGTAATACTGATATACATTTATGTTCTTTGTTAGTATAGCACACTGTATTCACACTCTTGCTACCCAGTAATCCCTCTCAACCCATTAGAGCAGGACATCTCTAGGACGCCACACATACATAGGGGAGCATTGGGACAAAATTAGTGACACTGTCTTAATATTGCTGTAACACACTTGAGTCATTCGATAGCACAGTAGCCTTTGCATTGACAGGCATACCCTGGAGGATGTCCAACACTCATATGGCGGAAAGACAGGAGAAAGACTAGGAGTGTGGTAGTGAGTGTAAGAACTTTTAATGTTGGCAGTATGACTGGTATAGGGACAGAGCTAGCTGATATGATGGCCAGGGGAAGGTTGATATATTGTGTGTGCAAGAGACCAGATGGAAAGGGAGTACAGCTAGGTGTATGGGAGGCAGGTCACAATTGTGCTATCATAGTGTGGATGGGATGAGAAAGGGTGTAGGGGTTATCCTGAAGGAACAGTATGCCAAGAGTGTTTTTGGAGGATGAAATGAGTGTCTGATAGAGTGATGTTTATGAAGCTGAAAACTGATGGTGTAATGATGACTGTTAGTTTATATGCTACGCAAGTTGGTTGTGCGATAGATGAGAAAGAGAAATGTGAAGTTAGTTGGATGACATGGTGATGACTGTACCCAAGGGTGACAGAGTGGTGATTGCAGTAGATTTCAATGGGCATGTTGGTGAAGGGAACAGAGGGGATGAGGAAGTGATGCGTATGTATAGTGTTAAGCAAAGGAATGTGGACAGTGAGATAGTAGTGGATTTTGCAAAAAGGATGGGCATGGCTGTGGTGAATACATACTATAGCACTAGGGAGGAGCACAAGGTGACATAGAAGAGTGGAGGAAGACGCACACAGGTGAATTATATCCAATGTAGGAGGGCCAGTTTGAAGGAGATTGGAGACTGTAAATTGGTGACAGGAGAAAGTGTATTTAAGCAGCATAGAATGTTGGTCTGTAAGATGATGTTGGTGGTCAAGAAGAGGAGTGTGATGGCAACCCCAAGGATCAAATGGTGGAACTGGAAAAGGGTGATTGTGAGGTGGAGTTCGGGGAAGAGATAAGACAGGCACTGGGTGGCAGTGAAGATTTACCATGTACAGCAGCGCTAGTAAGGAAGATGGCTAGAAAGGTGCTTGGTGTGACATGTGGATGGAGGAAGGAGTACAAGGAGACCTGGTGGTGGACTGAAGAAGGACATGACAGTATACAGAGAAAGAGGTTGGGGAAGGAGTGGGATTGTCAGAGAGATGAGGAAAGTAGACAGGAGTATAAGGAGATGAGGTGCATGGCAACGAGAGAGGTGGCAAAGGCTAAGGATAAGGTGTATGAAGAATTGTATGAGAGGTTGGACACTAAGGAGGGAGAAAAGGACTTGTACTTACTGGCTAGACAGAGTAACTGAGCTAGGAAAGATGTGCAGCAGGTAAAGGTGATAAAGGATAATGAGGGAAACATACTCACAAGCGAGAGGAGTGTGTTGAGCAGAAGGACAGAGTACTTGGACAGGCTGATGAATGAAGAGAATGAGCAAGAGAAGGTTGGAGGATGTGCATGTGGTGAATCAGGAGGTGCAACAGCTTACCGAGGAGGAAGTAAGGATACCTATGAAGAGGATGAATACTGGAAATCCTGTTGGTCCACATGACATACCTGTGGAATCATGAAGGTGTTAAGGGGAAATGGCAGTGGTGTTTTTAACCAGATTGTTTAATGATATCTAAGATAGTGAGAGGTTGCATGAGGAGTGGAGGGAAAGTGTTTGGGTACTGTTTTAAGAATAGGGTTGATGTGCAGAGCTGTAGTAACTACAGACAGATGACACTGATCAGTCACAGAATTAAGTTATGGGAAAGAGTAGTGGCAGCTAGGTTAAGCAGGGAGATGATAAGTAGTGCTCAGCAGTATGGTGTCATGCCAGAAAAGAGCACTAAGATACAATGTATGCTTTGACAGTGTTGATAGAGAAGTGCAGAGGAGGTCAGGAGTTGCTTTGTGCTTTTCTGGACTTAAAGAAAGCATATGACAGGGTGCCTAGAGACGAGTTGTGGTATTGTATGAGGAAGTCATGACTGGCAGAGATATATGTTAGGATATGTACAAGGGTGGTGTGACAGTGGTGAGGTCTGCGGTATGAGTGATGGATGCATTTAAGGTGGAAGTGGGATGACATCAGAGATCAGCTGTGAGCCCTTTCTTATTTGCAATGGTGATGGACAGGTTGACATACAAGCTCATACAGGATTCCCTGTTGACTATGATGTTTGCAGATGACATTGTGAACTGCATTGAGAGTAGGGAACAGATTTAGAAAAACCTGAAGAGGTGGGGATATGCTCTAGAGAGGAGAGGAATGAAGGTCAGCAGGACTATGACAGAATGTGTGTGAATGAGAGGGAGGATAGTAGAATGTTGAGGATGCAGGGAGTAGAGTTGGCAAAGGTGGATGTGTTGAAATGATTGGATCAACATTTCAGAGTAATGACGACTGTGTAGGACAAGTGAAGAATAGAGTACAGGCAGGATGGAGAGGGTGGAGAAGAGTGTCAGGAGTGATTTGTGACAGACGAGTACCAGTAAAAGTGAAAGGGAAGGTCTACAAGAGGGTAGTGAGACCAGCTATGTTATATAGGTTGTAAACAGTGGCATTGAAAAAAGGCAGGAGTCAGAGCTGGATGTGGTAGAATTACAGATGTTAAGATTTGCACTGGATCTGATGAGGGTGCACAGGATTAGAAATGTGTATATTAGGGGGTCAGCTCATGTTGGACGGTTTTGAGACAAAGCCAGAGAGGCAAGATTACATTGGTTTGGACGTGTGCTGAGGAGGGATGCTGAGTATATTGGGAGAATGCTGGTAAGGATGTAGCTGCCAGGTAAGAGGAAAAGAGGAAGGCCTCAGATATGGTTCTGGAAGTGGTGAAAGAGGACATGCAGGTGGTTGCTGTGACAGAGCAAGATGCAGAAGACAGCAGAAATGGCAACAGATGATCCACTGTGGCAATCCCTAATGGGAACAGCCAGAGGAAAAATAATATGAGATGTTGTAATGTCAGTCTTTACAGGTTTGCCAAGGATTCACCAGGCATAACACAACTCTATGAGTAAATGACTACAAATATTAGGCACACATATGGTCAGTGTGCATAACACTGGACAGCTACATGTTATGAGCTCAATATATCACATGCAGTTCAACACACACATCTGCAACAGTATTTTACTATGCAAATACCATGTATCAGTCTCACATTTCTGAGACAAACAAGTACATCATAGTTGTATTCACAACTAAGATGGATATGTATGACATCCCAGTAATTGGCCTAGCATTGTAACAGTCAGTATTGTTCAGCACACACTCCAGTAGTAGTCATATATGAGCCATCCTTTCCTTGGGTGACTCAGGGGCCTGACCTATGATCTATGTCACTGCAGACAGACCCAGACGCTATGGTCATCGGTTCTGATCAGCAATAAATCAGTGCAGCAAGTCTTGTTGAGGCATATATGTTAAACTTCCTATTTCCCATTCTTACATACCACCTACTGCAGTCCATTGCATGCTTTCTTGTTTGACATACCTGTTGTTTTTCCAAGTGTAGTTGGTTATATCCTGTTTTTTTTTTCACTGCTTCTCTCTCTCTCTCTCTCTCATGGATGTAGGGTATACATCTATTTTGCATAGCAGGAGCTTCCCTTTTGTAGGTAGTGCTGATGAGCAGCTGATGACCTGTGCACCAGTTGTTGTCTCCCACTTGCTAATTGCATGCAGAGCTGTTGTGTTGTTATTTATATAGCCAATGGCATGGTAACACACGCCTATAATTGAGTACTTCATGTGGGCATTGGCCCTTTTCCTTGCCAGTGAAGAGAAATTCATGGAGGTGTGTGAACGACAGCATGACAAAGAGTATTTGGAAATACCTCTTACAACCAAAACTGTGGAGACAGGCCAACAAACTGGGGGAGAATGTTTCAGACATAGGGACAGAATGTAAGTATTACTGTTATACATTTGGATTAATATTAGTCTAACAGGGTTTGTGTGGACATAGAGTTTCTTCTTGATTTTAACTCTGAAAGTGGTATGTGTTTGACATAACTCTCAACTGTAGGGCTATCCACAGAATGGCCAGAGTTCTGACTCCTATGTTTGGTGTGTTCCTCAGACATTTTTTGTCTTTGGAAAATCAGTAGCATACACTGGGGATTGCAGTCAGTAACTGCTAACATCCATTTATGTTTCTGAGGTCATATGCCTCAGAAAAGATATGTTACAACTAACCCTGTTACACCAGCAACTTTCTTAGTTTATAACAGCAATATTTCAAATATGCCCCTGTTTTTGGCCCTCTGTTCCACAATTATGTTAGGCTTTGTCTCGATGTCATGCAGTAAGAGGTTGATAGGTTTGGTATAAGATTATTTATTGCCTACATTCCTGATATCATCCCATTGATGTATCAGACTGCCAGACATGTTATGTGGAAGAGGCCTAATATATGGGGGAAATCCTGGACATTCTCTGGAACTCTGTACAGTTGAGAAGTCTGTGTATTTCTGGCAATTGTTGACAGAATGTCAGAACTGTGTAGCAGTATAGTGTGCCAATGTTATTTGGCCTGTGTATGGAGGGGCATGGATGTATGTGTTATGGCTCCTTTTCTATCTGCCTGTGCATGCTGCTCCTGTTTCTCGTGGTCTATCGGCTGTATATGTTTGTAGGGGCAGACTGAGATACTGAGACATGTCCTGTACTACAGTCAGGCATCAGACTACACTGTGAATTGGGCCAGTATATGTGGTTGTAGTGTGTGAGTGGCAAACATGTTGTAATATTTTTGTTCACAAGTCCTTATACTGTACTGTTCCTTTGGCTTACTGATATGTCACTGTGACTGTGGTTGAACTGGTTGTGGGTATGCACTTTCACACTTTTGTCTATTTTCCAGTGCTGTGACATCCCTGTAGTGCCTGATATATTTGCCAATACATGTGTAATTCCCCCTAGCAGATTTGGGTTAGTGTTGTGTCGGTCTGACTGTAGTTTGGACAGGGCTTGGTGACATGCTTAGCAGCTGAGTGTAGTTTCCCTAATGTGATGTTATGTCCAGTTATTTGTAGGATGTACTGTTGCTTGGCTCCCATAAGTGTTGTGTATTTCTGACACATCAGTGGGATGATGTGAGGATTGCAGTCACTAACTACTGAGAAGTAATTGAGTATTGAACGTGTGCTATTTCAGTCACTATATGTTAGGACAGACAGGAGGGTGTTACTGCAGCAACTCTGTCAGCTTATCTACTCAAGTATTTCAGATTTGTCCCTATTTTCATGCCTTTCTCCCCTCACTTTGTCAGGCTTGGTCCATATTCGTTGCACGAAGGGGTTCTGAGCCTACCTCTCAACTGTCCGGATTGTTGCAGTGTGTCCAGGTATATCGCTCATATTTCTGATCTGTTTCACAAATTCATTATTTTTATATCCCTGGTAAATTACTGTAATGATCAGCGGATTTCTGACAGTAAATGATGATGTACATTTCAGTTTCAGAACTCACATCCTTCCAAACATGTATGCTGAAACAAGCCCTGTCACTCTGGCAACATTCTACATTTACAAGAGCAATATTTAAAATATGTCCCTAGTTTGGACCCATTGTCCCCCTATTTGGACAGCCTTTGGACAATTTTATTGTTCTAAGAGGTTGAGAGGTATGGTTGTGAGGTATGCCTCCACTACATGTTATGAGCATATATATATATATAAATATATATATATATATATATATATATATATATATATATATATATATATATATAGATATATATTTAGGTTCATAGGTTCATACTAGGCTATCTGCCCTAGGGCATTTATAAGCCTAGCCAGAGTGTGTTTGGCTTTCGCCACCCATTTTAAATTAATTTTGCTATGCCCTTTTTTGAGGTTAGTATACTGTGCCTCTGTCTAACAGTGACACAGAAGTGATACCCGGGGTAAAGCTACAATCTCCCATCCACTCATCAAGATTCCTCTTGAAGAGAGTCAATGAGGGACTTTGCCTAACCTGGACTGGGATTTTATTTCAGAGTGAAGGGTGCCTCTGGGTTATGAATCTGTCCCTCCAGCATGTCCTATTTATTTCAGTGTTGAGGTTCAAGTCTCTCGAGCGCGTAGCTCGATGGGATTTGGATTTTCTGAGGTGCAGCATGTCCATTAATTCCGGGTTGGACATGGCTTTATACGTCAGGCAAAGATCGCCCCTGAGCAGGCAGTATGCCACTGTGTAGAGCTGGAGTTCCTTTAACCGGGCAGCATATGGCATCTGTTTGAGCCCTTTGATCTTCTTGGTGAGGTACTTTTGGGGTTTTTCCAGCTGCTGCAGGTGTCTGGTAAGGTACATCCCAAAAGGGGCATTGTACTCAATTATGGGCCTGATGAGGGATGAGTAAAGAGGCACGAAGACCTCCCCTGATCTAGATGTGAATCCCTTCATGATTAGGTGGGCTATATAAAATGTTTTTCTAACCACTTTGGCCACGTGGTTGTCAAATGAGAGATTGCTATCAACTTGGGTCCCCAGGTCCCTAATTACTTCTTCTGTACTTAATGGATTACCACCTATGTGGTAATTTGTGGGCACTTTGTTTTTGCCAAAGGGGATGACTATACACTTTTTTGCATTTAGCTTGAGGCCCTGGCTGTGACACCAGTTGTCTGTTTCTATGAGGCCCTTTTGGAGGATGCTTGTGTCGGCTGGAGTGTCTATTATGGTGCCCAGTTTGCAGTCATCTGCAAACTTGGTCAGCCACAGTCCTTCCGTGTTGGCCTGTACCTCCGAGAAATATATACCGAACAAGAGAGGCCCCAGGACTGAGTCTTGTGGGACTCCACTTGTAACTGGTTTGGAGTCTGACATGGGTCCAGCAATTCTAACCATGTGGGTTCTGTCCTTGAGCCAGTTTGCAACCCATCTAGTGAATAGGGGTTTATATTTAAGCTGGTGAGCTTATCTATAATGCCCGAGTGGGGTATTGTATCGAAGGCTTTTGCGAGGTCCAGGTAGGCTGTGTGGACCACCTTCCCCTCGTCAATGGCCTTGGTGACTGTTTCAAAGAAATAGACCAGGTTTAAGAGGCAGGATCTGGCCTTAACAAAGCCGAACTGGGTAGGATCCAGTTTCTGTAGGTCCCCAATATCTTTATTTATGAGGTCCATGATGATCCTTTCCATAGCTTTGCAGACCAAGCTGGTCAGGCTTATGGTGCGATAGTTTCCAGGATCCGTTGAGCACCACCTTTGTGGAGAGGGACCACTGTTGCTGTACGCCACTCTTTGGGTACATATCCTGTAGTAAGGCTGAGATTGAACAGTAGTTTTAGGTTTGGGTTTAGCTCTTCTTGGAGTTCATGTAGGATGCAGCCCGGGACACCGTCTGGTCCCATTGATGCTGTGTTTTTTGCTTTGGAGAAGGCGGCTCTTACCTGAGCATCTGAGATGTCAGGGGGCAGCACTCTGCTGGGATAGATATTTGCCCTTTTGGTGGGGATGGGGGGAAGAAGTTTGCACTGAACCTGTCAGCTAGGATGTTGGCAATGTCTGTGGGTTTGGTGTATTTTTTGTCATTTTGGACTAATTCTAAGCATATCTGGGAATTCCCACCCAGGTGCCTAACATAACTAAAGAAAGCCTTGTGATTATCCTTAGTGTCCTGTGCAATTTTTTTCTCGAAGCTGGCCTTAGACGATTTTATGAGTGCCCGTAGTTTTTTGCTAATACTGATCAGAGATGCCTTCCCTTTTTGGGATTTTTCTCTATCATGTAGTAGCTTCCTCCTTCTATTGTATAGTTTGTTTATGGCTGGGTCCACCAGACAGGACGTCTGCCTTTGGAGGATTGGGTCTTGGATTTATTTGGGATTGCATGATCCATGCATTCCTGAAGGTGTTCATAGAATGCATTTATAAAAGATTCTGCGATCTGGGCCGTATTTTCCACAGGCCCGAGGGCTTTGAAGGATTCCACTTTGGTTCTGAGGAGTGTGAAATTTGCTTTAGAGAAGTTTTTCACTGTGGTTTTCTGGGCAGGGGGTGGGGTCGGGATGTGAATATCCAGTGAGATTAGTTTATGGTCTGATCTTACCAGTGAGGGATGCACTTCTGGTCTGGAGCATAGAGTCCCCATGTTGGTGATGATCAGGTCCAGTATGTTTTCCCCTCTTGTGGGAGTGGTAATGAGTTGTTCCATAGCATTTGAGTTTATAAATTCTAGGAACCTTTGGACTAGGGTGTTGGAGCTAGAGTAATGCTCCCAGTCTATGTTTGGGTAGTTGAAGTCGCCCAATATAATGGTGTTTGGAGAGACCTTCATATTTTCCAGTGTTCTCAGGAAGGCCGAGTGGGGTTCCTGGGTTTGGGAGGGTGGTCTGTAGCAGGCTATAAACTGGAAGGCAGTTTTACCCACTGTTAGTTGCACATGGATAGTCTCTGATGCTTTGTGCTGTGCCACCAACCTGGAGGTGTGGGTATCTTTGACAAATATTGATACTCCCCCTCCTTTTGTGGTTCGGTCCAAGTTTTGGGGCCGAAAAGCATGGTTTGAGGTATAACCTGGTAGTGCTGGGGTGCTCTCAGGAGCCTTTAACCAGGTTTCTGTTACTGCACAGATATTGATGTGGAAAGTTTCGAGTGCATGCATCTTGAGGTTTAGACTTCTGGCGTTGAGTAGCATTACTCTTAGTTTCTTATCCCTTGTGATACCTATGGAGGTGGGTTTGTCTTTTGAGCTTTGCCTAAAAAAGGCATTATGGGGGTAGCAAGAGCCTTTGCCAATATCCGAAAGCCCAGGGGTGACAGGTGCAAGCCGTCCCTAGCGAAGCATCGTGGCTTGTCGAGCATGTCATCCCAGCATCGGATCCCCTTTGAATGACACCAGTACTTAAGCCAGTTGTTGAAATTGATCATCTTGTCTTCATATTGTAAAAACGTACCACGGAGCCCTTGTACCAGCAACAACAAGTAGGTAGTCTTAACGAATTTATTTATCACAAACGTTTTCGCTGCACAAAGGTGCAGCTTCCTCAGAGAAAACAAATTAACAATGAGGTAAAAGTGCACGCCCCTTTTATACAAAGCAAAAGGGAAATGACAACATGATAAGGTGAAACTCATTGTAGTAATTGGTATACAAGTAGAAGCCTTCACAAGAACAACTTGTTCCTCAAAGAGAAAATGCAAACATTAATTCATGTTAGTAATAAGCATTTCAAAGTGTGGAATGTTACCAAAGAAATAAACATAAAATTTAAAATAACATATTTAAAATTCTTAAAATATGTGAAAGAAATCATAACGTTAAAGTAAAAATTCAACATAAAAAGTCATTCAAATAGCAACTCATAAAAAAGTAAGTATAATATGCAGTAATGGATTAAATCTTAGTAAAAAAGTGATGGTAATCCATTATAAGTATGAACCATAATGAACAACTGTGTACCTTAAAGATATTATTGTATAAACAACAATAATAACTAAAATCTAGGCAATATTTAACATGAGAGGTGCTACAACAAAGGCACGTCACATGAAGTCAGAAACAAAAAATTTTGTATATTTTAAGAAAAGTCTTTATGTATGCATAAGAAAGTAAGGAATATCTACAAAGGGGGGTACTACCTTAAATAGCTCCTCAATTTGAGTACTGCTGAGATGTTACAGTTTTCGTTTAAACCCGGGTAGCAAAATGCATCTAAACGCAGTTGCCACTCCAGTTCACGTACTTCTAAGAGTAGAGTTATTGGGCCTCCCCAGATGTTATTGGTCACTTGATCTATGGCCATAAATGAGAAAGAGTGCCCAGGGTGGTTGGCAATGTGTTTAGCCAAAGCGTTAACATCAGAGTTTTTCTTAATTGCATACATATGCTCATAGACACGGTCCCTAAGTCTGCGATCAGTCTTTCCCAGATAAAATGAGGGACAGCAATCACAAAGAGCCAGGTATACAACTGATCTACTTTCACAGTTGAGTGGAGCTTGGATTAAAAACTTCCTGTCCCTTATAGTGTAGGTCTGCCCTACCTTCATTTTGTAACACCAGTTGCAAAAACCACATGGGTACATCCCTGCGCCTGTTAAAGGTTTTTTTAGTTAGGTCCCTCTGTAGCAGTTCCTTAAGATTGTTGTTCCTCTTGAAGACAAAATTAGGACAGGGGCCTAATTTCTCAGAGAGGCCAGGACTCCCCAAGATAAATTGCCAGTTTTTCTTAATCAATGCAGTGGTAGTCTGAGTGTTAAGACTAAATGTGTGGACGTAACTAATGGCAAAATCGCGACATGGTTGGTCAGAGAGATGTCATTAGGAGAGGGGAACACTCAATGGGTGACAGTAGTGTGTTGTTAGAACTAAGGTCAAGTAGTACATGGCTTTGCAAGATAGGTTTATAAACCCCGTTTATCCTTTTGGCTGTAACTTCAAGCCTAATTTCATCAATGAGATTCCTCAGGTAACCCCTATTAAGGAACATGTTACACAAAAGTGTGCATTCGTTCTGGAAGGTGTCAAAATCACTACACATTCTAACAGCCCTAACCATTTGGCCCTTCACAATAGATTTCTTTTGTTTGAAGGGATGGTGGCTAGTGAAGTGCAAGAACGAATTACAGTAAGTTGGCTTTCTGTAAACACAAGATGTGTAGGTGTTCCCTTCCTTTCTCAACTTTACATCGAGGTAATCGATTTCTACAGGTGAAAAATTAGAAGTGAATTTCAAGAAGTCAGTAGTACCATTTAGAAACTGTAAGAAGTCTACGGCTTCTGTGTCATTACCATGGAAGAGGATGAAAATATCATCCAGGTAACGTGTGTAAAATTTCACTGTCTGCATCCTTTCACTGGAAAAAGGAAGTTCTTTTCCCAAAACCCATAAAGAAGTTGGCGACTGAGGCCCCACAAGGCGAGCCGTCGCACGCCTTTTTTCTGTAAAAAGTAATCCTTATCAAAAAGGAAGTAATTACATGAAAGGACTATGTCCAAGACTTCTGTAACCAAGTCAATTTCAATCTGTGGTGCTCCACAGTCTAAAAGCAGGAGGGAAATCCATTCCACAGCTTCTTGGTGTGGAATGGAGGTGTATAAGTCAACAACGTCGATGGTGAGAAAATTATTCCCATCATCGAACGGAATGTTGTTGAATTTGTCTAAAAAAGACCAGGAGTCTTTACATACACCCCGAAGGTCCTTCAGGTATTTAGACAGGATAGTGTCTACCAATCTGGCGCTGGGATATGTCATAGATGATCTACCATCAACCAGCGCGCATGGGGGGATTATTGACATCCTTATGGACCTTGGGGATGCCAAACATGACTGGAATTTTTGGCATAGAGATGTCGATGTAATTGTAAGTTTCTATGTCAATCTTACCCTGCAAGAACAAGTCACGGAAGACGCCCTCATCATACTATGGGTACGGTGTATTTCATTGAGAGAAGCAGGGAATAGGCAGGTGTGTTAAGGACATCGAGCATTTTTCGTTATACAGTGAATTGTCCATAATTACAAGTCCACCCCCTTTATCAGGTTTGACTACTCGAACTGGGTAATGGCATAATTCATCTAAGAGGGAGACTTGTTCTTTAGTAATGTTATACCGAGGAGTTTCGGTATAACTATTACATGCCTTAAAGGAATGTCTGATGTCTGCTTCACAGATCCTTTCAAAAAGCTGGAGAGAAGGGTGGATGGGGGGGTTATACACACTCGGTAGTTTGAGAGAATCATGTGGCAAGGCAACTTCATTGCTAAACAGTAACTTGAAATTTAACTTTCGGACAAAGCATTTTAGTTCAATAAGTTCCTTGGATATGTCACCCATTTTACTAGGGACAAAAGTGTAACCAAGGGAAAGTAACTCAACTAATTCCTCCCTTAGTTCCAAGTCTGTGAAATTGTAAATAGTGAAGTCCCCTTTACGGTTAAGTATAATTCTTGGACCTTGATGTAGGAAACAAGGGTTAAGGTCAGCAGTCGTGGTGAAGGAGGAAGCGACACCTGCTGTGTAAGAGAAATGAGAGTCCGAACAGTCAAGAACTGAGAGACCAGGGGAAGCTTCTTCCGCTTCTATCTCTTGTTGTGAAACTGTCGGTGGTTGCGGTTGCCTAAAAACTGTTGTTGTTTTTGTTAGTATTGGTCCTATTTGTGTTGGTGTTATTATTGCCTTGATTACCCTTCTTAAACCCTTTAATCCTGTCACTGCGTCTAGGGCCTACATCGTCCACTCCTACCTCATCTTCGTGAAAGTGAGGGCTGGCCGAGACAGGGTGGGGTGCAGGGTTAGGATGTTCCTGGTGGGTACTAGTAGTAGTGTTGTGAGATTCAGAAGCCTGTAATTTAGGATATGCAACGTTATCCTGATAAGCCAATCTGTCTCTGACTAATTTTTATTTTGTTAAGCTTTAGTTTGACAAGAAGCGTGTTAATACTAGAAAGGGTACGGTCATAGTCGAACCTGTACCTTACAAAATTCAAGTCTGCTTTAATCTCCTTGTCTAAAACATCAATCTCCTTCAGGAGAACACAAACATGTTGGTTATAATGTTTCACAATAAGCTGTAACAGATCTAAACCTTGCTGTTGAAATAAGTCTTTTAAGTCACAAAGGAAATTGCTGTTGTTGATTAAGCCTGAAGGAGAAAAAGTACTACGTAGACCTTTTGGAACAAGTTTCTCATGAATGCACTGGTTAAAGTAACCAATCTCAAGCTGTAACTTTTTAAGTTTGAGAATTTTACTGTCAAAGATCTTTAATTTATTGGACAGTGACTCATTACTTGAAATGGTATCATGCTGATCAGCTGTACTTTCCATAGGGTTAGAAAAAACAAAGTTGTCAGTATTTGTCATCCATTCAGAAAAAATGAATGGAGCATTCACATTGTCAGTCTGGCCTGAAAAAGAGCCAGTGTTAACAGCTGCAGCTATACGTAAAGAAGAAGTTGCAGGCCCAGTGGGCCAGGCAGAGTTAGTTGTATTGTAATTAACTGAATGTTCTCCACTACTGTTAATGTCTGCACCTAATAAAAGGGCAGGAATACCATTAGGAAAAGTACCTGTAGTTGCCTCCAATCTTGTACCACTGTTGACAAGGCCAGCAGATGTAGATGTAGAAGGCGGTGGTGCATTATGTTCATTTGCAGAATGAAAAGGTTGTCCTGCGGTATTAGAGAACCAGAGTTCGCCTGTGTAGTATTAGTGGCTGAAGAGCCTTGAGTAGATAAAGGTATAGAAGCTACCTGGCGGTTCCTGTTGCCATTAATACCTTCCAGTAAGTCAAAGCGTGCATTAAGCTTGTCGAGTCTTTCCGACAATGAAATCAGCAAGGCAGGCACATCAAGAAGTGGATTAGACTGCGCTTCCTTCACTCCAGAATTAAGAGAGATGCGAGGGCTGCTGGGACTAACAGGGCTCCCTGTGGCCATGAAAACAAACAGGCAAATGCAAAGACAAGAACAACTGGAATCCAAAAGCATTCACGGAGCCCTTGTACCAGCAACAACAAGTAGGTAGTCTTAGCAATTTATTTATCACAAAGCGTTTTAGCACAAAGGTGCAGCTTCCTCAGAGAAAACAAATTAACAATGAGGTAAAGTGCACGCCTTTTATACAAAGCAAAGGGAAATGACAACATGATAAGGTGAAACTCATTGTAGTAATTGGTATACAAGTAGAAGCCTTCACAAGAACAACTTGTTCCTCAAAGAAAATGCAAACATTAATTCATGTTAGTAATAAGCATTTCAAAGTGTGGAATGTTACCAAAGAAATAAACATAAAATTTAAAATAACATATTTAAAATTCTTAAAATATGTGAAAGAAATCATAACGTTAAAGTAAAATTCAACATAAAGTCATTCAAATAGCAACTCATAAAAAAGTAAGTATAATATGCAGTAATGGATTAAATCTTAGTAAAAAAGTGATGGTAATCCATTATAAGTATGAACCATAATGAACAACTGTGTACCTTAAAGATATTATTGTATAAACAACAATAATAACTAAAATCTAGGCAATATTTAACATGAGAGGTGCTACAACAAAGGCACGTCACATGAAGTCAGAAACAAAAAAATTTTGTATATTTTAAAAAAAGTCTTTATGTATGCATAAGAAAGTAAGGAATATCTACAAAGGGGGGTACTACCTTAAATAGCTCCTCAATTTGAGTACTGCTGAGATGTTACAGTTTTCGTTTACCGAGTGTGTATAACCCCCCCATCCACCCTTCTCTCCAGCTTTTTGAAAGGATCTGTGAAGCAGACATCAGACATTCCTTTAAGGCATGTAATAGTTATACCGAAACTCCTCGGTATAACATTACTAAAGAACAAGTCTCCCTCTTAGATGAATTATGCCATTACCCAGTTCGAGTAGTCAAACCTGATAAAGGGGGTGGACTTGTAATTATGGACAATTCACTGTATAACCTGGCTCTTTGTGATTGCTGTCCCTCATTTTATCTGGGAAAGACTGATCGCAGACTTAGGGACCGTGTCTATGAGCATATGTATGCAATTAAGAAAAACTCTGACGTTAACGCTTTGGCTAAACACATTGCCAACCACCCTGGGCACTCTTTCTCATTTATGGCCATAGATCAAGTGACCAATAACATCCGGGGAGGCCCAATAACTCTACTCTTAGAAGTACGTGAACTGGAGTGGCAACTGCGTTTAGACGCATTTTGCTACCCGGGTTTAAACGAAAACTGTAACATCTCAGCAGTACTCAAATTGAGGAGCTATTTAAGGTAGTACCCCCTTTGTAGATATTCCTTACTTTCTTATGCATACATAAAGACTTTTCTTAAAATATACAAAATTTTTTGTTTCTGACTTCATGTGACGTGCCTTTGTTGTAGCACCTCTCATGTTAAATATTGCCTAGATTTTAGTTATTATTGTTGTTTATACAATAATATCTTTAAGGTACACAGTTGTTCATTATGGTTCATACTTATAATGGATTACCATCACGTTTTTACTAAGATTTAATCCATTACTGCATATTATACTTACTTTTTTATGAGTTGCTATTTGAATGACTTTTATGTTGAATTTTTACTTTAACGTTATGATTTCTTTCACATATTTTAAGAATTTTAAATATGTTATTTTAAATTTTATGTTTATTTCTTTGGTAACATTCCACACTTTGAAATGCTTATTACTAACATGAATTAATGTTTGCATTTTCTCTTTGAGGAACAAGTTGTTCTTGTGAAGGCTTCTACTTGTATACCAATTACTACAATGAGTTTCACCTTATCATGTTGTCATTTCCCTTTTGCTTTGTATAAAAGGGGCGTGCACTTTTACCTCATTGTTAATTTGTTTTCTCTGAGGAAGCTGCACCTTTGTGCGGCGAAAACGTTTGTGATAAATAAATTCGTTAAGACTACCTACTTGTTGTTGCTGGTACAAGGGCTCCGTGGTACGTTTTTGGATTCCAGTTGTTCTTGTCTTTTGCATTTGTCTTCATATTGTGGCATCATTCTTGGTGAGGGTAAGATGCTACTCAAGGTCAGGGTCATACCGGCCTGGGCTACATGCTCAGAGAGCTCCTCTATGTCTCTTTTCACGTAGTCCAGGGAGGTACGTCTCAGGTCATTCACACCAGCATGGACAATGAGTGAGTCATATTTGTACTTGCCTTGGAGTGACCTGAGTGCTTGTGTTATGTGGCAGATCCTAGCACCCGACAGGCAGCTCACCGTGACCTTCTCCTTGTTCAGCCTGGTGAGCGGGACGTCAGTGTTCCTGATGATAGAGTCACCTATTACAAGTGTATCAGGTGTGTTGTTTAGCCTTAAGGGCTGTGACTGTTCGGCACACTGGCTTTGTGAGCTATGTGTTGCACGTGTTTTGTTTTGGGGTAGCGGTTGCTTGGGTGTCTGCTTTGGAGGGCTCTGCTGCTTAGGCAGATTTTTATTTAGAGCCTCCGGGTATGTTTTTGTGTGTTTATGTGTTTGGTTTGCTGTCGTGGTAGGCCTATGTGAGGCTGGAATTGTAGTGAGTGTGGTTTCCTTCTCCTCCTGACTGGTTACACCAGTACTGAGTTGAGAGAGCTTAGCCTCCAGTTTGGCTATATGGTTGCATCTCTCACATGTGTTGGAATTTGTTGGGAGGAGGAGAGGGTTGTCTGTGTACATGAGGCAGTTATAACATTGCCTCAAGATTCCCAGATTCACCAGCTGGACCGGAGAGGAGATTGACAACTGACCTTTGGACATGCTAGAATAGTTTTGGGAATTCCTTTATAATTGAAAAAAAGGGCCAATGGGGAGCAAGGTACTCAAGGGGAGTTTATGAGGGTGTAGTGCTTTCAATTTTTTAGTGCTGACTTATATAATTGCTTTAGTAAGCAAGTGCCAGGTAACTTAAATGCAATGTGTTACAGGTAACTTAAATGCAAAAACGACAAACAGTAACTTTCTTTCAAGTGAAACAAGGAAATAAGTACAGTAAGCAATGCAGATATCACTAGGGATCCACAGAAGTGCTGAAAAGCCGCGTTTTAGGTGGAATTAGCATTTCAGGGAAATAACTAGCAAACAAACAACAAGCATACAAACAAGGCTAGATTCAGCAGGCCTGGATCTAGTCTATGCTACAGCAAACAAGGTGTACCAGTTTCAGTAAGAAACAGTTCAAATATGTAGGCACTATAAGCCTTTAACCAGAAATTCCCAGCTCAGAAGGGCAGAGTCCAGCCTCTCCTCCCACAAGAGTGCAGTCCACGAACCTTCTTAATGTAAAATAACTGGCCTGAAGCCCAAGTGCTTAAACCAGAACTAATACACTTTTAGAATAACAGACACTGAGCCCTCAATCAGCAGTTCCCAACTTAGAAGGATGTAGGCTACCTGTCCTGCCACCACAGTGCAGGCCACAAACCTTCCTAATGTAAAACAACTGGTCTGAATCCCAAGTGCTTAATCCAAAAGACTTAGAATGATAGCTACACTTTAATCAAGTTACTACCAAGCAGTAATAAATACAATTGAATACTTTAAAGAATGCCTGGATTAGTGCTCAAGTTATACAAACAAAGCTAGATTCAGCAGGCCTGGATCTAGTCTATGCTACAGCAAACAAGGTGTACCAATTTCAGTAAGAAGCAGTTCAAATATGCAGGCACTATAAGCCTTTAACCAGAAATCCCCAGCTCAGAAGGGCAGAGTCCAGCCTCTCTTCCCACAAGAGTGCAGACCATGAACCCTCTTAATGTAAAATAACTGGCCTGAAGCCCAAGTGCTTAAACCAGAATTAATACACTTTTAGAATAACAGACACTGAGCCCTCAATCAGCAGTTCCCAACTTAGAAGGATGTAAGCTACCTGTTCTGCCACTACAGTGCAGACCACAAACCTTCTTAATGTAAAACAACTGGTCTGATGCCCAAGTGCTTAAACTAAAAGGCTTAGAATGAGTTACACCAAGCAGTAATAAATACAAATTAATACTTTTAAGATGACACAAAAGCAAAATAAAGTAGGAAGAAACACAAATACAGTAAAAGCAGATACGTTTATTTATTTATTTATTTATTTTTTAAGTGGAAAGAGAAAAAGGAAAGAGAGAGAGGAGTAGCAGAAACTAAGCTGATTGGCCTTCTCAAATGTTCTCCCTGTACTGGGTAGAATGAGGTAATGACACTAGACTGGGAGGAGGGTCCCAGATCAAATTTACTCTAGGGGTGGGCAACTGCAAAGCCACCAACTATAAAAACACTATACCAACAGGGAGGGAGTGAGGAAAACAAACTGCAAAAATGTTTCTCACAGCTGAAAAGCAGCAGTGAGCCTTTAAATGAAAGTTTTAAACAGCTAAAGGAGCCTCTAGAAAAAAGAGTTTAACTGCAACAAGTTATCAGAAACAAACAACCCAACAGATGCTTAATAAAAGTGGGCAATTTCCAGTTAATACCTCACACACAGTGAAACTAGCTAGAAAAATACACAGTACACAAAGTGCTATAAATAACAAAGAAATAAAGAACAAAATAAACAAAAAACAGGATACTTAATGTTATATATTATAGCTCCGAGTTTCCTCAGTGTCCTTCCTTCGATCAGCTCAGTGTGAAATGGCAGAACACTCAAAACTGAACTTCTTAGGTAACGGAAAGTTGAAACCTGAGACAGCTTTTAAGAAAGAAATCTCAAAAGAACCAATGAGGTGCTTAGTCTAAGTTGTAGTCCAGGTGACCTCAGTCAGCCAATGACCTCAATATATGTATATATATGTATGGATCCCCTACACAACGCCGACATCCCAGAATGCCGAAAACCATATGGCCGACACCAGATGATCGACATTCAGAATGCAGACATTGTAAGAAGTCCACAAAAAAGGGAAATCAAATTTCCTTTAAACTGCTAGGAGGGGGCTCTGCCCCCCTGCACCCCTGTGGGGGGGCTCCACACCCCCATAACTTTAATATACCAAATCTGAGATTGCACTACAGTGCAGGAATGGAAATCTTTCCATTCTGCACTATAGTGAGATGCCTGTTCCACATTGTCGGTATTCCGAATGTCGATCATATGGTGTCTGCCATATGGTTGTCTGCATTCTGGAATGTCGGCAAACCGAAGGACCCATATATATATATATATATATATATATATATATATATATATATATCTATATATATATATATATATATATATATATATATATATATATATATATATATATCTATATATATATATATATATATATATATATATATATATATATTTTTTTTTTAAATATTTATTTAGTTTTATATATATATATATATATATATATATATATATATATATATATATATATATATATATATATATATATATATATATATATATATATATATATATATATATACATACATGCCTCACCATACATATATACATGTGTATATGTATAAATACAAAACCTGACTGATTCTACGGCATCTTTTCCCTACTGTTGAATGACTCTACTGTATGATATCTTTGGCAAAGCATCAACAATCCTTACAACTCAAATGGTGTAGTGGTGCATTGCTCTATGGTGTACAGGGCCCTGGGTTTGAGACTTGGCAGTGTTGATTACTTTGTTGCTAGGCAGAACAGTGGCTGATGGAAGTAGAGTGATTAAAGCAGCTTTAAGCAGTTGTAAGTGGGTTTGTACGGGCTTGCACTATGCCAACACATGGTTAAACGTACAGATGCTTAATCTGTGTTGGCTTCCCTTAGCGACATTTACCAGTGCACAAATCCGCTGAGCTACCTGCTGCTTAGCATTCATGTTTGAGCAATGTTAAACCTGCCGAGCCTTGCTAACCATTGCTCACAGTTCATTCTTATAAAATATTTTTATATATATTTCTATATATATTATATTATATTATATTATTATAATACTATTATATTATATCCTTACAATATTATTATAACACCATATTATATGTTTATATATTTTTTTTTTATATATTTCTTATAAAATATAAAATATGCTTCCACTGCAGTAGCAAGAGGTGGAACTATACTGTATGGGACACATGTATACATGGGTGGTTTCACATGTTATATGCACTCAGACTTACATTTTACACCAGCTACACTACCCTAGGTGACAAAAATAACCACATATTTTAATATGAAAATAGTACTTTTAACACTGCTTTCCCATGTAAAATTGGATTGTCTGATGTAGTACTCAAACCGTGTATGTCTGCATGCAAAGCTGGGACTCTCATCACTACACTACCTTGATTTGGGGATTTGAGCTGTATATTTTTGTCTCCTATTGCATATTAATATTATATTATATTAAATGGAGAGTATGGAGGTTTTCTGCCATGTCATTGAGGACTGCTGTCATGACATCATGGCATACATTTCAGTTTCAGACTTGCATCCTTCTGTACATTAATGCTAATGCCATTACCTGTTTTCTATCAACTTTCTGTCTGTCCTCTGTGCAGATGGGATGACACCAGTGCTCAGACTGTGGTTGACTACGCTGTAGAATTTGTTCCTATGCACTTACCAACTCTAGCAGACTTGTTGGGGGAAGTAAAAAGATTTTGCAGGAAACTGCATTTAAAAGTTTTCTTCTCGAACAAGGGGCAAAGCAGCAGTGAAATACAACTGGGTAGTGATGATTCATTACTGAACATTTCAGTTTATGACAACCCGGTTGTGGACATTGATAACATGTTGAACTTGGACACTTGTAGTGACTCTGATCTTTTTAATGAATGTAATGGTAATTTTGTAACTGGATATGGAAAACTGTGTGTTCCGAAGGTTCCCTTTGTAAGTTCTTTTTTACCCCCCCCAAAATGTCTATAGCAGTCTACAGGTTTTAAATGGTTTTGTGTAAACAAATTGAAGTTGCATATAAGCATTTTATTCGCAAACTGAATGTTTGGAATTTAAGTAAAGCACAGCGGGAAGTCTTAAAGCAGTTGCGTGGTATGACTGAACAATATTTTTTCATACAGGCAGACAAGGGGGGTAATTGTGTTGTGATGACAAGGGAAGGATATAATAGCATGGTGATAGATGATGAAAAAATCTATAAGAAGTTACAATCTAATCCAATAAGTGCATTTAATGAGGATTTACTTGAGTTATTGGAAAGAGGTGAAAGGTTGTTTTTTTAATCAATCTGATGTTAAAAACTGTTTGTGAAAATTCGTAGGGATGCCAGGTTCTTTGCAATTCCAAAGTTGCATAAATCACTTACTAAACCACCTGGAAGACCTATAGTTTCAGGTGTAGGAGCATTTTTTTCAGAAAATTTGCATATTTTTGGACTCCCAGCTCAAGGTATTCCTTCCTAGGGTTCAGTCATATGTAAAACATACTGCCCAGGTTTTGGAGAGCATGAATGCGATACAATGGAGCCCTGATTATTATTTTGCTTGTGTGGATGTAAAGTCACTTTACACAAATATTAAAACTGAAAAGTGTTTAGAACCAGTTGTGAAAAAGATGGGGGAAGGTCCATGAACTACTTATGCTTGTCAACTATTAGAATTTGCCCTTACAACTATTTTAATTTTGAACAGACATTTTACTTGCAGCTGAAGGAAACGGCAATGGGGGTAGCTTTTGCCCCCTCTTATGCGATATTGTTTATGGCATATTTTGAAAACAGGTTTGTCTATCCCACATGCTTTTACAAGAATAACGTGATTTTGTTCAAATGCTTTATCGATGATTTAATATTTGTGTGCAGGGGATATCAAAGTGAATTCAAGAATTTAATGGTTATGTTAAGTTCAATTTTTTTTGGATTGGAATTTACATATAGAACTAATGATAAAACCATGCAATTCCTTGATGTGGAGTACTATATGGACAATGAGGGGAGGCTTCAATATAGTCCTTTTCATAAAATAACAGGCTAATAATTTCTTAAAGGCCAGTAGCTCTCATCCATTGCATTTAATAAAGTCTTTACCTTATGGGGAATTTAAACACACCTTTATTAATACATCTGTCAAGCATATGTTGGAAAAGGAGTTTGTTATGGTAAGGAATACATTATCAAAGAGGGGCTATAAAGATACATATATTCAGGAAGCAATAGATAAGGTCAGAGGTGTGGCCAGGTAGAGAATATTACCATAAAGGATCCAGAGGCCAGAATGAGTATAATGTTAATGATTTGAAAACAGAGGCTATGTTTTACATTACAAAACATTCTCCCTTCTCAGATACCATAAGGGAATTGGTAAACAAATTATGGCCTGTGGTTTGCAGTGATTAGGTAGTGGGGAGTTTGTTTCCCAGTAAAGTTAAGTTTCCCTATGGCAGATTTAGCAATTTGAGGGAATTGCTAAACCAAAGGGCACGGAACCCTGTGAGGGAAAAACTGGGGGGGCCTTTACCTGTGGAAAATGTAAAGTATGTAATACAATTAGGAATGTAGATGGATCCATTTTTAATGGAAAAAAATTCTGGATCAAGAATGAATTCAAATGTGACTCTTGTGGAGTTGTTTATATTATAGGATGTGGTTGTTTACCAACTAGGTGGTACGTAGGGCAAATGAAAAGCAAGCTTAAGTTGAGGATATTGGAACATCTGGAGGATGTTAGGAATTCGAGACTGGAAAGCCAAGTGGCCCAACAATTTTGTTCTGTTCATGATGGAAATTTTGACAGCTTCTTTTTCAGTGTTCTGGCTAGACCCTTTGGAGTTAATAACATGGGGGGGTGGGTGTAATTTGTTCGTAAGTTATTAAATTTGAAAGCAAAACTTATAATTAGATTAGGAACCCTACTTACATAAGGGTTGAATTTGGAATTAAATTGGGATGGTCTATAAAATAAATACAATCAAGATGTTTTTGTATATGTTCATGTACTGGAAATGTGAATATATAATTAGGAATGTTGCTATTTATTTATTAATAATGATGGTACGGTAGCTATACAATGTATAAAATAAATTCATTATAGAATAAGAAATATTTATAATTATGCATTTAGTTTAAGGCTTAGGGCAAACTTGGTGTATGTTTTTTACAATATTTAGATTTTCACTTTTATATTATGCAAGTGTTTATTTTTGTAGATAGTGCAAATTTTCATTTCCTTCAAGGGAACTTTTAAGCTTGGGTGGAGTTTTTTATTAATTAAATGTAGGTGAATCAATTATATTTGCATATGAAACTGAAGGTATACAAAAAGGCTACTAAAGCTTATGTTGTTATTCCTTGAAGACTCTTTAGCGGAGGTACCAGAAGAAGTGTGTAATAAAGAAGTTATAGCTATTCGCTTGGTTCCTGACTTGTCTTTCTGATAATTACTTTACTCATTACTCTCAGGGATGACCTCACTTTACATATCCCTATGGCCTGGGGTTGGGCAGTGGAATGATTGTACACAAGTCTATATTAGAAGAATGCATCTTGGTCAAACTTAAAAGTCTGAAAATGGAAAATATCAAAGCGGCTGTTAAGCAAATTCTTTCCCTGGGAAAGAATTTGCTTGGCTGCTTCGGTACTTTGCCGTTTTCGGCACTGTAGTGCAGTCTCGGAGTTGGTATATTTAAGTAGAGGGGATGGGGGGCACAGCCCCCCACTTAATGTAATGTTTGAAATTCTTTTTTTTTTTTTTTTTTTTTTTTTTTTTTTGTTGGAACAGCGATTTTTTTTCCCTTGGAAAAAATCCATGTTCTGACACTTTGACATTGTAAGTTTTCGCTTACATAGGGTCGATCAATCACCATTCACTTTTTTAAGCATTCGGTGATTTAATATAAACTCTTTGTACACAGTGTATTACTAAAGTCTTCTTAAAGCTAATACATACATTTCCACCTGGCAGACCTGTGGAGGGAATATCTGTTAACACTACCTGACTGTTTCTACACATAATCACATATTCAAGGTTGCATATGTGACACTGACAGGGTTGCCCTGCCCTCATTCTGTGTGTGTGTGCTACTGCCATACTCTGCCTAGATATCTGTCTCCCTGGGTTTTGGCAGCGGTGACCACTACCCATGACAGCATGACACTTGAGAGACATTTATCGGAATAAACCGCTTGGTGTATGTACTTATCTTGCTGTCTTTTCCAGCATTGGGGTTGAACAGCGGAAGTGCTGTACACAGTGTATTAGTACAGCCTTCTTACAGCTAATAGAAACATTTCCTTACCTTGCAGATCTGTGGAGGAAATTTCTGTTAACACTACCTGACTGTTTCTAAACATATGCACATATTCTTGCTTGAAATTATGCATACAGCTTACTACTACTCCTGAGATTCGAACCATGCCTGTTTGTGCTAAAATGTACAACAAGATTGTCTTTCAATGCAATGAGCTATTGAGGAACTACTATTTGCTGTTTGACTGTTTTCTGCCTAATACTCTCTTGGTTGGACAATATGACTTTGTAACTCTGACATTCATGCATGACAGATAGTTCTTGTACTGTGTATTAATACTTTGACATATAACAATCTGGAAAGCAATGGTTAACACTAAGCACTACTGTAGGGAATACAGTATACTAGTTTACAGATTGCTATTCAGGGATCAGATCTTGGAGCATGGAACATTTCATATAGTTGATCTCCTGTTTTACAGCTCCACAATCTTTGTCAGATAAGCCTCAATTAATTCATGCTGCCAGAGCCATAGTTGCTGTGCAGAACCTGTACACATTTAGATGCATACCACCACATACCAAAGTAAACACAACAGTCTGGGGTTTTTAGTTTTATTGAAGGGTATTGGCACTTTTAGTGATAGATATCCTGTACATCAGTATTACTCTGCTAACGTCTCATTTATTCATTACACACAGTCCACATTTTAACCTGCTGGCAGTTGACATTCTACTCCTTTCTATGTATTTGCCCTGAATACTGCAAGCTAGATTTGTACTCACCAGCCTCCCTGTGCAGCCTTAGCAACCTGCTGGCATGGGTGTCTATGTTCACAGCCATCTCATCTGCAGCTGTACAGGAGATAAAGAAACATTTATGCATACCTACCAATCACATATGCAGACTGGACTTTGGTAAACCCTAATTGATACCGATACTTACACACTTCTGGGACATTCTGTGCCCATGGGTCTTGGGTCCACTGGTCCAAGAGCTCCCTCTTCTTACGCTTAAGGTCAGCGAAATTATGGCAGACCTGCTCACCAGTTCAAGGGATGCCAGTAGCACTGGTAAGATCATGTATGGGCGGTCCCAAGCATCTGATTTGTACTGGGAGACCTGGTACTGGCCCTGCAGCAGTCCATCCCCATGATCTTTCACTAGGAGTCCAACCATGACCCTGGACTCCTGAATGTCCCAGCGTTGCTCTAAAGTGTGAACACTCTCGTACGCCAGCCATAGTGCCTGCAAGGATGAGCTACAACTGGTTATGGATATATTCCCACATGCGAGGTTTAAATAGAGCCAAATTCCTGCCCTTTGCCATCATTGGAGCATTCTGAAAATGCTGAGTTAAGCTAAGCGACATGCAAACCTGCTTAGCTAAGGATGGCAGTACTTAAAGGGTTAGATGTTGAGCACTGCTTACCAATGCACAAACCCGCTTAGCTGGGCTACTTATTGCTTAGAATTTACATTTAAGCAATGCTTACACCCGCTTAGCATAGCTGAGCACTACTTAGCACTGTTCACATTTCATTTTATAAAGTATCAGGATTGTGTTATTGATTCCTCATTACTGACATATTATAATTTTATGTTTACTTTCCATGACATCCCCTTATGTCCTTTCATAGGTTCATAGGTAGGTACTAGGCTATTGGCCCTAGGGCCTATATAAGCCCAGCCAAATGGTACCCTGGCTTTTGCCACCCAAGGAAATTATTTTCCTGGCCCCTGTCAATCAGAGCCACAGAAGTGATCCCCGGGGTGAATTTCCTATCTCCCATCCAATCATCAAGATTTTTCTTGAAGAGTGCTAATGAAGAGCTTTGTTTGATATAGATAGGCAGTTTGTTCCAGAGTATGGAAAGTCTCTGGGACAGGAATCTATTCCTCCAGCATGTTCTGTTTATTGTGGTGACAAGGTTTACATCCCTAGAGCATGTAGCTCTAAGGGATTGGAATTTCTTTAAGTGGAGCATGTCCAACAGCTCTGGGTTTGACATAGCTTTGTATGTTAGGCAGAGATCGCCCCTGAATAGGCGATATGCGACAGAGTAAAGCTGGAGTTTTTTGAGACAGGTTGCGTAGGGCATCTGTTTGTGGCCAGTAATCCTTTTTGTGAGGTATTTCTGTGGCCTTTCCAGTTGTTGTAGATGTCTTGTGAAGTACATACCAAAAGGGGCGTTGTACTCTATAATGGGTCTAATGAGCGATGAGTAGAGGGGAACAATGACCTCTTTTTTCCTGGATGAGAAACCTTTTGTGATGAGGTGTGCCATGTAGAAGGATTTCCTGACTACTGTGGCGATGTGATTATCAAAGGAGAGACTACTGTCCACCTGTGTCCCAAGGTCTCTTATTACACTTTCAGTGTTAAGCAGAGTACTGCCTATGTGGTAGTTTATGGGTACATAGTTTTTACCAAAAATGTTGACAATCTACTTTTTGACATTGAGCTTGATGCCATGGCTTTGACATCAGGCATCTGTCTCAGTGAGGCCCTTTTGTAGGATGTCCACATCGTTAGGAGTTTTGATTATGGCTCCTAGTTTGCAGTCATCTGCAAACTTTGTTAGCCAAAGACCTTCTGTGTTAGCCTTCATTTCAGAGAAATAGATAACAAACAGGAGAGGACCTAGGACTGAACCCTGTGGTACTCCACTTGTTACTTTCATTACATTATATTCTTGTGTGACTATACTGTAAGGGGCACTTGTGTTTATCTGGGGGTTTCACATCTTTTCTAGACTGACATCTCACTTTTGGACCTGCTACACTACCCTGGTTGACAAAAAACAGTTGCTACATAATTAAGTTTACAAAAATAATTTTAACACTACTTTCCCATAGAAGAATAATTTGCCTGTCTTGGTACTTGAACCATGAACACCTGCATGTAAAGTCAGGACAGAAATTTCACCTGTATATTTGCATTTATCTCCTAGGGGGTGTTAAAGCAATGCTAAGTGGACGGCCATCACGTGCACACCCACTTAGCTACGCTTAAACATTCCTTAGCCTAGAAAAAAGTATATTATTATTATTATTATTATTATTATTATTATTATTATTATTATTATTATTATTATTATTATTATTATTATTATTATTATTATTATTATATTATTATGTTATATAAGTGAGTCTTCTGGTATTCTGAAAACTCATTGAGGACTGCAATCATGAAATAATGGCATTCATTTGGCTTTCAGGCTCCTATCCTTCAGGGACTCCTGCTAATACATATCCTCTTTTCTATCAACTTACAAAGTGTGTGAGGGCAATTTTTTAGGTGTGTCCCTAATTTATTATTTATTCCCCCCATCATTTGTGCCTTTGTCAACATGCACTGTTGTGAGGGAATATTGGCATACATTTGCTTTCAGACTTCTACCCTTCCATAATTCATGCTAATGCATGACTTGTTCTCTATCAACTTTCTATGTTTGTAAAGGCTATATGTGTGTTTTGTGTCTTTTGAGGGATTTATCCCCCATTATGTGAGCATTTGTACACATTTCCTGCTTTAACAGGTTGTAGAAGTGTCATACAGCACTTTAGCAATGCAGGGTGTGTGTCACAGAACCTGTCACAAACCCCCTGCATTGCATTTTTTCATGCTGATGTTTCTTTCAGTGTCCATAGACACTGGAATGATCATTATCATATTTCAGTGTTCGCGGACACTGTAATAATAGCATAAAATTTGAGTAAATCTCTAATGTTATGCCAGTTCAGCTTAAAAAGTGCAATATGGCACTTTCTGAGAGCAGGAGGAGTGTTCAGTGTCTGTGCACTACTTAGACACTCCCCCTGCACTCGTTCACAGTTCATGTCCATATAGGGAGTACAACAGGATGTCTTCATGAATATTTAAGGTGCGCTGCTGTACTAAATGGGCACGAACCACTCCATGCAAGAATAGTCTTATTCTTGCATGTATTTTGTTGACTCCAGGGGATTGAGTCCAAATAGTATAACATCTGCAACAAATAGACTAATCTGACACATTCACAGTGAAACTGTAAAACAGTACATTAAGCAAATCCAGAACCTATTAAAAATCCCTGAAGGCAAGATGCTACCATAAAGTAATGTACAAGGCAAATTCCACAAGACTGAAACTGTACATCTAGGCATCCTAACATATATGCAGAAATTTTGCATGGTATACAAGCTCAAACCCCAAATATAGTGCAATCCAAGGATTTTATATAAAAAATACACACCTGGTATGTGTATATCAATAAAATATTGTTGCAATTCAGAGTAATGCATGAGTCACTATGACATCATAAAGTACGATATTTAACTATTTCTTTGTAGAAAAAATGACATTATGGCTTGTAGGATCCCATAATTGTTATAAATGGAAACATAATGGCAACTGTTCATTTTATCTGTAAAAACAGAGAAACGTAATTAACATAGAGGCCACAAAAGTACCTCACAAAGAGGATCCTGGGCCTTAAACATCTGTCCTATATGGACAGACTAAAAAAACTCCAACTATTCTCTGTCTCATATCGCCTACTTAGAGGCAATCTCTGCTTGACTTACAAAGCCATGTCTGACCCAGCTCTGTTAGAAATGCTACATCTAAAGAAATCCCAATCCCTCCACACCACACACTCCAGAGACCCCAACCTCATTAACACAATCAACAAAACATGCTGGAGGGATAGGTTCATAACCCAGAGACTGCCCATGCTCTGGAGTAGACTTCCCATACATGTCAAGCAGAGCATCTTACTGGCCCTCTTCAAGAGAAATCTTGATGAGTGGATGGGAAATAGAAATTTTACCCCAGGGATCACTCCTGTGGTGCTACTTGATAGAGGCACTGGGAACTAATGTTAGGCGGCACGATGCCAGAGCACTTTTATGGGCTAGGCTTGTAAAGCCTCCAGGGCCATTAGCATAGTACACACCTATGAACCTAAACAAACATGGAAATTAAGTTTTTAAAGTCACAGTGCCCTAATCTCCCTAGATTATAAACTCAGTGTTGGTATTACTATTCTGTCTATATGAGTTACAAATTCTATGTTTTAGCATTTGCAATAAAACATCTAATATGTCTTACCTTACCTTATTAACTTGTATCTCAAATATTCAGACTAATTCAAAGCATTTACAACAAAGCAACTTAATAAAACTTAAAGTCAAAAATATACTTTAAACATTTTTAATTACACTTCTTGAAAAAGCTCCTTAGACATCAATGTATTACTAAATAGGTTATATGAAATGTTATATAGGTGACCATTTAAAATTCTGAGGTTTGTTACTGTGAATCCAGAAATTACAAGATTAAATGACTGAAAATGTAGATTACATATATTAAGTCCAAAATTGCTGGTATATTAAGTCCAAAATTGCTGTTTCTCAGAACTTTCTCTTTTCTTTAAGGTATAAAAATATCAGAGTTTTATATATATATATATATATATATATATATATATATATATATATATATATATATATGGGTCTATGACATTTCACTGAAAATTTCTGACATAGAGTCCAAATCACCAAAAATTAATTTCTCCAAAAATAGTACTGACAGTGTATATGCATTTTCCCCCACTGTAGTGCAATCGTGGAGTGAGAATAGTAATGTAGGGGGGCTGTGGGGGGCATAGCCCCTCACCTACTCAGGTTATAAAGTACTTATTTAACCTTTTAATAGGGACTGGACAATATAAAACAATACTGGACAATATTAAACTGTACTGGGTGGGGGGGCTACACCCCCCCACCCACCTACTTTAATATTCTCACTCCAAGATCGCACTACAGTTGGGGAAAGGGCATATATACTGTCAGTACTTTTTTCGGCAAAATGGATTTTCGGCGATTTGGACCCCATGTGAGAAATTTTCGTCAAAATGACACTGATCCATATACATATATATATATATATATATATATATATATATATATATATATATATATATTGGATATAAAAAGTTTACACAACCCTGTTAAAGTGCCAGGTTTTTGTGATATAAAAAAATGAGACCACAATGAATCATTTCAAAACTTTTCCCACCATTAATGTGACCTATAACCTGTACAGTTCAATTGAAAAACAAACAAATCTGTTATGGGAAAAAATATAAAAAATAAAAAACATACAATACGCTGGTTGCATAAGTGTGCACACTCTTAAACAAATACTTTGCTGTGTGTGCACACCCTTAAACTAATACTTTGTTGAAGCACCTTTTGATTTAATTACTTGTAATTAATTACTTATAATCTTCCGTGTTTTCCATCATTTCTGGACTCTCTATTGCAATTCTTGGTGTTTTAATAGGAAGTTATTATATCATTAGTAATTATTTAATTCTCCACTCTATGCCTTCACTTTCAGTAATTATGCTGCCATTCTGAATGTATGAGACAGCATCCTCTAAAGTACTAAAGACCTTCATTCAGTTTCATTTGGCAACAATATCTTTAGTCTTGCTGGTTAGAGGATATGTGCTTTGATGCTTTTGTTTTTCAAATCCTTTACCATAGGTAAATAGACTTTCCCTTTTTTCCTATACTTTTAGAGGAAAAGGGAATATTAAAATGAATGTTACTTTTGCCATATGGGGACAATTTGATGATGTAGACTTTAGGACTCACTCGTTGTCAAGAAAAGAGAAAATATATAATTATGGCTCTAGAATGGGATCCTAGCTTAATAAGTAGTTTAAAAGAGAGAGGCCTACTCAATCAATCCCATTGAACAGACCTTCCTGCTTTACGAGGAACTGAATTTGAAAAGAATGGCGAGTGTTTATTGGTTGCTTTTTCTCTTTGCTCAATTGCCCTGCTGCCTGTTAGTCATCAGCTCTCTCTCAGCCAATTGATCGTTTCATTCCAATCTTCATTAAGGATGAAAGTAGGCCATGAGGAGGTATCCTTAGGCAGTCAGGGTAATTCAAATGTTTTTTCTTACATTTCAGTCCTTCATCTCATTCATATTTGCTTGTTGAGGAGAAGGTAGCATGCAATGGTCTATCTGAGTTGGTCATTTGCTCCTTTCCACATGGGATGTTGTCATCACACAGTCCCTGCTCTCCAACCCCAAAGTACAGAAAAGTATTTTTCCATATTTTGAAACAAAAATCCCAGCTACTCAGTGTGTCTGAGTGCATGTAATATTGTCCACTTCTTCAGAGAGGCAAGCAGACTATGATTCTTAACTCTTCTCCACCCTCTATAGGCTTCCTTCAGTGCCAGAGATGGCAGCAGAGTCCCAGCTGGCTGGGTCACAGCCAAGGGTCTCTCCACCCTCTGTAGGCTTCCTTCAGTGCCAGAGATGGCAGGAGAGTCCCAACTGGCTAGGTCACAGCCAAGGGTCTATCCCTCCGCACCACAGTGCCAGAGATGGCAGCAAAGTCCCAACTGGCTGGGTTACAGCCAAGGGTCTCTCCTCTCTCTGTAGGCTTCCTTCAGTGCCAGAGATGGCAGCAGAGTCCCAGCTGGCTGGGTCACAGCCAAGGGTCTATCCCTCTGCACCACAGTGCCAGACAATCCTCGTTAAGTAGGTCCAAGCTAACTGCTTATAGGGAAGAGGTAAAATAACTTGCAAACTACAGCTTTGCAGTTTGACTCAAAATTTTATTAGACACATTCTTAAACAGAAGTAGCTATTTAATTATCAAGAAATTCTGAAGTTTTTCTGTCAAAATGTATACTTATCTGCAGAGAATAATGAGTGAGCTTTTACTTAGTGACCATCATAGATGAAATCAACCAATCTTTCATTTTATTTCAAATTCCTAATATTTATACGCACTATTTTACTCACTTCCCGTTCATGTAAAAAAATAAAGCCATCCTCTGACAACACATGAACCATGTATAATCTATTTTATACCACACAATAAGACTCCAAAGAAACAAATTGCAGCCAAGGACAGGACCTCAACAGTTCTCTTTATTGGATACAACTACAATAAACGTTAAGCGCTTTCGTCCCCCATAAAATTACATGGGACGTCTTCAGAACCTATTTTATCACACACTTTAATAGATTTATAAAATTGCTAACATAACATGCAAGTCTTAGAAGGTTTATAGGAAACCCCTGCAGTACTTAATTTATAATAGGTCCCCCATATACCCAATGGACAGGCATCTGCCTGTATAAATTGAATAAATGTTACATATCCATTTGAAAGCTATAAATTATTACCTAACGTGTTTAACTTATTCCTGATTCTGCAGTAGTAAATACACCTTTTTACACCCTTTCTCTTCCTTACTTCAGCAAAATCATTAACGTTTTTGAACTTTTTAAAAGGAATGTAGACTTTTTTAAAGCATACATTTTCAAGCACTTTGACTTAAAATGAACATTTCCCTGCCCTACATTGCTATTCTGTGAAAAACTGAAAACATCAGAGTGTTTCCAATGTTTTATTCATTTAACATTTGATTCCCAGGAAAGTCTGGTTGGTTATAAATCCCAACTTCAGTGGAGGGCCAGGAAGAAGAGCTCCATTATACATAATACAGTTTGTTAATATTATAGAATGACAGATAGCATTCTAGTAATATTCAAACTGACGATGAATTATACAACTAAGAGAAGAAAAAGAACAGAGACAGACAACTAGACAAAGAGGAAGCGATAAGATGAAGGAAAACAGCGGATCACGTCAGCCTGGGGTAAGGCAAGTACAAGGCCAGGAGTTGAGGAGGAATTATTTTAAGGAGTGTTTGAACATGTGACAACTAGATAATGCTCTGATGTGAGTGGGAACAATTTCACAGCCTTGGCTGCTGTGGAAGGATATAAGCTTTGACCTATTGAGTTCTTTTTTTTTTGGTTTACATATTCTAAGAAGTTGCTTCTCAGATGAGTGAAGTGATGGTTTTGAGAGTATGGAGATCTGAGTATTGTTGAGAATGGGTGAGGCATACAGTAGAGAAGGATGGAAAAATGTATTAGCAAGTGTGACTCTAGAGAAGTTGGTAAGGAATGTGTTTGATCTGTAGAACATACCAAGTTTTTTTTTTTACAATTTGAATGCAAAGATCAAATGCTGAGTTGCCCATCCATTGTAACACACAGTAAATTGGTATGTCGACAACTTTTATTTCAGTGTGGTTGAGAGAGAATATGTTAAAGTTTTTTATAATGTGTTAAAGATTTGGGGAGACTTTTTTTAGGGGATAGCTAAAGCTGGTTTTCACAAATCTCATGTTCAATACAGAGGAAAGCATTTTGAGTAATGGTTTGTGATTGGTAAGAGTATCAGATGAGCAGATGAGGATAGAATCATTTCTTTATTGAATGAGGGAAGCCTGTTGGGAGGACATGTATAGACTGTTAACAAATATGTTAATGGGACGTGGTCCAAGAGCAGAGCCTTGTGGCATGTCAATATTAACTGGGAGTAAAGAAAAGGAAGCAGAAAGCCATTGGACCGATCGTTGTTGATTAGATGGGTAGCTATAAAAACAGCTGAGTGTTGTCCTAGACAGACCAAGTGCAGACATTTGTGACAGTAGTTTAGTATAAGACACTGTATCAAAGGCTTTGCAGAGATAAAAAAACAGGGAGGGGGGTCAAGGTTATTTTTTATCTTGGGCTTGAGAAGGCAACCAGAGCAGTTGTTATGCAGTGGTATGGGTAAAAGCCACGTTGGGTAGATGTTAATAGGTTTTCTTAGAGTAGATGTTGTAAAAATTGCTTATGGTTAATTTTTTTCTAATAGTTTAGAGAGGGGGGACAGGATAAAAATAGGCCTAAAGTTTGTTACTTAGGTAGCGTCACCACCTTTGTGAAGAGGGGGTGATATAAAACTTTCCTCAGAGAGATAAGACATGTGATTTTTGAATAGATTGATTGATTAAGATGGAGACAGGATAAGTGACATGTGATTTTTGAATAGATTGATTGATTAAGATGGAGAGTGGATAACCAATAGAAGCAGCACCAAGCTCTACATATTCTGTGCTGAGAATGTCAACACATGGTGAGTAGGACTTTTGTCAGGGCTATTCTGGGCTTCTAATGAGTTATGGGTTAGGTTTTCTACTGAGTCTATAAAATAGGAGTTACATTTAGTAGCAGCTTGTATGGGAGAGACGTCTAAGCAGGAGTTTAGGGTAGCAGGTATTCCAGGTGCAGGATTTTATTTATAAATGACTAAAAACACTAACATTTGGGGGATTATTTTCTGAGGTTGATTTGTGGATCTACGTAATACAGTATGCATGTATTTTCATTTTCTCCATAGTTTAGCAGCCCAGGAACTAGCTAAGTAATTTAGCTAGGTTATAAAGGATGAAGCAACCCACATATTTATATATTTTCTTATTTGTATATGAAAGTTTGTTAACCAACATAGTCCAATTGGGATAGGCACTTTTCAGGACAGACACAAGGCAGAAAGGCTCCAAATCCATCCATCCACAACCCCCTTTTCCCATTTTGTTCACATGGGGTGGGGGTGTCACTTCATCAGTGACACTCAACTAGAGCTACGTTTCACACTACTGGGTAGCTAGCCCTGCCATGGCTGTTCTTTTATAACACACATTTGCATGCACACTCACACCTATGACCAATTTAGAGTGTCTAATCCGACTACTATGTGAAGGGCTTCACAATTACAAAATTATTAGAAACCATAACATCCCAAATAATGTGAACCAAAACTATTTGCACTTGGAATGATTAGTCAAAATAGAACACATATAATATTTAAAACTCAAATAAAGAGAAATAAGTAGTCATCCTAAAAACAAAAACAGAAAGCAGACTAGATAATGCATTTATTGTTCAAGCATATCTGGACATTGCGAATGGTATAGGAATAAGATTTTGGACAATTTACTCAGAAAGTACATGCTCAAATAACAGAACAGAAAAGATTAGGAAAAGAAAGAAAGACTGACAGTGCAACAGTAGTTAGAAAAAAGTAACTTTACTGTGGCAATAAGTAAAAAGACTGTTTACGTAATGTATGACCTGAACGTGCAAGTTCAGTGTGCAGAAAAGTAATATTCATTCATAGATTCATACTAGGCTAACTGTCCTCGGGGGCCATTTTAAGCCTAGCCAGTTACCCCATGTGAGAATCAAACCCTGCACCTTGTGTTTCTAAGGTAAGCACCTTAACCATTACACCAACCTTAAAGATCTATTGCATTTTATCCAACTCACTCATCATTTAATTCAACAGAAGTATTTCAGCCATCTATATACTTTTAGAGTCACTAGTTTCTGGAATTCTTCAGTCAATGTTTCTAGGTTATGCACTGAAGTTTACAATTTAGTTGCTATTATTAAGCAGTTATCTGCCTTTATTTTAATTACCTACCAGCTGCATTCTTTTTATACCCCTCCAGCAAATGGCTTTATAGCCAAAATAAACAACAATGGGACAAAAGGCATCTTTGATGGGTTTCTTGTAGAAGTTCAAATGAATCTATAAACTACACTGTCTGTGTTATTAATGTAGTAGGTTTATGATTCAAGATTAATCATACTAAACGCCTGCTAAAGGTATACACAAATAGCTTGGAAACTTTCAGGCATAAACACAATGAATATTATGAATTAATTTTCTGTAACTAGAAAAGCTGTTACCATGGAATATTTTTGTTGCCACACCTACCACATTACATTAGGCAGTGTACTGAAATGAAAGTCAATTCCTCTACCTTTCACAAATCTGCCTTTGTTCTCATGGAGCATTTGAGGGAATAACATTTGGATTCTCAATGCCATTCCCAAACACATTCCTTAATATCACTTGCCATTACAGTTTGTAGGTTGATAATTACTCAGTTTGTCACTCAGTTTCTCTTGTTTAGGTAAAATGACCACCATAAGATAATAATGACACATCATCTAATGCTAAGGCTTTAATGTATTAAGTAAACGGGGATCCATTTCAGTACAATTTCATACGGATACAGATCACTCGCTATCTCATCTGGCCTGAGACAGTACTTTTATTTTGTTTATACAGATCACTCGCTATCCCATCTAGCTTGGGACAGTACTTTTATTTTGTTTATACAGATCACTCACTATCTTATCTGACTTGGGACAGTACTTTTATTTTGTTTATCTAGATCACTCTCTATCGCATCTGGACCTGGGACAGAACTTTTATTTTAGATGGTCTATTATTAACAGGACTTTTTTCTGAAATAAGTTTACAAAGTGTGAATCGTTCTCCATGTCTGTGACCTTATTTGAGTTTAATCCATTCAGATAACTTCCCTTGCTTCTGCATTAAATAGACCCAAAATGAAAGCATACCTCATGACTTGCAACAAATGTTTAATGCCAGTATGGTTTGAACATTAGGAAACTTTCATTTCTTTAATAGTCAGTTGACTTCTTTTTTCTGTATTTTTGGTGTCATGCCCGACTCATTGACATCTCAAGTACTTTAGCATGGCAGGCCTGTCTGCCACGAACCACTTCTTTAAGTTCTTGTAAATTCATATTTATTGCTTTAGTAATGCTATCACTCTACCTTATCCTCTACCACCTTTTTTGCCTTTGATCTTTTCCAGGATTAGTATATTCTCTAGTGAATCCTGTCCTTGTAATATGTAGCCAAAGTATTTGAGTTTTAGCTTTAGTATCAGACCTTCCATTGAACAACCTGACTTTATTTCCTTAAGTAGATCTATTCAGTTTAGTTGTCCATGGAACTGTCCGATGTTTTCTCCACACCACAGTTTAAAAAGATCAGTTTTCCAGTGCCCACCGTTACTTACAATCCAGTTGTCACAGCCAAGTTACTCCTGGGAAAAGCTTTGACTATTTGGACCTTTTCTGACAATGTGGTTTTCACTGTTTAAAATCATATCTAGATTCCCCATAGCTTTCCATCCAAAAAGCAAGCATCTTTTAACTTTATGGCTGCAATCACCATCTGCAAAGATCTTTGAACCAAGTAAATTAAAATCTGTCCCTGCCTCCATTTCTTCCCCATCTATTCACAAAGAATTGATAAGCCTAGATGATATCATTTCATTTCTTTTATTTTTTGAGCACCTTACCAAACAAGCCAGTTCATGTGCTTTCTACTGTCACCTTCATTAACAGGTTTCGTCCTCACTTTCATTCATTAAGATGGTATCATTTGTAACATAAAGGTTCTTAATATTTCTCTCAACAATCTTGATTTCAGCATCTGATACTTCTAATCCAACATTTGACATTATATACTCAGCGTATAAATTAAATAGAATATCTAACCTTGTGCTCCTTTCCTGATCTCGGAACAGTCAGTTATTCCATAATCAGTTCTATCTGTTGCTTCTTGTTGCATATACAAATTTGTTTGGAATCAAATAAGGTGACCCAATAACCCTGTGTCCCTAAGACACTTCCATAGTTTGTTATGGTGCTCTCAGAAACATCAGTGAAAACAAACAAAGCATAAATAAATATTTTTTCTAAACTCCATTCCATTCTCCATCATCCAGCAGTTGTTGGCAGTTTGATCTCTAGTCCCACTGCCCCTAATAATACCATCTTGTAACTCTGACAGTTCTTGGTCCACACATTTCTGGAGTCCAGTTGCAGGATCTTGATCTTTACTTCACTAGCTTGTGAAACAAATGCTACTGTTCTATATTTTGAGTACTATTGTACTAGTGTATTAGTGAAATGTATAACATGTATTTTTTATGTTGTGCTTGTATCTGAGATTGAATCAACATTTGTATCTGTACATTTTATATGTATTGTATTGTTATTTATAAATGTGGAGCTTTTCTACCTGTGCCTCTGCTGAAAAAGGACATTTTGTCCAGTCAGACTTTCCTGGTATACAAATGCAAAATAAATAGAAAAATAAATAATATCTAATACTACTTTTTTTGGGGACTGGAAAATAAAATTATCTTTTCCAAACTTAATGGACAAGTTTTACTTAAAAATTCCTCTCAGCGCTGTAACAGAATCAGTTTGCAGGATTTCAAGAAGTGCAGATAGACTTCCATCATTTTCTGTAGTATTGCTATTTGTAAGAGTTTCTATGAACCATTTGATGTCAGTCTCCAGGGTGCCTGGCTTTAAATCAGAGAACATGTCATCATATGCATTGTGTATGTTCTCTCTACAAGATAAATATTTCAGTGATTTCTCACCCTGAGGCAAAAATAATTCAGTTTGCTCTAGTTCTTGCACCCTGTTCTTTTCCTTTGAAACTAAAGCTTTTCTTATCTCTTAACTTTTTCTTCCCGTCCTTCTTACTCGTATTACTATAGAAGTTATAATACACCAAAGCCTTTATCTACACTTTCAACTCTCTCATCTTCTGCAATCATCCTCTAGTTTTTTCCTCCTTACGTTTCCCAACATTATACCTAATACTATTTTAGGGCACTTCATAAGTTTTTCAGTTCTTTATCTAATGTGTCTTCTGGATACTCATTAGCCCCTTTGATTACCTTTTTTATCAGATGTTGTAGCTATTAGGTCTGGTGCAGTAACAGCAGGTCTAATCTCTATAGTCTCTTGTCTTTAGATTGGTTTGTTCGCATAATCATACAACCGTGCAGTTTAATGCCCTGTTGTCTAGAACAGGATGTTGTATGTTACCAGCTTGTACCACAGCTTGATATCCCTACATGTCGTTAATGCAATTGATTTTTCGTAATTTGCAGATGCATATATGAAACATGCATTAGATCCATACTTACATTACATAGCCATATGTTATATTGAGTAAATAATTCACATAAACTTAAGACTTCTTTATTTAAATTCATATAGGACTCTTTTAAATTTCCCATTCTCCTGTTCCTGTCTGTTAGGGGTTGGGTTAAAATATACCTCCCTAGTACTACTTTTCCCCCTCGAATAATAATATCGCTAGGCATACCTATTAAAGTCAGAAAAAAATACATTCTTTTGTTGGATTGAGGAATACATATTCACATAGCTATTATTAACTAGACATTGGAGACAGAGACTACATTGAAGAATAAAATGGCTTAAATCAGGAAGTGCCAAAAGGAGTTTGTTGGGGCGATACTCATTTAATCTAAATATTTCTTGTAGAATTAAACATAGCAGCATTTTCCATACTAATAAGATGAAATCAGAAACTGTAAACAGCGCTGCAAAGTTTGAGGATAACCTGCATTTAACAAACAGAGGTAAAATAACGGATCACTAGAAAGTGCAGGCTTTGAGAAATGAAGAGCTTGCACATTTCAAAACTTTCTGAAAGTAGAAACAAGCTTCTAAATGGATTCAGCAGCAAAGCAAATAAAAATATTTTGTGATACAGAATGATGAAGACTTAGCTTATAATTCACATATTATTATCTGCAGAATATCAACTAGCACAGTAGGGAAATTCTAGGGTATCTAGTATCAAGAAGAAAGGAACATTTTTATATTTTTATTTTAAGGGTTGGTGAAAAGTTGGTTAAAATTGTGTTCACTGTATTCAGTACAACATAAAAAATAGAAAGAATGTATTGTACTGTACATAGAAAATAGCAAGCCTTAACATCAAGGAATGAATATAATTTGTGCAGCTAGTAGGCTCTCACAAACCTTTTGCACATCCAAAAAACAAACAGCATCAGAACTTCTTTATTTATTTTTATTTATTTTATTTGCAGTTGGTTTACCAGGATAATCCATTGTGCCAAATGAACCCGTTTTCAATGGAGTCCTGGGGAGAAAAGCTCCAAAACTAAATAGGTTACAATAGGTTGTTCTTAATAGTTGCACAAATTATACTGTTATACAATTTTATTTTATTTATTTATTTTACATTTGTTGACCGGGACAGTCCGACTGGATGCATGTCCATTTTCAGCGGAGGCCCGGGGAGAAAAGCTCCAAGGGTAAGCAGATACAGTATTACATAATACCAGCATTACATATTACAAACAGATTATTTACAGAGATTACATAAGTAAGCAAGTTAAACAAGTTCCACAGGTTAAAGTTAGTCCTGAGCGCAAGTCAGGATTAAATTAAATTACACAGTAAACTGGTTAACAGATAAAACAAAGGTTAAAGATACAGAAAAATAATTTGCAAGTAAATACTTAATAGATAATACAGACTAAAAGGAAATTTAGCATGAAAATATTGAGAAATAATATAATATTCGGAAGCAAACACTTACAAGGTGTGGCTTAGAGCATTATTTCCAATTATCATAGGAATAGTAATATGTAAGAGTTAGGGGTGATTAACAAGGAGAGTTGCAGGAGGAAACAGAGGAAGGAAGGAAGATGGAATTTGCAAGAGTTAAGTTATGTGGGGTGGGAGCAAGAGCATTCCCACTGGGATACAAGATGTGAATGAAGAGATCTTTTAAAAATAAAATGGTTGTGGGTGGTGCCAATGGAAGGTGGTAGGGAGTTCCAAAGGCGTGCAAGGCCATAAGACAGACGATTTTTTCCTGGGGGACGAGTTGGTTTATATACTTCTAACAAATTTTGATTGTTGGATCTTAATACTCTATCAGGAAGGTGCATTTTAAAAGCTGATGAAAGGGAGGGACAGAGGGAAGGGTTGAAAATAATTCTAGGACAAAACAGCAACATTTTGCTTGCAACATGAATAGGACATGTTGAAGAGATAGATATTTATCTCAAAGAAGTGCTTTTTTCTGGAACCAGCTCCAAATCCATTTTATGCAAAGTCCCTCCCTAACTCAATTTAACCATAACCTGGACCATTGGATGAGAAACTGAAAATTCACCCCTGATCTAGCACCCATGTCTCTGATGGATAGAGGCAGTCCATAAATCATGTAGTAAATAATAATTACCTCTATATTAATGTGTAAAACATATAAGTTGTGGAACCCATTAGGGTTGCATGGCTAGGCTTATAAAGGATCTATTGATCGCTAATCTAGTATACAGCTATGAACTTAATGAGTAAGTGTGAGTTGCATACATGTGGTTTGTTTTTTATTAACAGACTATGCCATGAAATTCAACTATTTGTTTATAATGTCTTTAGGGCGAACAACTAATGTTACTGTTTGGTTTACATTTATTTGTATTTAATAGGTAACTAAGAATATACATGTTCAGGTTTTATAAGAGGAATGACTTTAAATAAAGCAGACATTTAATGAAAGAATGAATTAAGACCAAGCATCAAGTTTGGACTGTTGTTGACAATAAAGGTTCTGGAAACAGTAAAAAGTTTTAAAAGGAAATTAGATGAAAACATGGGCAATGATTTTCTGTAAAAGCTAGGTGAACCACTTCTGGTTCCTTATTTCATGTAATATAAATACATATCGGAGCAAATATGCATTTCCTGATAGTTTCTGGAAACTGCCATTGGTATGTTCAGTTATTGCTTCATGCTACATTAAGATGACTTTGAAATCATCACAGTCTGTAATTTCTTTTTTTTTTTCATCTGCAACCAGCTTTCACTGCTATCTGTTAAAAATGAGGGTGCTACATTGTAATTAGTAAATTGGTGGGTTGTCATCCTTTACCTCTCTTGGGGTCAGTCAAGACATGTCTCAGTGGATTCTCAAGTGATTGTGACTAGTGATGAAACTGGGTTTATGCATGTCCATGAATGCTGGTATTTATATGAGAATGAATCAGTTTGTCTATAAACAAGACTTGCTTCCTCCCCAGTCAGGTGTGGATTATTAATATGCCTCTACATACAGCTTTCTTTACGTTACTAATTTTTGCTAGTACTCAGTTAACGAGGTATCGTTAATGTTAGCAGGCTGGAAAGTAATTCTCTGGAGCTCTCTGTCATGAAAAACATATATGTGAGAAAATACTTTCATATGAAACACAAAGCAACTTTCTTACTTTTTCAGTTAACCATAAAAGCAAGGCACCAGAAGTACTTCTTAAGTAAGGAAGTCACACCAAATTTGTTCCAAGAAAGGCTGTATGAGCACTTTCGTTCCTTTAATCACTTTCACGCAAAATGGAACTTCATCAGTTAAAATAATTTTCTCATAATCAAACTGATTAATTATAGTACTGACTTAAGTTACTCTGTAGCAAAAGAGCTGTGAAGTTAGTGTTGTAGGCTTGAATGAAACAAGTTGGCCCACGCAAGTAAAAGGAGTAAGGCAGAAAAAGTGCAATTATTGTTGTAAACATCAATGGGTCAAAAAAGATTTTTTAATGTTTACTACACAAGTACATAGTATTTTACTGAATACCTGCTGATGCAGGATAAATTCAGCATAGATGTCCATCCAGTGCAGTGCTCTCTCTCTCTCTCTCTCTCTCCCTCCTAGCATGCACATATGTGCTTGTGCAAACACACACACACACACACACACACACACACTCCTGTGCACCCCTTCTTTACATCTGTACAGCATCGTTTATATTTTTCCCTTACTGATTCTGCTAATTGATAGAATATATATTATTTTTCTTTTTGGGGATCCTTCATTGTTACATGTGATTCTATAGAAACCTATTTAAAATGTGTTTACAGTCCAGAAATTGCTTTTAAACAACATACTTTTTACAAAATTGTGTGAAAATAGATAACAAGTGTGCAGTAAGAGTAGAGGTGAGTCAATATTTCCAGATAGACTTATGACTCTACAACATATGCTCTTAAACGTAACTTATATAGCAAAGCCAGCATTCATTTTGCTTCATTAATTTAAATGTGCAGAAATTTTTTTGAAGTCATTTTAGTTCACCAGCAGTGAAACGACATAGTAAAGGCAATAAAACAGCAACATTTGATGGCTATTTTTATAAATGGGGTTCCTATCATGATGTCGAAGTTTTAAAAGTTTGAACGTCATATTGTCGATACCATATGATCGAACTTTTAAATGTTCGAACATTTCCACAGAGATCCCCGTACAGTGCAGCAATGAAAGTTTTCCACTGCCTGCACTGTAGTGTGATCTCAGAGTTGGTATACTGAAAGAGCAGGCGGTGTGGGAAAAGCAGCACCCCACATGGGGGTGCAGGGGGGCTTGCCCCCCTGCTTAAGTTTCAGGTAGGATTTTTCTGGGTTTTTTTGTTTTTTTTTTTACTTGGGTTTCGACTTTTAAGAATTCGAACATATAGTCTCGACCATATGGTGTTTAAACTTTTAAAAGTTTGATTATGTGATATAGACCCTTATATTGTAAAAGTAGCTGACTCCAAATCCAGCTCCAGACAAGTGACAAGTGGAGTACCTCAGGGTTCAGTCCTGGGACCACTCTTGTTTGGAATCTACTTCTCTGAAGTACAGGCCAACACTAAGCGACTCTGGTTAACAAAGTTTGCAGATCACTGCAAACTGGGAGCCATTACTGAATCCCCAAATGATGTGGAAACTCTACAAAAGGGCCTTACAGAAACAGATGCACAAGCTCAATGCCAAGAAATGTATAGTTATCCCCTTTGGGAAAAAACATGTACCCATGAATTACCACATAGGTGGCAGTACACTAAACACCGAAAGTGTGATAAGAGACTTAGGGACACAGGTGGACAATGGTCTCACCTTCGATAACTACATCAGGAAATCCTTCTATGTGGCACACCTCATCACTAAGGGCTTTTCATCCAGAAAAAAGGAGGTCATTGTCCCACTGTACTTATCCCTCATTAGACCCATTATAGAATACAACGCTCCATTTGGTATGTACCTCTCAAGACATATGCAAAAACTGGAAAGGCTGCAGAAAGAATCACAGGCCTAAAGCAGATGCACTACACTGACCGCCTTAAAAAACTTCAGCTATACTCTGTCACATATCGTCTACTCAGAGATGATCTCTGCTTAACATAGAATGCCATGTCAAACCCAGAGCTGTTGGACATGCTACACTTAAAGAAATCCCAATCCTTCAGAACCACATGTTCCAGGGATCTAAACCTTGTCATCACAATAAACAAAACATGCTGGAGGGATAGGTTCTTGACCCAGAGACTCCCCAGACTCTGGAATAGACTGCCCATACATGTCAAATAGAGTGCTCTATGGCCTTCTTCAAAAGGAACCTTGACGATTGGATGGGAGAATGGAAATTCACCCCAGGGATCACGTCAGTCACCCTGCTAGACAGGGGTCCAGGGAAGAAATAGCCAGGGAATTGTTATGGCTAGGCTTGCATAGGCCCTAGGGCCAATAGCCTAGTACCAACCTATGAACCTATTAACCTATGAATGGCATATAGTGAGTTTTCATTTTGAAATATGAATGCATTTGATAGTCTAGGATGCATGTCTTATTGTGGCATAACCACGGCAAGATAGTCACTGGGATAGTGACCATGAGGGAGAGATGGTCAGCTGGCTATGTCCACAAGGATTGGTAAATGGTAGTTCTAGTACCCTTGCATTAAGATAGTCCCTCTTCTGACCCTGGGAATTACAGGCTAATTAGTCCACTAGTATTATTTACATGGCTTTGAAATATATTATAGCTGAACAAATAGACAATGACATACATCTCCTTATATCCCTGGATGCCCAGGTTAACTTTGTAAAAGGCAGATTGTGCCTATTCAATATGGTGGAGTTCTTTGAAAGGGTCACTGAGGCCACAGTTAAAGGTCATTCACTCCACACTGCTTATCTAGACCTTGTCAAGGTCTTTGATACTATCCGCCATGTTGAGGTTACTGGCAAATTCTCTCAAGTCAATATTAACCCGCATGTAGGTAACTGGACTGGTAAATGGTCATCTGAGAAAATCATTAAGGCTGGGGTTATTTTCTCTAAACAAGATTCTATTCTGGGTGCCCTCCTCTTTAATATATATTTCTGTGACATAAAATCTGATATCAAGGGACTTTGGCTAACCAAGTTTGCAAATGATTTTAATCTGGGGGTGGTAATCAAATCCCTCACCAAGCATCTAAACCAGCTTGAAAGACCTCAACATTTTCTCATCTGGAGCATTTCTTCTTGGGCTTCCACTGAAAATGGGCTCTGTCCCAGTCAAACTTTCCCAGTAAACAAATATTAAATAAATAAATAAAGAAGTATGATTCAAAAACATAAATGAGAACAAATACACACATTTACAGACAAAACACACACACACACACACACACACACACACACACACACACACACACACACACTAGGCTTTACTAGAAAGGCTCACCCAGACTCTGCTGCACTTTGCTGTGAGGGAAAGGTTAGTTTGCTTTTTATTTGTTGTATTTTGTATTACTTTATTGACTTTTTCTATTTTGAATACTGCGATTTGTTTTCTTTACCTTGTGTTTTACTTGTATTCTGCTTTTAACTGCATATTAAAACTTGAAATGAGACCACAGCTCTGTCTCTTGTGAGTCAGGCAGAAATTTGAACAGATCAATTAAGGACTCATGCATAAGATAAAACAGGTCAGTTAAGATTAATCACCCTTGAACTGAGGGGGTGGTGCTAGGAACTAAACCTTCTATTTAAGGGGTAAAACAAAACATTTCAGAGCTTTACTAGAAAGGCTCACCCAGACTCTGCTACATTTTTCAGTGAGGGAAAGGTTATTTGCTTTTTATTTGTTGTATTTTGTATTACTTTATTGCATTTTTCTATTTTAAATACTATGATTTGTTTTCTTTACCTTGTGTTTTACTTGTATTCTGCTTTTAACTGCATATTAAAACTTGAAGAGACCACAGCTCTGTCTCTTGTGAGTCAGGCAGACATTTTAACAGATCAATTAAGGACTCACACATAAGATAGAACAGGTCAGTTAAGGTTAATCATCTGTGAACTGAGGGGATGGAGCTAGGAATTAAACCTTCTATTTAAGGAGTAAAATAAAACATTTCAGAGCTTTACTAGAAAGGATCACCCAGACTCTGCTACACTTTGCTGTGAAGGAAAGGTTAGTTTGCTTTTTATTTGTTGTATTTTGTATTACTTTATTGCCATTTTCTATTTTGAATACTGTGATATGTTTTCTTTACCTTGTGTTATACTTGTATTCTGCTTTTAACTGCATATTAAAACTTGAAAAGAGACCACAGCTCTGTCTCTTGTGAGACAGGCAGAAATTTTTCCACCCTCCCACCCGGTTACTGTTGTGTTCTTAAACACCACTGTCTTTCTAGTTGCCTGTCCCTTATGGTAATTTGACCATATATCTCCTTTCCTCTCTGCTTTTTCTGGTTTGTGTGAGTAAGCACAAAATTATCATTTTGTGAAATCACTCCCCTTCAACTATTTAAATTTACTGGCTGTCCTACTGCATTTCATAGTACCAGAATACAAAAGTGACCTCCCCCCTTTCAATCTAGCTTGCTGTTTTAACAATAGTGACTCTCCACTAAAACTTAACTTTATAGAAAGGTAAAACTTAAGTTACCTACTTTCACATCTAACTTCTCTAGTGCACACTGCAGTGTTTAGGATAAACCATTTTTTTCATCTTACCTTTAAGCATCCCTGTGACTAGCACTTGCTCTGAAACCTGATGGAAAGCATTAGGAAGCCATAAACTGATACAAGCACTCAACTCTCCTTGTTAATAAAGAGAAATTAATCGTAGGCACTAAACAGCCTATAATTGCAAACTACCTTGCTAAGGTAAGGGAAAACAGATCTTGTCTTTACAGAAAAAGCACCAAACCAGGCATTTACAAGGGTCAGCTTCCTGTGATTTCTCCTGTCCACCTGGTGAATCTGGGCATACTGGGGCAATGCAGCAATTGCCTCATGTACACAGACAACCCTCTCCTTCTACCACCCAACACTACAACCCGTGAGAGATGCACTTACATAGCCAAACTGGAAGCAAAGCTCTCTCCACCCAAGATTATGCTAGACAGTCAAGAGGAGAAGGTTGACAACTGCACTACTCCTCAAGCAACACATAGCCCTTCTAAACGCACACCACCAACACCCTCACATAGCAACACTAAACCCTCATATGTGAAGGCCCTTAACAGTAACCTGCCCAAGCAATAAGGACCTCCAAAGCTGAAATGCAAACACCAATCACAACCAAAGTGTCACATAGCTTACACACCAGTGTGCCACCCAACAACAGCCACTAAGACAAGACAACGTACCCAACACTTTAGTCATAGGTGACGCTATAGTTAGGCACACTCATGTCCCACTCAGCAGGATGAATAGGGAGAAAAATACAGTCAGCTGCCTGTTGGGTGCCAGGATCCGCCACATAATGCATGCACTCAAGTCACTCCATAACAAGTACAAATATGACTCTGTCATTGTCCATGTTGCAGTGAATTACTTCAGACGTACCTCCCTGGACTACCTGAAAAGAGACTTGGAAGAGCTCTCGGATCATGTGACCCAGGTCAGTATGACCCTAGCCCTGAACAGCATCCTGCATTCACCCAAAATGATACCACAGTATAAGGATAAAACTATTGACTTCAACAATTGGCTAATCTTCTGGTGTCATTCTAAGGGGATCCAGTATCTGCCTGCCTGAGCCAACATGATCGACAGACCACGATGCTTTGCCAGAGATGGTCTGCACCTGTCGCCCCTGGGATTCAGGTTACTGGCTAAGGCTCTTGCCACCCCATAGTGCCTTTTTTAGCCAAAGTTCAAAGGACAAAACCACCACTGTAACAGGTACAAGCATGCAAAATCTGAAGGCAATGCTACTCAATGCTAGAAGTCTAAACCTCAAAATGCACTCTCTATCGAGGCACTCCTAAAAATGGAGAACATAAATATTTGTGCAGTAATTGAGACCTGGTTCAAGGCTCCAGACAGCACCCCTGCAATGCCAGGCTACAACTCTTACCACACTTATCAGCCACCAAACCAGGACCAAAACACTAAAGGTGGCAGAGTGTCCATATTCACCAAGGATATTCACACCACCAGGCTAGATGCCCAACACAATGCGTCTGAAAATCTCCATGTGCAACTAACACTAGGTAAGACTGTAATCCAAACAGTAGCTTGCTACAGAAAGCCCACCATGCCCCAAGATTCTCACTACACCTTTCTAAACATAGTGGAAAATATTAAGATACAACCAAACACCCTAGTACTGCGTGATTTCAACTACCCTGCCATTAACTCGGAAAATTACTGATGTACCAACACCCTTTGCCCAATGGTTCTTGGAATTCATAAATTCCAATGCCCTGGATCAACTAATCCATAGTCCCACCAGGGGTTCCAATATCCTAGACCTGGTCATTACCAACATGGGAAATCGATGCTCCACACCTATGGTTACACCCTCATTGGCCAGGTCAATCGTGCCATCCCAGATAAAACCAAGATACTCTCCTCCAAAAAAAGGAAGCCAATCTGGTGGTCCCCTGCCATAAACAAACTTTACAACAAAAGGAAGAAACTGTTGCAGAACAGAGGAAAATCCCAGGATGCAAAAAATTCCCTTACCAGCCTCAGTAAGAAGCTGAGATCTCTCATAAAATCCTCCAAAGCTAGTTACAAAAATAAAATTGCCAAAGATTCCAAAGACATCCACAAGGCATTCTATAGCTATGGCAAGAATCTAAATGCAATGCCCAGATCTGCTCTGAGCTACAACAGAATCCCATTAAATATACTGATCCCAAGGATATTGCCAATATCCTGGTAGATCGATTCCATGCCAACTTCACCCCCTCTTACCCCCTATAGGGCACATCTCAATACCAAAAGATTGGCAAAGTCCAGTAATTACCACCACACAGGTAAAAACTGCATTCTCCAAAGCTAAGAATACAGCATTCATGGGACCAGACGACATCTCAGCCTGTGCACTACATGAAAAACAAAATGAACTAGCACCTCACCTAAGTGTCATGTTTAATCATAGCCTCAGCTCAGGCTTCATGCCCACTGAGTGGTGCACAGCTACAGTTATCCCACTCCACAAGGGGGACTCCACCTTGGATCCTAGGAACTACCGCCCCATCAGTCTGATGAGCCTGATCTGCAAGGCCATGGAATGTATTATCATGAAACTTATAAACAAAGACATTGGCAATCTTCAAACACTGGACCCCACCCAGTTTGGGTTCGTGAAGGGCTGATCTTGTCTCCTGAACCTGATTGACATCTTTGAATCAGTCTCCAGAGCCATGGACAAGGGTAAGGTGGTCCACACAGCCTATCTGGACTTTGCCAAGGCCTTCGACAACATCCCCAACTCTGGAATCATAGATAAACTTACTAAGCTGGACATTAATCCCTATGTCACTCAATGGGTCACCAACTGGCTTACTGACAGAACCCACACTGTAAATGTAGCCGACTCCAAATCCAGCTCCAGACAAGTGACAAGTGGAGTACCTCAGGGTTCAGTCCAGGGGCTGCTCTTGTCTGGCATCTACTTCTCTGAAGTACAGGCCAACACGAAGGGACTCTGGCTAACAAAGTTTGCAGATGACTGCAAACCGGGAGCCATTATTGAATCCCCAAATGATGTGGATATTCTAAACAAGGGCCTTACAGAAAGAGATGCTTGGTGCCAGATCCATGGGCTCAAGCTCAGTGCCAAGAAATGTATAGTTACCCCCTTTGGGAAAAAACATATACCCATGAATTACCACATAGGTGGCAGTACACTAAACACTGAAAGTGTGATAAGAGACTTAGGGACACAGGTGGACAGTGGTCTCACCTTCAATAACCACATCACCACAACAGTCAGGAAATCCTTCTATGTGGCACACCTCATCACTAAGGGCTTTTCATCCAGAAAAAAGGAGGTCATTGTCCCACTGTACTCATCCCTCATTAGACCCATTATAGAATACAATGCCCCATTTGGTATGTACCTCTCAAGACATCTGCAACAACTGGAAAGGCCGCAGAAATGTCTCACTAAAAGAATTACAGGCCTAAAGCATATGCCCTATGCTGACCATCTAAAAAAACTCCAGCTATACTCTGTCACATATCGTCTACTCTTTGGTGATCTCTGCTTAACATACAAGGCCATGTCATACTCAGAGCTGTTTGACATGCTACAGTTAAAGAAATCCCAATCCCTCAGAGCCACATGCTCCAGGGATCTAAACCTTGTCATCACAATGAACAAAACATGCTGGAGGGATAGGTTTCTGACCCAGAGACTCCCCAGACTCTGTAATAGACTGCCCATACATGTCAAGCAGAGCGCCTCTTTGGCCCTCTTTGAAAGGAACCTTGACGACTGGAAGGGAGATAGGAAATTCACCCCTAGACAGGGGTCCAGGGAAGTAAATATTATGGGAAGAAATAGCCAGGGAATTGTTATGGCTAGGATTGTATAGGCCCTAGGGCTGATAGCCTAGTACAAGCCTATAAACCTATGAACACACACACACACACACACACACACACACACACACACACACACACACACACACACACACACACACACACACACAGACACACACAGTACCAGAAAGAGACCATAAGACAAGCCTTTGGCAAGTTTACAGTGATAATTTTCTGATATAACATAAATATGTATATTACTATTAAAAGACTTATAAATTATGTAAAACTAAATTATAAGTGTTGCACAGATAAGAGCAGTGTCTACTATTTCTATCTTGGAGATAAGTAAAAATATTTAACCGGACAAGAAAGTCTGTAAAATACACTCAAACAGGGCATAAAAATTATAATCACTAGAATGACATCATGAAAACAGTGAGATGTAGACAGACAGACAGTCAAATAGGCAATAAATCAGTAAATGAAAGAATCCAACAAGAGAAATGGACAGTTCATTGTGGCCATTTTCTTTTATAACAGTCCCTTCATTACTTCAAAGAACACTCTAACTTTATTATTAGCAGAGAAATGCAATTACTGATGCAAGACAGACTGCTTTAAAGCCCCAAATTAGGTCAACTCTAGTGTAATGCCTGGAAGAAAAATGAACCCTTTTCCCTGGTGAAAAAGACAAAGTTTGGCCATCACTTAAGCTTGCACAATATTTATTTGCAGGTCTCTGCTTCTTAATAAAACAAATGTCATTTGGTAACCAGGGGCATCTATCAGTTTCCCAGAGTAAAACAAAATTAATAATTTCCTTGCTTATTTTTTAATACAAAACTTTATTCAAAAACAGTATGAAAAGTCATTCGACAAAATTAGGGAAAAACATTAACAATATAAATTTATACAAACATTAAAGTTTACAATTGCTGCAACAATGGAGCATACAAATAATGACAATGGCAAACCAATGACAAAATAAATTCATTCCCCTTCATGTGCAGCAAGATGGTCCACTTGAAAAGAAAATTTTACCAAAACTCATCACATGTTGATGGGACTGTTGTAAAGGATAAAACTACTTAATTTATTAAGATAAAAATGAAGCCTTTTATAATGCACTGTGTTCACCTGCCCAATATTTAAAAATAATAGCATAGATTGTTAACAGTGTAAATAAGCCAGTCTTGCTTTATCTTGGTAAGATATGGATAAGGGTCAAGACAACCTAAAATCCAAAAGGTAAGGTCAGCTAGAAGGGGCACATTTTTCTGCATTGTGAAGGTGGTTGCTTCATTGGTTGTTGATCATATGTTATGGATGGACTTACAGGCCCAAATCATGTGCAGGTAGTCAACTTCAGAGTCCCCACATCACAAACAAATCCTCAATTCCTCCTCAAGGTCCCTGCAGTAGCAGGGACAGATATGTCAACACTATCATTTTTGAACAAAACAGTAAAGTAGACACTTTCAGGATTAAATAACCAAAATTTTCTCTTGTCAACTTCCAAAGATAATTCCTGTGACAATTTTAATCTAGTCTTCTCAAAAATGGATGGACTGTAATTATTCAGAAGCTGGTACATTGGCGATAATAGCATGGTTTGGCTTTCATTTTCCCCTTAGACTTCTCCAGAAGGGATGCAAGGAGTGCCGCCCTCTACATTTTACCCCAGTATCAACTAGTTGTAAATATTGCTACTACCTCAGTGAAAGGTCTTGACCTAGCCCTTGACTGTTCTTGGTAAAGGATCCAAGAAGAAGAGAGTGCTTGCTTTAATCCATTCATCCCAAAAGATGGTGCAGCTACCCAGAATAACTTTGTCATTAACCCAAACTCTATCCAGTTTCACCAATACTGTATTGAGATTCTGAGTTTTATTGAGAAGCCATCTTAATCCCTTCTTATGTCCAGTGGATCCCATGCCATTCTCTTTTCTTATGGTTTTGGTAGTGTGTGCAATGGATGACTTACCTGGATTTTGGGCACAACCCATAAATGTTTAGATGTTGTTCTAGCCTCTAAAACGTGGACAGTATCTGTCTCTAGGATATAATTGGGTGGGTCTGGAAGTCACAATACTCCAAATTTCTTAATAGCCATCAAGTTATTTTTCTGGCCAATTTGGAGTTCTTCAAATCCCAAATAAAGTTGATAAACAGCATTTGGAATTTCTTGATTAAAGGGCTTTCATCTAAGGAGGGAATACATTTGGCTAAAAAAGGAACATGGGGAGGAACATCATCTGAACTGCTGCTGTTTTATTTAGTAAGGAAAGTTTTAGCTCTTTTCATTCATTTAAGCCCTTTTGAAAAGACATAACCACCTAAGCTAGATTGCTCAAGATTAGATCACTACATGTAGGGAGAATTGCAATATCAAGTAATGAATGGGTAGCACCATAATCAATACCCTACTTCTGTATTTCCATTTTGCAGAGATGGGCTGATTCATTCAAGGGCGAAAACTGTTTTTGCCAGTTAACACTCAAGCCTGAGACATGCATAAATATCTAAAAAACTTCTAATAATTTACCCAAGTTTGCAAAGTGATTATTAAACATCAAGTATTGCCCAAACAACCACAAAAGGAAGCCCACAGCATAACTGGATACTCAGATGGATTTATTAGAACAATACGAAGTAACACACCAACAGGAAATAACGCAAATATCCTAGTACGTTTTTGACAAAAGTCTTCATCAGAATCATAACAAGTGCCTACTAAGGTTTGTGTGCATAAAACTGGAATTCCCCAGCTGCCATAATTTAGATTGAGATGCATTCTAAGCACATTGACCACTAGAATAAACAGGTAGGTGTCATAAGGGGCACCCTTGCTTGGCCCCACTATAGATTTCAAAAGGTCTGGATTGGGTCCGGTACATGATTACACATATTTGCAGGTGGTTATATAGTAATTGGAATCATTTCAGAGTTTCCCTTAAATTTAAAACTGATCATTGCCACTTATAGCAAACCCCATCTAAGGGATGTAAATGCTTTATTAAAGTCAATAAAGAGGGCTGCTCTGGACTCACCAGTGCCTCAGGCCTTGTGTGTTTTAAAAAAGGGGCAGTATTTCAGGGATGCCTTGTCTGACCAGTAAAAAACCTCGTTGGTTCATCCCCAGTAATACTGTAATCATGCCTTCCAGACATATCACCAAGAGTTTCACTAGAATTTTAACATAGATGGATAGGAGTGAGTTTGGCCAATAGTTGCTGTGGTAGAGAGGATCTTTCCCTCTCTTAGGGAACATTAAAATGTGATCCAGTGTGGTTTGCTGGGGGAGTTCTTGGTATTACCTACTGATGTTAAAAAAGCTTTAATAGATTTAGGGGCCATGTCATCTGGCAGTGTCTTATTAAATTCTACTGGGATTCCATCCAGACAAGGTGCTTGCCATATTGTATGCCCCAAATAGCAATTTTAATATCTTGTTCTGTAAGCAGTTTATTTAAATACCATGCCTGCTCAGAAGACAGATGTGGCCTAAAGATCCTGTGAAGAAATCTGTATGAGCCTCAGACAACAATACAGGATTGGCATGGAATCTGGCAAAAAAGTTGGGAGCTGTGATATTTATTTCCTCATTGCTATACACCAAAGCATTGTTGTCCCCCCAGCAATGCCAAGATATTGAGTTCCGGGTCTACTTCATAACAATGAAACTCCACTTACTCAAATCACATATGAGTGAAACAAAAGCATCAAAACCTTAATTACATGACACTTTACAGCACCAAAAACGTTAACCTGGAAAGGAAACACTTGGCTGCCATGGGGGAATTTGCCCTTTTCCCCACTATAGTGCAATCTGAGAGTTGGTATATTTAGTTGGGGGATGTGGGGGTGCAGCCCCCCACTTTGGTGGATTTGACATGCTTCAATTTGTATATTTTGCCCTGGTGGCCACGTGGTTCTTTTTCTGGTTGACGTTTTCAGTGATGTAAAGTTTGGTGCAATTATTCTGGTGCTTTCTTTTCACTCATGTGTGATTCAAGCAAGTGGGTTTTCACTGTTACAAATTAGACCCCAAGGTCAACCTTGCACTCGCACTACTTCAGCCTTTATGGTAGTAAAGTGGGTGATATAAGTAATTATGCCCAATACAGCAACCCCGGACTGTCTTAGTTATGTTATAAAAGATAATGCTGAACCTTTAGCAGATTTTTTTGTCATGTCAATATTGCATTTGAGAGAAGTACTACAGCATTAAGAATTTACATAATTCTCTGTAAATCATAGCTCTTGACCTCTTAGTATGAGAAATCTGGACAAAACCAAAAATAATGGGGGGTGGGTCAAAAGCCCAAATCTAGGGATACATTTTAACTATTGCTCTTAGAAAGTTGCCTGAATGAAAAGTTTTTTGTTACCCTGCATTTTCCAAAGGATATGAAGTCTGAAACTCCAATGTCTCTCATTATTTAGTGAATTTAATCCTCATTGATTGTACGAGGAACAATCCATAGATATAAGTAAACAATCTGAACATCCTGTGAACATTTGGACAGTTGAGAGGTATGCCATAAGTAACGCCATTTTTTCCATTTCATTTACCTTGAGTAAATGAATCCCTTGGATTAAGCATTGCATCTAGTTTGCTGCTTCTACCACCTTGTATTTAAAAATATTCCAGTGTCTACAAATACTTTTATCTGGATTTGTACACAGTGTCAGAAGTTTTTAACTCAACTTTTAAATTAATTTACCTCTTTTTATTTTTAAAATGCAGCAGGCCTGTACACTTAACTGTTGGTAATCTGGCTGGAAGGGGGGACATATTTACTTTGAATGCCTCTACTATTGTTCAATAGTTGATCTGGGTTGATGTTTTACCCACTGAAGTTCACTCACTCATTCACTACTAATGAAATGTCTGTCTAATCTGCTGGAAACTCCCATCTGTGATGCAAAATATGTGAAATCTTTCTTTTGATGGTTGAAAATCTTTCAAATGTAAACCAAATCAAACTCCTGCATGGTACTGCTTAACACATCTTTGTCTCCCATTAATCTTGTCCTACCAGCAATGACTCTATCTAGTTCATCATCAAGAACCACATTAAAATTTCCACCAAGAAGGACTTGCAAATAGTACCTACCAAACTGAATAATGGCCTCTATACATTTCAAATAAGGCATGCTGTGTTCCACATTTGGGTCAAAAAAATTCTCAAAGTACCATAAGGTCTTAAACTTGTCTCACCTTCGCTATTACCCAGTAACCCTCAGGATTCGGGATTGCCTCTTTTTTATTTAGTTTAGTGAGTTTCTTGCCAATATTATCATCCCTTTTGCTGCAGTTGGCCTCTGGGCTACCAAATGTCATCCACCTCAACAGCAGTTCTGGCAATTTACTTTTGTTCACTTTGGTCTTTTGAAGAAAAAGCAATGTGACTATACTGCTGGTCTAACTTATCTAACACACAGCAAATACTAACTAAAGAGTTTGTACCTTTTATGTTTCAGGTTAGAGCATTTTAGTAATTATTTAATGCCACCATCACAATTAAACCTAGTACACCTACAATGTTGTGTATGCTGAAAAAAAACACAAGCTAAAAGTATCCAGAAAATAGGTTCAGACAGTAATCTCTGCAATCATTGTGCACAGAGCACACAGCTGTAAACTTGCTTGGTAAGTGTCCAAGGGCCATGTGGGCAGACTTGCTTACAATCCACCTGTAAACAACTCTGAGCTGTAACCAACCTCATAGGAAGTCAACCTGAGAAAAACTCAGAAACAGTTGGCATTTCATCCCTTGTTGGCTAGTATTGAAGCTAACAAATAACATCCAGTCCTATAAGGTGTATCAATGACCACTAGGCCTAGTGGCCCAGAATAAAGCTATGTCCAATCATGTTTAGAGCTACCATATGTCCTTCAACCCAGGCTCCACCCTTAATGTCTATCCAGCATTTTACAGCTTTGGTGGTCTCATTTTAAAACAATAAGAACAGTCAATTCAACAATAACATTCCACTTGACATACCAAGAAAAGTGGGGAAAAACATGTTTAGCATGCTAGCACCTCATAGCTCCTTACACAATCAAACCTGCGGCCCTTTCTTCACTATTTGATAGCAGCCTGGGAAGGAAATACCAGGACCAAAACAAAATAAACAGAACCTAGAAGCTTTGCCATGAGTAGAAGTCAAGTGAAAGGATTGGAGGTCGAGGGATGCATGTCTTCTGAGGGTAGAACTTCTCCAAGGCTTGGGTCTGGTTCTGCAAGGTCCATCTCCAAGATTTCTTCAGCCACTTATAACTCCATTGAGGGTAGATCACTATTGTCTGAACATTTTCCCTGTATGTCTTGTTAGGACAGAGGGCACCCCACCTGTACATCCCCTTTTGTAATATTTTTGATTTTTTTTCCTGGGGATTTATTACATGCCTGTGGTAAGCCTATTCATGTATACATTGCTGATGAACCACTTTGTTGTTTGAGGTTTGCATTTTAATAAGATTTGCTTTTGCTTTGGTTGGGAACTAGAATGAAAGTTGTGACTTCCCTTTTGTAACCCCAAGCTGTGAAATAAATTGAAGTTTCATTTTAAAACCCTCTTCTTTGATTTTGTTGAGGTCCAGGATAAAGGCCTTCCTCTTTTGAAATAGGGCTGAATGGTACTCTGGTGCTAGTCATACTTGTATCAGTCCAGTCAAGCAGTTTGGTCTGAGCTCTCTGGCTATCTGAAAAATTTCCCCCTGTCCACATAGTACTGGACCCACCTGCTTTTCCCTTTTGCTTTGCAGCCATGTCATTTTTGCTAGAAGCCATACAAGTGGAAGCTATTTTCAGAGGAAGTTAAACTAAATAACACTTTTTGTATGTCTTCTAATTCTTCAAAATGGCCTATAGGGTTTGAGCAAAGTACGTTCAGTAGATAAGAAAGTAAAACACATCAGTAAGGGAGCACTAACAGAGCATATTTTCTTGTGTACAGTCCAGAGTACACCCTACTTTCCTTGCTCATTTTAAGAAAGCTCAGCCTGTAGCTTAAATAATTCTAAACTACATCAATGTTCAAGTATGCCAGCACTATTTTACAAATAAATGTAAATGTAAAATATTCCTGTCTTATGTGGCTACTTTTTTTTACTAATATGATTTTGGTTTTGTTTCCCTTTTCTGTGTAGTTTTCTAATGGAATATTTATATGGTACTGTGTGTGATATAGTTTGTATATCTGTATATGTCCACTGACCATCTCTATATGGCCCGGGTCATGAATTCACTTACCCACTTAACAAATGTTAAATACAATAAAGCAAAAAAACTTGCTAAATATCTTGGCTATTTTATGTCATTATTATTATTTTTTGCTTATAACTGCTATGAAGAAACTGAAAACACTATCTTCTGTGTTAGTGTGTCTGGCAGGAGATTTGTTCATGTTCTCAGATTAACTTGCTTTGTATGGCAGCATGACTAATTGTGAAAATGTAAATAAGTTTAAAATTTTGAGTATTTTCCCATTTAAACAGAATGTTTCAAGAATCTGTCACTGCTTTGATACATTTTGAACTGTGCATGTTTGAGAGGGATGTTTTAAATTACAAACTGTGGAGAATGAGCTGAACAGTGAATGATGTCATCAGAATGTTCATGGTTGCTAAAAAATTTATTTAAACAGTTGATTGACAGAAAAAGATTTTTTTAAGCGCTGACTGTTATATTTTGAAATTAGACAGTTAAGACTGCAGTTTGTCAAGTACTGAGCAGTTTGTCGAGTACTGGGCAGTCAGTGGATATCAAGAAAAGAGAACTCACCAAAAAAAAAACTATAAGCTTGCCTTGCCCTTACTAGTATATGTTAGAATAGATCAGGGATGGTATTTTTTAGTTAGATCAGGAAAGCTTAGTTATTAAGATAAACTCCAATCCTGCAGTTTGATTTTACATTTCTGGTGATTGAATTATTGAGAGTTATTGATTTACAATCTTGTAATCATTTTACTTATCATTAAATGTTTTTCATTACTTTGTACTGTGGCTGGAAACCAGTGTTTTTCTTTAGAGATTAGAGAGTGCTTCAACCTGGTTGATATTCTCCAGGTCACCTCGAAGACCTGGCTGTTCTGGTAATAGCTATCATTTATTTTGATAATTAATTTTCATAACTGTCCTTTTCTTGACAATCGATGTCAAAGATCTGTATACAGTCATCCCCCAAACTACAGGGGTGAATTGGGTGAGAGAATTTATGTTAAGAAAAGGAAGTAATCATAACAGCATAAACTTAATAGAGACGCTACTTGAGCTTGTTTTGGCCAATAACTTTTTTATGTTTGAGAACCAATTTTCTGTACAAACTTCAGGTGTGGCAATGGGTTCTCCATGTGGAGGCTCATTTGCCAATGCAGTTATGGCATTTTGGGAGACGAACATGCTCTTTAAAGATGAGTGGTTTCAAAAATATGTCACTTGGTACACTAGGTACCAGGATGACATATTTTGTATGTGGACAGGTAATAGGGAACTTATGCCTACATTTATCAACAGAATTTCACAATACACTGACTTTAGAGTTTACATATAGTATAGGTGACATGGAAGTAAATTATCTGGATGTATTATTGATCAAGGATAGTAATAACAGTAGGTATAACAGCCTAATTTACAGGAAGCCCACTTACTCAAACTCTTTTCTTCATTTTACCAGCAGCCATCCCTTTCATCAAAAGAAAGCGGTAATTAAAGGACAGTTGGTTAGGGCTGCCCGTATGATCACAGACTGACACGATTTCCATTCTGAATGTTTAACACTCATGAGCATGTTCGTCCATAGAGCATATCCATCTAGCCTAATTTTTAAACTCATAAATGAGGTCACTGGTAAGCGAGAGCAAGGTTACTTCATTTCCCTTTTAGGAGATCATTCTTCAGGGCAGACAACTACCTCCCAGGAAGATAACCTAGAAACAACTGACACACTGGATACTGTTCTAGGGACTAAATCAGAATATACTATCAGTTTCCTACACACTTTCTCTTTAGATCATCAGTTAATCAAGGAAGTGTTATTTAAAAACTGGGACTTAATTAGAACAGATCAATGTATAGCTAGACGTTTAAATAATGGCCCAAAAATAACATATAGGAGAGGAAATAAATTGAAAAGTATTTTACAAAACAAGATAAAGAAGCAGCATTCTAACAGACCACATGGCATGTTCAAATGTGGTACATGTGCCCAGTGCCGACATGTCAAGGTCTGTAGCGACATTAGTCTCAACAATATTGTTTATAAGATTAACAACCATTACAATTGCCAAACTAAAGGCATCATTTATGCTGCTAAGTGTAATTTCTGTAAAGCCTTCTATATAGGCAATACTGAGTGTAGATTCAAATCTAGAATCTACGAGCATCAGTATGCCATTAGTAAGAAGGATAGTACTAATGCCTTAGCTAGGCATATTATGGAGTATGGTGATCACTCCTTCAGTTACATAATATTAGAACATAGGGAACCTGGCATTAGAGGTGGAGCCTGGCAAATCCTCCTGGAGATGGATGAGCTTTCATGGCAAATCAAAACGAGGGCACACATCTTTCCTGGTATAAATGATGTTACATCAATTAAGTGTATTTTGAAGTGGCTGGCTCTTAATAGGTAACCACTCATCTAGTCTGCAGTAAGGAAGGGCAATATGTACCATATTCAACATTTCTTTTTATCTTCATTTATTTATTATTCATTTATTTTTTATCATCATTCATCATTTATTATTCATTATTTATTTTTAATTCGTAATTTTAGATGATATTAGTATCTGCACTTTATACAAGATTATTGTTAAACAACAGCATAAGCATAAAAAACTATGTGCTTTTGTGCTTTAAATTTGTGTCAAGTTGAGCAAGACTGGTAAAAGCATTTTCTTGTTTAAGGTTGTCATGGTGAAAATTTAATTAGGAAATGCACTACATGCTGATTGGTTATCAATTCTTAAACCATGTATAAATGCTAGAATAGTAACTAGTATTCTGTTTGTCAGAGGAAGGCGAGATACTTATTTTGCTGAAAGCGTATATCTTATATACACTTTTAAATCGAACGCTAACGTTTTAACAGTATAATAAATATTTGGATTTTTCAACATACAGAAGAACTTCTCTCATTGTTCCTGGTTCATTTTAACAGTTTTTTGCTTGTTTGTTTGGTGAAGTGGTTCGTAGTCTCTTTATGGCGAACAGGACCGGAGATGTTTCTCAGAGTATGTTTACTCAAGTGGATAACTCAAATGAAGCTCGTGACAACAGTATTGGCAACCTTACTGCTTTAGTTCAGGCTTTACTAGGTCATGTGGACTCTCTCTCACAGAAAGTGGATTCTATCAATGTTCAAAGTATTTCGGGTGAGAACAGGGCTTTAAATCAGCAGTGTTCAGCTGGTAATCCAGTGGTAAACAGAGATGAAGGGCATAATAACAATGCAGCTGGTGGAAATGGTGAGTTGAATCACATTAATGGCACTGCTGAAATGCCTGTATCTAATGGTAATAATGCTGCAGTTCCTCAAGCTGCAGGCAGGAATAATTTCCCAACTACTAGTGGAATTATTCCAGTAATGAATAACTTTTTAGATAAAAACATTTCTTTTGGAGACATTAATAATTCTAGTGCAACATTGACTGTATCCAATGAAGAAGTGAATAACAGCTTACCAAACAAAATCGAGGTTTTTGATGCAAAGCTATTTAAATGTAAAAAATTGCAATTAGAGGTGTCATATCTTGAAGAATGCATCCGTAATAAAATCATTCCAAAAGGGTTACGCCAATGGCGCTTCCCAGCAGGCCTGACAGATGATAGCATTTTCTATCATGAATTGATAGAATTATTCGATAAACAAGGTCAGGAATTCTTGCAAGCACTTATTTTGTTCTATACTAAAGACATTTCTAGTCTTAAAATTGATCTTGAAAAACTTGAAAATGAAATAAAGTCGGATGCAGAATTCCTGAGGTATAAATATGAATACTGTAGAATATTTTCAAGCATTGATGCCACTATTGAAAAGCTCCTCTTAACCAAAAAGAAGAAAATAGCCAGAGACATTAAAGACTATGCTAATAAGCAGGCATATCCTAAACTTTCCAATAAAGCCCCAGGGAGACTTGATGCTAATTTACAACCTGGCCAAGGTATCCTCGAGCTGGATCAGACTAATTCCAACAGTAGTACTGATGTTCCTAACCAGCAAAGGCAGTTTTTTAGGAGGAGCCCTAGGCTTAATACCAACAACAATAATAATAACAATAACTTTCAAGAAGGTTCTGTTGAACAACATGCCCACCCACAGGAATGCCAGAATTGTGTAGAATATAACATTCAAGACAGAGCACCCCAAATCCATGAAAACCAACAGGATTTTTGTCAAGTGGGCAATTCCAGGGTGACGACCAACAACCGATATCGACTCCCACAGCAGAACAACAGGCGGAACAAGAGGAGACCACGCAGGAGATAGTTTATAACTTTAATTTTGGTGTAGAACCATACCTGCACCAAAGCAGTGGTGGTGACTTTACCATTTACAACTATACTTCTCTTGAGATTCAACAAGACATGGTAGACTTTTTATCGAAAGACTTATCTTTTGTTCCTAGTCGCAAAATGGATATTGTAAAAACTGTTATTGATTTGAAAGTCTTTGTCCGTAAGCTTAATTTGAATCTATTGATGGGTAATAATTTGCCCATAACTAATGCATTAAGAATCTCTAGTTCTTACAACCCTCCTCTCCACCCTACTTTGCACACGTTTGAAAAAATGTGCGAAGTTGATTTCTGGGCCATCAAGAACAATGTGGCACATAGACGTCATAAATACATTAATAATATCACCTTTTTGGAACAGGATTTCATTAATTTATTGAAAGAATGTAACATCAGGGTAATGAAACCAGATAAAGGGGGAGGTCTTGTATTTATGGATCACTGCACCTATGTTGACTATATGTTCAAACATCTAGAAACTCCCTCTTATAGGCAGGTGACATTGAACGAGGTCAACGTAGCATATAGTAAGATTAGGGAAACTTTAAATGATTTATTCCTAGAAGGATCCATTGATATGGATACCCATAAATATTTATCAATGGCAGCACCCAGAATTCCAGCCTTTTTTGGCACTCCTAAACTGCATAAAAGGCTGCATGCCCCATCATTTAGACCTATAGTGGATGGGAGAAGATCGATCACATATGCATGTGCCAAATATATTGATTCTGTTCTCAAACCATTAATTATAAGTGAGGCCCAAATATGTAAGGACTCATGGAGCTTCCTGGATAGTTTAAGTAAGCAAGCTTTTTCAAAGGATGTCCTTTTCTTGACAATTGATGTCAAAGATCTGTATACAGTCATCCCCCAAACTACAGGGGTGAGCTGGGTGAGATAATTTATGTTAAGAAAAGGAAGTAATCATAACAGCATAAACTTAATAGAGACACTACTTGAGCTTGTTTTGGCCAATAACTTTTTTATGTTTGAGAACAAATTTTTTGTACAAACTTCAGGTGTGGCAATGGGTTCTCCATGCGGAGGCTCATTTGCCAATGCAGTTATGGCATTTTGGGAGACGAACATGCTCTTTAAAGATGAGTGGTTTCAAAAATATGTCACTTGGTACACTAGGTACCAGGATGACATATTTTGTATGTGGACAGGTAATAGGGAACTTATTGCTACATTTATTAACAGAATTTCACAAAACACTGATTTTTTAGAGTTCACATATAGTATAGGTGACATGGAAGTAAATTATCTGGATGTATTATTGATCAAGGATAGTAATAACAGTAGGTATAAGAGCCTAATTTACAGGAAGCCCACTTACTCAAACTCTTTTCTCCATTTTACCAGCAGCCATCCCTTTCATCAAAAGAAAGCGGTAATTAAAGGACAGTTGGTTAGGGCTGCCCGTATGATCACAGACTTACACGATTTCCATTCTGAATGTTTAACACTCATGAGCATGTTCGTCCATAGAGGGTACCCATCTAGCCTAATTTTTAAACTCATAAATGAGGTCACTAGTAAGCGAGAGCAAGGTTACTTCATTCCCCTTTTAGGGCATCATTCTTCAGGGCAGATAACTACCTCCCAGGAAGATAACCTAGAAACAACTGACACGCTGGATACTGTTCTAGGGACTAAATCAGAATATACTATCAGTTTCCTACACACTTTCTCTTTAGATCATCAGTTAATCAAGGAAGTGTTATTTAAAAACTGGGACTTAATTAGAACAGATCAATGCATAGCTAGACGTTTAAATAATGGCCCAAAAATAACATATAGGAGAGGAAATAACTTGAAAAGTATTTTACAAAACAAGATAAAGAAGCAGCATTCTAACAGACCACATGGCATGTTCAAATGTGATACATGTGCCCAGTGCCAACATGTCAAGGTCTGTAGCGACATTAGTCTCAACAATATTGTTTATAAGATTAACAACCATTACAATTGTCAAACTAAAGGCATCATTTATAATGCTAAGTGTAATTTCTGTAAAGCCTTCTATATAGGCAAGACTGAGCGTAGATTCAAATCTAGAATCTACGAGCATCAGTATGCCATTAGTAAGAAGGATAGTACTAATGCCTTAGCTAGGCATATTATGGAGTATGGTGATCACTCCTTCAGTTACATAATATTAGAACATAGGGAACCTGGCATTAGAGGTGGAGCCTGGCAAATCCTCCTGGAGATGGATGAGCTTTCATGGCAAATCAAAACGAGGGCACACATCTTTCCTGGTATAAATGATGTTACATCAATTAAGTGTATTTTGAAGTGGCTGGCTCTTAATAGGTAACCACTCATCTAGTCTGCAGTAAGGAAGGGCAATATGTACCATATTCAACATTTCTTTTTATCTTCATTTATTTATTATTCATTTATTTTTTATCATCATTCATCATTTATTATTCATTATTTATTTTTAATTCGTAATTTTAGATGATATTAGTATCTGCACTTTATACAAGATTATTGTTAAACAACAGCATAAGCATAAAAAAATATGTGCTTTTGTGCTTTAAATTTGTGTCAAGTTGAGCAAGACTGGTAAAAGCATTTTCTTGTTTAAGGTTGCCATGGTGAAAATTTAATTAGGAAATGCAGTACATGCTGATTGGTTATCAATTCTTAAACCATGTATAAATGCTAGAATAGTAACTAGTATTCTGTTTGTCTGAGGAAGGTGAGATACTTATTTTGATGAAAGCGTATATCTTATATACACTTTTAAATTGAACGCTAACGTTTTAACAGTATAATAAATACTTGGATTTTTCAACATACAGAAGAACTTCTCTCATTGTTCCTGGTTCATTTTAACAGTTTTTTGCTTGTTTGTTTGGTGAAGTGGTTCCTTACTAGTATATGTTAGAATAGATCAGGGATGGTATTTTTTAGTTAGATCAGGAAAGCTTAGTTATTAAGATAAACTCCAATCCTGCAGTCTGATTTTACATTTCTGGTGACTGAATTATTGAGAGTTATTGATTTACAATCTTGTAATCATTTTACTTATCATTAAATGTTTTTCATTACTTTGTATTGTGGCTGGAAACCAGTGTTTTTCTTTAGAGATTAGAAACCTGGTTGATATTCTCCAGGTCACCTCGAAGACCTGGCTGTTCTGGTAATAGCTATCATTTATTTTGATAATTAATTTTCATAACTGGACATCCCTTTAGAAGGGCAGGAAGACCCTCTGATTGGTGGCAGCATTACTAGGGTTACCACCTGTCCCACCTTGCGAGGGACAGTCCCTCTTTGGGCAGTTGTGTCCTGTCAAAAAATATTAAAAATGGCAAATGTCCTGAGATTTTAGGACAAAATTATTTCCTATATTTTATGTAGTAGTTGCATAAAACAGTTATTCTGTATCTAAAATACCTAAATGTTATAAGAAACAGAATAAGCAACTAAAATGCTACAAGAATAAGCTTTTATTTAGGCAAAAAAGTTAAGGTCTATCCTTTGTACTGACCTTTGTATGTGTCGGCCTGTAAAATCTGATGTTTGTATCGAAAATATCCCACTTTGGCCATTTGAAAAGGTGGCAACCCTAAGCATTACTGCATTATTTTTGGAAAAGAACACAGCTGGAAATCTATGTCAGGCATTCCCAGAAGTGTTTGGATGTGTGAGATTTAAATTTACTTTGAGAGTGAGTGTATCAAAAGTCTTAAACTGGAACACTTTGTTCTGAGGTGTGTAATAAGAAAATACATTTGGGTGGGCAGAGATATATAGTCCAGTCACAGGAAAATAGAGTGTGTTCCTTTTGTGCTCTTAGGGGAAAATTGTGAACTATTACTTTTGTTTAAGTGAAGGTCTTATATTGGAGTCAGCAGTGAGGATTGAAGCCCCTTAGTTACTCATTGAGGATGTCATTTAATTGTTAGCTGTCCGCTGAGGTATTGGCTGGACATCACAACTGCTAGTACTAACAAATACATATGAAAAATAGTGATATATTCTGTTTATACATTATTTATGTATTAAAGGAACTAATTTTTCAGATATAAATTTTCTTTGGAGGTTTCTGCTGATGGAGGAACTATTTAACCTAAAGTTATGCAATGGCAATTGAAACTCTGGAAATCTGCTTGGTACAAATCATTAAACCACTTCTCAGCATGAGGAAATTATGCACTAACTCACAGCAAAATCAGCAACAGCTGCTGCTACTTAAAATTAATACTGTTAAATATGAAAATACCAACAAAGGGCCGCTAATTGCATTTAAGCTGCATGTTTATATAGAACCAGATATTGAAATGCATCTCTTAGATACACTGTGTTGCCCATTTTCCACTATGGCTTCCTATTCCCCTCTGTACTCCTGCATCACTGAAAATTGTTAGCTGTTAAACACTTACTTAACTTTGTATTCTGTCTCACTAAAATTGTTATTGTTGGTCCTGGCTGTCTCATGTTTCCTCCAACTTTTCTACTTTATGCAGTGGCACATGTCACTACCACTAGTATCTAACATAGAATTGCATTCAAAGTTGAATTGTGTAGCTACGACATATTTTACAGATTAGCAATACATTATGATGTGTTCTAATTCATTCTAGCCATTTCACACACTTAAAAATAGATATACCACAAACAAAATGTACCACTAGTTTGTCATTGATCTGAACATGTATACCTTTTGTTTTGTAATTGTTGAATAAATGTATTGCGCTTAAGTAGTTCCCATGTTAATCATATGCATGTATTATATTACATAATGGTGGCGCTTGCTGACTGTGTGACCCAGACAGGTGTGAGACCAGCATTGAGAAGCACCCTACCTTCTTCAAGTATGACACCTTAACACAAGCAAAAGTAATTCACTTCAGTAATTGGCTTAGCTTTTGGTATCATTCGAAGGGGTACAATATCAGTCAGCCTGGGGGATATGGTCAACATACATTGCTGCTTCACCAGGGATGGTCTGCATCTGTCCCCTCTAGGCTTTTGTTTAGTGGTTAAAATATTATTCACTACCATAATGCCAGTTTTAGGAAATGCTAACTAGATCAAACGACCTACATAACAAAAAAAGGAGAATATAAATTTACTACTGCTCAGTTCTAAGAAACTAAACGAACATACAAACAAAAAAGCACATCCCATACATTTAGACCCACTACTGCACAGGAGAGGAAGAAAGGTGAAGGTGTCTCAATCACCACCCTTAAGAGACTAAACATCAATGCCTGTTAGGCAGCATGATGCCCTCGAGATTCTTCATGTCCTGTTATAGTTACAATTACATCATTAAAAACTTAAAGAAACATATGCAGTTTCACTACTCAATAAGCAAGTAAATTCACCAATGCATTAATAAATGCATGTTAGCATTTAACAAGAAATATTTAATACATTATAATAAATATATAATAGGTTGATCATTATTAATCTGTCTAAGTTGTTAAGTATCAAACATACATATAAACATTCAAAAAAAATATGGATATGCATAAACTGTCATAACAAAAAAAAAAACTTCATAAACTTAAGAACTTGCTCATGTTTCTTTAAAATGTAGAGCTCCTGAACTCACGGGCACTCAATTACAGATGTCACTTATGTATTCAAGTAGGCTTTTTTATCCTGATGTATAGTCTGCCCTATGTAAAACTTGTTACAAGGGCATTTTTATTCATAAACTTTAACTTCTTGGCAGCAATTCTTATTTTTAAATCCCTAAAAAACTGGCCATTAATATAAAATTCTACAGATTAAGAAAAATATGAGCTTTAATCACAATGGCTGGCAAGTATAGGAGAAGACCTAATATGTGGGATAAATTAAGGGATGATAAGTTTTATTTTGCTACCCACTATGCACCCTTTATGAAAATGGGGCTCAGATTTTTCTTTGGCATATAGTTTCACCAGATGATATTTTAGTGGTTAAAGTTAAAAGTCTCACATTCATTAAAGTTAAAATTCTCATATAGGAATGCCCTGAGCATTGGAGATTGTGTTATTCATTCTGTGGATAGTGGAGAACAACTGTACAATGCATGCAAGAGATGTTATTTTGCTCATAGTTTTCTGATTCTTCAGAATTTTACATTATGGTTAGTTTTTAGGGTATTTAAAAGTAAGCATTTCTACCAAGAACCTGTACGTTACAGATTAAAATACCATTGTTATATATTCCATGTATGTACCCCAATCCATTACATCATGTTTGCCATTTATTTGGAGATGTATAAGATTTTCTAATAATAATACGGTATTTGAACACTTATCCCTGTTTTCCTCTGTAAGTAAAGTTTCCAAAGTCACTGACTAGTAAATATTTAACAGGTGCTGATCTGTTGAAGTCCATTGTAGGGGTTAGTGTTTGTGCTTACTAACCCTATCGTCAGGGAGTTGTTCCTGAGCTCTAGTTTCTTTTTTATGGTGTTTATGCATTTATTTACAAATTTATTTCTTTATTTGCCTACATGTTGTTTCTATGTAACTGTCTAAGGCAAAGTCCAATTTTAGTATGAACGCAAAGTTCTTCTCCCTGTGTACCTTGGTTTGTTTTTATGTACTGTGGCATTCTCCCTCCTTCTAAAAGTCTAATGTTTTACTGATAACTGTAAACTTTCCATGCATATAGACATTGCTTTTTCAATTGCCCCTACCACCTGGGTGATAATATAAAAAAAAAAGTCTGCACTATAAGTACTCATATCCTATCAAATGAGAGTAACCAAAGTATGATACAAAAGTCCAGCTGTGTAAATCTGTATTGTACAGAGTCTTTTTAATCATTATACTCAAAAACATTTTAATTCTCAGGTACAAAAATTTAGCTAGGTCCACAAATGATATGCAATTTGGACAAATTATGTACTCACTTCATGAGTCATACTCTTTATTCCTTGTTATTGCCGTAGATTTATATATGAACACACACATGGTAGTCTCTCAGCTAATACCCCTCTGAGATTCTATTTATTAGGAACTGTAGCTACACCATTATGTGTACACTGTCAGTTTGGCACATCAATATATGTTGCCCACTCTACTAGGGATGCAGATGACGTATAGACTCTCTGACGTCTGAAAATGTTTTTAAATATTTAAAAATAAAATTCATGAATTGCTGGGAGAGGTAGCATTGTACTTAGAAAAAATATTTAATGTGTAAAATAATTGTTTGTAGTGGGCATCTGGATAAAAAGGCATAACTAAAAGATATTTATCAAATGCTAGGGGCTACATATAAAGGTAGTGTTTATATCACTGTTGAATATTTCATTAAATGCACATGTTGACATTTTGTGCTTATAACAGAGGTTACTCTGCCTTTGTGGTTTTCATGATCATTGTTGCAAAGTCTGCATTATTTATTTATTTTCATTTGACCCCCCCCCAGCTCCTAACATCAATGGCTCCACCACAAGTACCTAATCAGCCCACTCATTCCTCATTTGAAAAGTACAGCCAGACTCATTCCCAGGGAGGTCAAGAATGTTCAGTATATGAGCCATGAGGGTCTTCCTCTCATTTCTCATTGGTTTGTAGGTGAATACTTGGCAAACTGTCTTGAAGGGCCATGTTTAAGCTTAGCCAATAAGCAGAAGGCAGAATCAAACCCTTAACCTTGTGTCTATGAGTTGAAAACCTTAACCATTATGCCAAACTCATTTCCTTCACTTAACCCTATAATCCTGTGGCAGCTATGCTACTGCTCTTTAGACATTCTAAGTGGTCCTCCATCTACTCAGGATGTTCTTTCCCTGGCTTTGCCACTTCAGGCATCACACACTCCTTAGCTGTCCTGACATTATTTCACTTAAACAGAAGGGGTCAGCAGTGCAACAAGGCTATCTGCTTCCCTCTCCGAAGGATGAGTGAGCATGTATCAGCTGCTCAGACCCATCTTCAGCTGATCACACCCACCATCACTCCTAACCCTTCCAATGCCCACACCACTAACTGAAATTGGGTTAAGTGAGGTACAGTAAAACTTTGCTCTCTATACCACAGGGCCATGCTAAAGTATGCATTACTGAGTACTGCTCACTTATACTGGCTATTATCTCCGACTTTTATTTACCTCCATTTTGTCTGTACTCCTTTATCTGTGCTTGACAGGATTAAGCAGTGGCAAATGCTTATTTTTTTGTTCTTATTCACTGGTTTATTTTCCTTATAAAGCTCCTATGATTCTACACAATAAAATACTTGAGATCTTGTTTAAGGTGAACTGGTCACGTTTTATATAATTTCATCCTTTTGCCCATGGCCTGTAAAGTAACTAATTTCCACATCTGCCCTCTTACATAACCATTGGCAATTAGATATACTGGTCACTCAGTATTACAGGAAGCAGTGAGTTGAAGGACTTTTTTCTGTTCCACATATTTCCTAAAGCATCTTCTTTGACTTGGTAAGATGACAAGATCAACTGACAAAATTCATGTTGTTTTTCATATATATATTTTTTGTATACAAGACCCTCCTTCATTGCCCAATAAACACTCACAGTTATAATTACTGGAAGTGGTGACAAGGTCTGTAAGGTACAGCAGTGACACTGGATTGGAAGTGGTGACAAGGTGTCTAAGGTGCAGCGGTAACACTGGAATCAGTGGAATCAGTGCAGAAAAGGGGTAAATGTGCTTTGCATTCTGGTAGAGAAAAGTTATGTATGCATTTTTGTTAGTTTGTTGAATGCAGTTCTACTAAGAATTATTTAACCATTTACATAATCTTTCTTTTTTTTTCTCTCTCTCATCTTCAGAGAACACACCAAATTAGGTTCACACAGTAATAAATGTAACCCTACCTCAAGTACAGTTGTTCATAGGTTCATGGGTTCACAAGTTCTTACTAAGCTTACAATTAAAGGAGACCATAACACAGCTCGACCAGTTTACCCAGTACTGGTGGGAGACTAACTTTATACCCCATAAAATAGACATTCTCCATGTATCCCAAATGAAAATTTGCTGTTACCCATCTAGTCTTCCAGACTGGTTCTATAGACTGCCAGAGAAGTACTCTGCTGTTAGGTAAGAACTGCCTTTTCCAGAAATGGGGGATACATTAGGTTAGGTATCTGTCATGCCATCTAGTGTGGTTGATGTGATGGTGTAGAGTTAGATCTACTGAATAGGTGTTTGATTTACCACTTGTTGTATTTAGGTGAATTCTGGGTCATTCATGCCATGGAAAGCCAAGCAGACATCTGCCATCAGAATCTGTGATAGAGATTTGATCTTTCATAGTAGTAAAGCTTATTGAGACCTGAGATCTTTTTGGTCAGAAAATGGTGAGGTTGCTTAAAGTTGTTCAGGAGCTTAGCAAAATACTTGCAGAATATACTGAATTATGAGCCTCATAAAGGATGAATAAAGTGCGGCTCTAACTTATGTCAGTGTTGACGAGATACCACTAAGGATAAGCTGTATAAGGTAAAAGCATTGTCTACCCAGCATCACCTAAATACAACAAGCAGTGACAGAGACCTGGTTCAAGGCTCCAGAGAGCACCCCTGCATTGCAGGCTATAATTCATACCACACCTTTCGGCCACCTAACCTGGATCGAAACACTAAAGGTGGAGGTGTGTCCATATTCATTAAGGATATCCACACCTCCAGGCTAGTTGCTCAGCATAATGCATCAGAGATTATCCAAGTGCAACTAACTCTGGGCAAAACCGCAATCCAAATTGTAACTTGTACAAATCCCCCACCATGCCCCAGGATTCCCACTCCTCATTTCTTGATACAGTGGAAAATATTAGGGTACAACCCAACACCCTAATAATGGGCGATTTCAACTACTCCACCATTAACAGGGAAAACTACTCATGTACCAACTCTTTTGCTCAATGTTTTCTAGAATTCATAAATCCCAATGCCTTGGATCAACCTATCCACACCTCCACCAGGGGCAGCAGTGTCCTAGACCTGGTCATTACCAACATGGGCAACCGGTGTTCCACACCAGAGGTAAATTCCTTGTTGGTCAGATCTGACCCCAAGCTAATTGCCATAGACATCCACATCCTGCCCCCCAACCCCCATTAGGGAAAATACCGTAAAAATCTTCTCCAAAGCCAGCTTCACACTTCTTAAGACAGAAGTGGAAAACTTCACAACACCCATGCAGATGGACAATAGAGGTACAACTGCTAAATCCTACACAAATGCACTTTATAAACAAAAAAACAAAAAAAAATCTTGCTTTTTTCCCACTTTTCTGAGATTTAAAAAAGTTCAGTTACAGGCTTGCTGTTCTGAACTGTTTGTAAGTTTCTTGGAGGCCATTTTTTGCTTGGGCTAAAGGGAAGTCTCTCTGTTCATCAGTGACAGTGATAAACATTGAGCAGGCTGCCTGCCCCTGTGGGAGTGGTTACTGACTTGAAACTGTAGTTTTATTGGCCATTTTGGGTCAATTCCTAACTCCTTCATCTTCCTCTCTTAAATCCCGATTGCCTCGTGGTTTTGGCATCTTTTCAGACTTGTTGGCTGTTGGTGAAGCACCCACCAAGAGAAGAAAACGCTGAGAGAAGAAAGGAGCCACTTTTGAGATTTTAAGTATTTTTTTTCAGATTATTTGTTAAGTTTTTCTGCATAGCCGCCTACTCTGAGCATTTTCTGGCTTGTTAAACTTGATTTCTGCATTAGTAACTGTATTTAGAACACAACCTAGAGCTGTTTACTGAATTTCCTGTTTGCACTTATTTTTAAAATCGTTTTTTTCTCAAAACTTGCATTTTATCTGTCTCTGGCCTAGCACTCTTGTGTGGGGTCATTTACTGCACTGTTATAACTTGTTGATACTTGTGAACCTCTGCTATCTCTGAAAAAAACAAACAAAAAAAATCTTGCTTGTTTCCCACTTTTCTGAGATTTAAAAAAGTTCAGTTGCAGGCTTGCTGTTCTGAACTGTTTGTAAGTTTCTTGGAGGCCATTTTTTGCTTGGGCTAAAGGGAAGTCTCTCTGTTCATCAGTGGCAGTGATAAACATTGAGCAGCCTGCCTGCCCCTGTAGGAGTGGTTACTGACTTGAAACTGCAGTTTTATTGGCCATTTTGGGTCAATTCCTAACTCTTTGATCTTCCTCTCTTAAATCCCTCTTTTGCGTGTTTTTGCGTGTTTTTGTGCATAGTGCAACAGTGGGCAGCGCCGCCTAATTGGGTTTAAACTATTCCTGGCTCCACAGAGTCTGCTCTTTGCTTTTTCCCTTGGAACTGCTCTATCTCTCAATTTAAACACCATATTCTCATTCTAAGGCCCTTCACTGGTCCAAATAAGTAATCTTACAAGTTAGCACTATTAAACAATAAGCACTACTTACTCTTATACTCTCTACGATTACCTTGTCCCCTATTGGTCCGTTTTAATTCAGTTTCCCTATATTACTCTAGCATGTCCAAAGGTCAGTCAGTGGTTTCCTCTCCAGTCCAGCTGGTGAATCTGGGAATGTTGAGGCAATGTTACAACTGTCTCATGTACATGAACAACCCTCTCCTCCTCCAAACAGGTTCAAATATATGTGAGAGATGCAACCATATAGCCAAACTGGAGGCTGAGCTTTCTCATCTCAAAACTGGTGAAACCAGTCAGGAGGAGAAGGTAACCTCACACAACACAATTCCAGTATCACACAGTCCCACCACATCAGCGAACCAAACACATAAATACACAAAAACATACTTGGTGTCTCTAAATAAAAATCTACCTAAGCAACAGAGACCTCCAAAGCAGACATCCATGCAAACTCTAACCCAAAACCAAACACGCACAACACATAGCCCACAAGGTCAGTGTGCCAAGCAGCCACAGCCCTTAAGGCTGAATAACACACCTGATACTCTTGTAATAGGTGACTCTATTGTCAGAAACACTGACGTCCCGCTCACCAGGCTGAATAAAGAGAAGGTCACAGTGAGCTGCCTGTCGGGTGCTAGGATCCGCCATATAACGCAAGCACTCAGGTCACTCCAAAGCAAATACAAATATGACTCAGTCATTGTACATGCTGGTGTGAATGACCTGAGACATACCTCCCTGGACAACATGAAAAGAGACATAGCGGAGCTCTCTGATCATGTAGCCCAGGCCGGTATGACCCTGACCTTGAGCAACATCTTACCCTCACCTAGAATGATGCCACAGTACAAAGACAAAATGATCGATTTTAACAATTGGCTAAAATTTTGGTGTCATTCTAAGGGGATCCAGTGTCTGTCAGCCTGGGATGACATGCTCGACAAGCCACGTTGCTTTGCTAGGGATGGCTTGCACCTGTCACCACTGGGCTTTCGGATATTGGCAAAGGCTCTTGCCACCCCCATAATGCCTTTTTTTAGGCAAGGCTCAAAAGTCAAACCCACCTCCATAGACAGCACAAGAAACAAGAAACTAAGGGTAATGTTGCTAAATGCCAGAAGTCTTAACCTCAAGATGCAAGCACTCAAAGCTCTCCTCAGTATGGAGAACATCGATATCTGTGCAGTGACAGAAACCTGGTTCAAGGCTCCAGAGAGCACCCCAGCACTACCAGATTATACCTCATATCATGCTTTTCGGCCCCAAAACCTGGACCGAACCACAAAAGGAGGGAGAGTGTCCATATTTATCAAGGATATCCACACCTCCAGGTTAGTGGCATTGCACGAAGTATCGGAGACCATCCATGTGCAACTAACAGTGGGCAAGTCTGCTTTTCAGTTTATAGCATCCTACAGACCACCCTCTCAAAGTCAGGAATCCCACTCGGCTTTCCTGAAAACATTGGAGAACATGAAGATCTCTCCGAACACCATTATATTGGGTGACTTCAACTACCCAAACATAGACTGGGAGCACTACTCAAGCCCCATCACCTTAGCCCAAAGGTTCCTGGAAATTATAAACTCAAATGCAATGGAACAACTAGTCACCACTCCCACAAGAGGGGATAACATACTAGACCTGATCATTACCAACATGGGGACTCTATGCTCCACACCTGAAGTATATCCCTCATTGGTAAGATCAGACCATAAATTAATTTCACTGGATGTCCACATCCCGACTCCACCCCCAGCCCAGAAAACCACAGTGAAAAACTTCTCAAAAGCGAACTTCTCACTTCTCAAAACCGAAGTGGAATCCTTCAAGGCCCCAGGGCCAATGGAAACTATGGCCCAAAGTGCAGAATCCTATATAAACGCATTCTACAGACATCTCCAGGAATGCATGGATCATGCTATCCCAAACCAAACCAAAACCCAAACATCCAAAGGCAGGCATCCAGTCTGGTGGACCCCAGCCATAAATAAACTATACAACAGAAGGAGGAAGATACTACATGATAGAGCAAAATCCCTAATAGGGAAGGCATCCCTGATCAGTACTAGCAAAAAATTACGATCCCTCATAAAACCCTCCAAGGCCAGCTTCGAGAGAAAAATTGCTCAGGACGCTAAAGACAATCATAAGGCTGTTTTCAGTTATGTTAGGAACCTGGGATGCAACTCCCAGACTTATTCTGAGTTGATTCTAAACGACAAAAAATACACTGAACTCACAGACATCGCCAATATCCTGGCAGACAGGATCAGTGCAAACTTCTCCACCCCCTCCACCCCAAAAAAAGAGCAAGTATCTATCCCGGCAGAGGGCTGCCTCCCAAACATCTCTGATGCTCAGGTGAAGGCTGCCCTCTCCAAAACAAAAAACACTGCTTCCATGGGACCAGATGGCGTCCCGGGTTGCTTCTTACATGAACTCCAAGAAGAACTAACCCCTCAAATAAAACAGCTGTACAATCTCAGCCTCACTACAGGATATGTGCCCACAGAATGGCATACAGCAACAGTGGTCCCACTCCACAAAGGTGAAGCCTCCACGGACCCTGGAAACTATCACCCCATAAACCTGACTAGCTTAGTCTGCAAGGTTATGGAGAGGATCATCATAGAGCTCATAAACAAAGACATTGAGGACCTACAGACACTAGATCCTACCAAGTTCGGCTTCGTCAAGGGCAGATCCTGCCTTTTGAACCTAACAGTCACCAAAGCCATAGATGAAATATAAACCCCTATGTCACAAGATGGGTCGCAAACTGGCTCTAAGACAGAACCCACAGAGTGAGAGTTGCTGGAGCCATGTCAGACTCGAAACCGGTCACAAGTGGCATCCCACAACGTTCTTTCCTGAGACCGCTCTTGTTCGGTATATACTTTTCCAAGGTAAAGGCCAACATGGGAGGACTATGGCTCACCAAGTTCACAGACAACTGCAAACTAGGTGCCATAATCAACTGTCCAGCTGACACAGACATCCTTCAAAAAGGTCTCACAGAGATGGATAACTGGTGCCAGAGCCATGGTCTAAAGCTAAATGCCAAAAAGTGTATAGTCATACCCTTTGGCAAAAACAATGTGCCCACAAATTACACATAGGCGGTAACCCATTAAGTACAGAGAAAGTAATTAGGGATCTGGGGACCCAAGTTGATAGCAATCTCTCCTTTGACAACCACATTGCCAAAGTGGTTAGAAAGACCTTTTACATAGCCTACCTCATCATGAAAGGATTCACATCTAGATCAAGAGAGGTAATCGTGCCCCTTTATTCATCCCTCATCAGGCCCATCATAGAATACAATGCCCCTTTTGGGATGTACCTTATCCAACACCTGCAGCAATTAGAAAGACCCCAAAAGTACCTCACCAAGAGGATCAAGGGACTCAAACAGATGCCATATGCTGCTCAGGTAAAAAAACTCCAGCTCTACTCAGTTGCATACTGCCTACTTTGAGGCGATCTATGCCTGACATATAAAGCTATGTCCAATCCAGAATTAATGGACATGCTCCACCTCAGTAAATCTAAATCCCTTAGAGCCACATGCTCGAGGGACTTGAACCTCAGCACTGAAATAAATAGAACTTGCTGGAGGGACAGATTCATAACCCAGAGGCTTCCTTCGCTCTGGAACAGAATTCCAATTCATGTTAGGCAGAGCACCTCACTGAATCTCTTCAAGAAGAATCTTGATGAGTGGATGGGGGATCATAGGTTTGTCCCGGGGATTACTTCCTTGTCACTATTAGACAGAGGCACAGCAAACTAAACCTTAAAAGGGCACAGTATACTCAAATCAAGGGGTGGCGTAAGCCAAGCAAAATCGGGCTAGGCTTATAATTGCCCCAGAGCAGATAGCCTAGTATGAACCTATGAACCTATAAGCAATTACACAAGTGCATGGATCATGCTATCCCTAACAGAACCAAGATGCTATCCTCCAAAAAAGGGAAGCCAATCTGGTGGTTCCCTGCTATAAACAAACTCAACAACAGAAGAAAGAAACTGTTGCAAAAAAGAGTAAAATCCCATGATTGGAGGAACTCCTGGTCAGTCTCAGTAAGAAGCTGAGATCCCTCATAAAATCCTCCAAAGCTAGTTATGAAAACAAAATCACCACTGATTCTAAAGACAACCACAAAGCATTCTATAGCTATGTCAGGAATCTCAATGGCAACACTCAGATCTGCTCTGAGTTACAGCACAATGACACTTGATGTACAGAACCAACTGATATTGCCAACATTCTGGCAGATAGGTTCAGTGCTAACTTTACCCCCCTTTCACCCCCTAAAGGGCCCATCTCTATAAAGGAAGAATGCAAAGTTCTTGTCATCACGGCTGCACAGGTAAAAACCACTCAAAGCCAAGAACACAGCATCCATGGGACTTGACAACATCCCAGGCTGCATTTACATGAACTACAGAATGAACTGGCACCCCACCTAAGCACCATGTTCAATCATAGCCTCACCTCAAGCTTTGTGCCCACTGAATGGTGCACAGTGATGGTTATTCCACTCCACAAAGGGGGAGCCACCATGGACCCCTGGATCTACCGCCCCATTAGCCTAACAAGCCTAGTCTGCAAGGCCATAGAATGTATCATCATAGAACTTATAAACAAAGACATTAGTAATCTCCAAACTCTGGACCCCACCCAGTTTGGGTTTGTAAAAGGCAGATCATATCTCCTAAACCTGATGGGCTTCTTTGAAGCAGTCACCAAAGCTGTAGATGAGGGTAAGGTGGTTCACACAGCCTATCTAGATCTCGCCAAGGCTTTTGACACCATCCCCCACTCTGGAATTATAGATAAACTCACTAAACTAGGTATAAATCCTTATGTCACAAGATGAGTTGCCAACTGGCTTACTGACAGAACCCACACTGTGAAAGTAGCAGACACGTAATCCGACTTCAGACCAGTGACAAGTGGAGTACCACAGGGTTCAGTCCTGGGTCCTCTCTTATTTGGTATCTACTTTTCTGAAGTACAGGCTAACACAGAAGGTGTTTGGCAAATGAAGTTCGCAGATGACTGCAAACTAGGAGCCATAATTGAAACTCCTAATGATGTGGACATCCTACAAAAGGGCCTCACTGGTGTCAAAGCCATGGCCTCAAGCTCAATGCCAAAAAGTGCACTGTCATCCCCTTTGGTAAAAACTCTGAACCCATGAGCTACCACATAGGTGGTAGTCTACATAACACCAAAAGTGTGATAAGAGACCTTGGGACACAAGTGGACAGTAGTCTCTCCTTTGATAATCACATCACCACAGTAGTCAGGAATTCATTCTATGTAGCACACCTCATCACAAAAGGTTTCTCATCCAGGAAAAAAGAGGTCATTGTTTCCCTCTACTCATCACTCATTAGACCCATTATAGAGTACAATTCCCCTTTTGGTATTTGCCTCACAAGACATCTACAACTGGAAAGGCTGCAGAAATACCTACAAAGAGGATTATCAGACTCAAACAGATGCCCTACGCAGACCGTCTCAAAAAACTCCAGCTTTACTCCATCACATATCACCTACTCAGAGGCAATCTCTGCTTAACATACAAAGCTATGTCAAACCCAGAGCTGTTGGACATGCTCCACTTAAAGAAATCCTAATCCATCCGAGCTACACACTCTAGGGACCTAAACCTTGTCACCACAATAAACACAACACGCTGGAGGGATAGATTCCTGTCCCAGAGATTTCCTATACTCTGGAACAAACTACCCATCTATGTCAAGCAAAGCTTCTCATTAGCACTCTTCAAGAAAAATCTTGATGATTCGATGGGAAATAGGAAATTCACCCTGGGGATCACCTCTGTGGCTCTGCTCGACAGGGGCACAGGAAAATAATTTTCTTGGGCAGCGAAAGCCAGGGTACCTTTTTGGCTAGGGTTGTATAGGCCCAAGGGCTGATAGCCTAGTACCTACCTATGAACCTAATCACCACAGAAATGTGGTTTTCAAAGGAAAATCTGTTATCAGCATACATGCCCAAGTCCCTGATGACTGTGTCACATTTAAGTGCAGTGTTATTTATAAGGTAATCAGTAATGATCACTAAAGAATGGATGAATGGAGAACAAAAAGACACTAATAACTCAAAGTTTTCTCCGCTTAACACGATTCAAATAAAGGCAGTCCCACACACAGTCCGTAGTAGCAGCAAGGCGCAAACTGTTCAGTCAATGACCGAGTAAATAAAAGACAGTTTATTTAAACCTATTTACAAAATAAAATTCAGTTGATTTAGCGCTTTCATTCCACTCTGGAAACTTCTTCAGAATAATGAAATCACATGTGCGGACATATTTATACTTAATTTATAGTTCAATTCATTACAATTAAGTCATTAATTCATTAATTGGTGTGGTTTGATTAAAGATATAGTACAGAATATTAAAAACTGTGTATATACATCGTGACATAAAAATAAATATAAACTTGATGACATTATAAAACCAAAAGCACATATATCTGGCATCATAGGGTGCAGTAACCATTGTTAAAAAATTGTTCTAAAAGTGCTAAATTTAATATTACAAACTAGACCTCTCCTATAATATGCTGCCTGAATTCATAGGTATAAATATAGTTATAAATAAATATGTTAAATGAATATATTAAAATAGATGTGTTTAAAATATTTAAGATATAAAATATGTGGTAATAAATAAATAAATATGTGTAATATCTATATAGTACATAATACAAGACAAAGAACTAATACATCATGTTTCCACAGTACAAAGTCATAACTAAAAATTATTCACATTCTTACTTCCTAATATTTTATTGTCATTTTGTTTATTTTACTTTATTTTGTTTTACTTTGTTAGCTCTTAATCTTAAGGCTGGTAGAAGTGATACGTGATCATTCATCCCAGGTGGTGTGTTTGAATCCAAATGTAGCTGCTAAATTAGTTCTCTGAAACACAATTTATTTTCCCAGTCTCCCCATTCTACTATTCCTGGGGACCATTTCCAAAATCCAAAATTTAAAATTAGCTTCTGTACATAACAAGGTATGTCTGTAAAGTGCATTTGTTTCCCTTTTTCTGTTGACATCATACATGTGTTCATATATCCTCTGACGGAGATGTTTTTCCATTTTCCCCACATAATAGGCCCAACAGAATGTACAGTAAGCTAAATATACAATCCCTTTTGTATAACAAGTGTAATGTTGTTTGCTCTTAAGGGTCATTGGGATAGTGGGTAATAGTAAATCCCCCTTGTTAGCTACAAAAATGCATTGGGAGCATCTTCCACAATGGAAAGTTCCCTTTTTGTTATACATTTCTTCACTATTCTCCTGTCTGGTCTTCTCAAAGATATTTTTAAGATTAAGGCCCCTTCTAAAGCTGTAACACAAATGCCTATCAAATACTTCTAATCTGTTTGGCATACTCTTAGACATATCCCATGTCTTGTCAATGGCCCTTCTCATCAGGGTAGTATCTGAATTATATGTCATAACTAAAAAGGGAGTAGTATCTTTCTTTGTACAAGTCCCCCCATTTTTACCCTCAACAATTGTGTTATAACCAATATTCACTGTGTTATGCTCTGAGTTCAGTAAGGGTACAAATCATGTACCCCACCCCTTAATCATCTCCTCCTTAAGAGAATTAATAAGAGAATCAGAGTAACCTCTCTCCAAAAATAATTTATGCACATATTCCATTTCATTTATGAAATCTACATAATTGGATGTCATCCTTGTCTCCTTAACCATTTGTCCTATTATAATGTTCGTCTTCTGTAAAGGAGGGTGGTTATTGTTATAATGTAGATATGAATTAGAAAAACAAGCCTTCCTGTAAATTTTCGACACATATTTCTCATTCAAAATATCTTTTGAGATAGCTACATCTAAGTAGTGTATCTCCTCTGTATTGAATTCATGTGTGAAACTAAGAAACTTAGTAGAACTATTAAAAAATTCCATAACTTTTGGAATATCATCCTGAGTACCCTTCCAAACTATAAATATATCATCCAAAAAATGAAAATATTTAACAATATTGTCCATAAATGGAGAAGTAAAAACAAAATGTAACTCCCGGTATAACATGACTATGTTGGCGAAAATGGGGGCACATGCTGCCCCCATAGCCACACCATCCAACTGTTGAAAAATATCTCCCTGGAAGTAAATAAAATAGTTTTTGAGAACCAACTCTGTATTCTCTAATACAAGTCTAAATTCGTGTTCATTAAGAAATTCCGTTAACATGTGTTCAAACCACTCTAAACCTGTATTGTGTGGAATGACGGAGAACAAATCCTTTACATCAACAGTGAGAAATGAGTAATGAGATTGATATTGTAGTTGGTTAATTTTGTTTAACAAATCCCAAGAATCAATCAAAATGTGTGGGTATAATTTGTAATCTGATCATTATTAGTAAAAAAATACGAACACTCATAAAATCAACTAAGGCCAATTTTGAGAGAAAATTACTATGGATTCAAGGACAATCATAGGCCTTTTTTTTCTATGTTAGGAACCTGGGTGGAAACTCCCAGATATGTGCTCAGAATTAGTCAAAATGAAAATAAATCACTGAACCCACAGACATTGCCAACATGCTTGAGACAGGTTCAGTGCAAACCTCACCTCTCCCCCTAAAGGAGATGGCCTATCCCAGCAGAGTCCCCAGACATCTAAATGTATAGTCATACCCTTTAGGAAAAACAAGGTAACCCAAGCTACCCATATAGGTGGCAATCACTACACAGAAGAGGTTATCGGGACCTGGGGGACCAGATTTGATTGACAGTGGCCTTTCTTGACACTCCGCTATAAAGTGGTTAGAAGAACCTACATTTTTGCCCCTGATCCCATGGGGATTCACATCTTCACATCCAGATCTAGTGAGGTCATTGTTCCTTCACTTATCAGACCAATGATAACAATGATGCCCCCATTCGGGATGTATCTCACCTGACATCTGAGCAATTGGATAAAAGGGCTTCAATTTTGTATCCACATGAATTGGTAGTGGTTGGGTTTTGGAGCCGTCTGATGTCACAATAGGTCTTAAAGGTGGATTTGTACTATCTTTTTGCACCTTGGGGATGTCAAACATGGTAGGAAGAAAAGGTTTGTCAACCTTAAAAAATCTATATAACTTGTCATCAATTAAACCTTGTAATAAATTATCCTCAGTAATAAGATCTATCTTTTTGTAAGCTATGTTTTGTTCCTTGAAATAATAGTATATCATCCCTGTGTGTCCAAGATATCCATCATTTTAGTAATATAAGACCAGTTGCTCATTAAAACAACCCCACCCCCTTTATCAGGCTTCATAATTCTTATATCTGAATTGTGATGTATAATTTCATCCAAGGTCGCCCTTTCTTCTGAGTTTAGGTTAAAATGAAAATATCTTTTTTTGTTTTGATAGTAACTAAACTTTATTTCCTTTATTAAAACTTTCTCAAAGTTACTGATGTCATTTTATAAGGGGGGATTGTTTATAATTTTCCTTACCAACTCACCTTAAGGTCTAGTAGGCAAATTGTTTTGAACCTCCTTACTGGAGGCCAATGCCTCCAAATTTAACTTTCTTGTAAATCATTTTATGTCTAGAGTAATTCCAGCCAAATCTAGTTTTCTGACTGTAACAAAAGTGAAGCCCTTTTTAAATAATTAAAAATGCCTGTCCTCAATTTTAATGTCAGCATAATTATAAATAAAAAACTCTCCATTTTGTTGATTAATAACATTGTTGGAAGATGCTCCCAATGCATTTTTGTAGCTAACAAGGGGGATTTACTATTACCCACTATCCCAATGACCCTTAAGAGCAAACAACATTACACTTGTTATACAAAAGGGATTGTATATTTAGCTTACTGTACATTCTGTTGGGCCTATTATGTGGGAAAACAGAAAGACATCTCCGTCAGAGGATATATGAACACATGTATGATGTCAACAGAAAAAGGGAAACAAATGCACTTTACAGACATACCTTGTTATGTACAGAAGCTAATTTTAAATTTTGGATTTTGGAAATGGTCCTCAGGGATAGTAGAGGGGGAGACTGGGAAAATGAATTGTGTTTCAGGGAACTAATTTGGCAGCTACGTTTGGATTCAAACACACCCCCTGGGATGAATGATCACGTATCACTTCTACCAACCTTAAGATTAAGAGCTAACAAAGTAAAACAAAATAAAGTAAAATAAACAAAAAGAACAAAATGACAATAAAATATTAGGAAGTAAGAACGTGAATAATTTTTAGTTATGACTTTGTACTGTGGAAACATGATGTATTAGTTCTTTGTCTTGTATTATGTACTATATGGATATTACACTTGTTGTAGTTATTTATTTATTTATTCATTACCACATATTTTATATCTTAAATATTTTAAACACATCTATTTTAATATATTTATTTAACATATTTATTTATAATTATATTTATACCTATGAATTCAGACAGCATATTATAGGAGAGGTCTAGTTTGTAATATTAAATTTAGCACTTTTAGAACATTTTTTTAACAATGGTTACTGAACCCTATGATGCCAGATATACATGCTTTTGGTTTTATAATGTCATCAAGTTTATACTTATTTTTATGTCACAATGTATATACACAGTTTTTAATATTCTGTAATATAGCTTTAATCAAACCACACCAATTAATGAATTAATGACTTAATTGGAATGAATTGAACTTTAAATTAAGTATAAATATGTCCACACATGTGATTTCATTATTCTGAAGAAGTTTCCAGAGTGGAAATGAAAGCGCTAAATCAACTGAATTTTATTTTGTAAATAGGTTTAAATAAACTGTCTTTTATTTACTCGGTCATTGACTGAAGAGTTTGTGCCTTGCTGCTACTACGGACTGTGTGTGGGACTGCCTTTAATGGGATCCTGTTAAGCGGAGAAAACTTTGAGTTATTAGTAATCAGTAATGATGCCAGATTTAATGAAGAAAACAATGCTATATTTTGTGCTGTTGTGGGAAGTCTATGATGACTACATCAAGCACTTGTCAAGCGATATGAGTGATACATCTCACTGTTGGAGAGCTTTTCCTACTTTCTGATTGCTTCTTGAAGAACCTTTTTATCTGTTGATTTAATTTAATAATGAACTTTAAGTCAACTCTATCCCACTGCAATTTTTCTTTTACTCTTTTCTATTTCCATCACTTCTACAGCCACTTGTCATATGGTGCCCCTCTCTAAAATATTTTGCACTCTGCTGGTAGGGGGGGAGCACACTTTGCTATCTGTCTAATTCAGTTAATGCAAAGATCCAAAAAAAAAAAACTGCCTGTTAAAATTGCAAGAACCTTGCCTGCAGTCTTCAAGAAGAACAAAAAGTGTAAATGTGGAGGAAAAAATATATTGTCCAAAGTTATTTTATCGTACAATATTGTCTGTACTTTGAGGTGCCGCAGTCTTAAAGTTTGTACGTGTAATGGGATGGGGGTATAGCAGTCACACACCTCTGTCTCAGGAGATGAAAGGGTCATGACCCCTATAAAAATATTTAATAGTATATCAGTGAGTTCAGCAATTTATTTTTTGTTTGAGGTATGGTTTAAATTTTTTTGACATCTGATACTGGACATTTTTGATCTAATGGTAGTGAAAGGCAGCTCATAAACGCTTCTTTACCCGCACTACAATTTTCTTTTGTTTTTCTTTTGACAAAGGCAGTTCCCAGGCAGTACTGTATGCAGTGCAACATGTTGGACAAACTTGGACCCAGTATAATGTTAACTGAACAGACGATGATGATGCCAGTCAATACTTTTTAAGGGAGGGGCACTGTGGAGTGGACTGTTTTACATAGGCCTTGCATTTCTGTTTATTGATTCAGCAGTGCACACCCTCACCATGTTTCCCTGGCTACATATTTTTCTTCCAACTTTTCTGCTTTCACAACTAAATACAGTATAAACTCTCTAACATTAGCTAAAGCACACTGGTCATACATTTGGTGGGGAGAGTGAACAAAAAACTCTCCTACCTTCTGACTGTTTGGTTAAGGGGGTTGGATATTTGTTTGCCTTATTTAATACCTTCTGACTGTTTTGGTTAAGGGGTTTGGATATCTGTTTGCCTTATTTAATACCTTCTGACTGTTTTGGTTAAGGGGTTTGGATATCTGTTTGCCTTATTTAATACCTTCTGACTGTTTTGGTTAAGGGGTTTGGATATCTGTTTGCCTTATTTAATACCTTCTGACTGTTTTGGTTAAGGGGTTTGGATATCCGTTTGCCTTATTTAATACAATCTGACTGTTTTGGTTAGGGGGTTTGGATATCCGTTTGCCTTATTTAATACCTTCTGACTGTTTTGGTTAAGGGGTTTGGATATCCGTTTGCCTTATTTAATACCTTCTGACTGTTTTGGTTAAGGGGTTTGGATATCTGTTTGCCTTATTTAATACCTTCTGACTGTTTTGGTTAAGGGGTTTGGATATCCGTTTGCCTTATTTAATACCTTCTGACTGTTTTGGTTAAGGGGTTTGGATATCTGTTTGCCTTATTTAATACCTTCTGACTGTTTTGGTTAAGGGGTTTGGATATCCGTTTGCCTTATTTAATACCTTCTGACTGTTTTGGTTAAAGGGTTTGGATATCCATTTGCCTTATTTAATACCTTCTGACTGTTTTGGTTAAGGGGTTTGGATATCCGTTTGCCTTATTTAATACCTTCTGACTGTTTTGGTTAAGGGGTTTGGATATCCATTTGCCTTATTTAATACCTTCTGACTGTTTTGGTTAAGGGGTTTGGATATCCATTTGCCTTATTTAATACCTTCTGACTGTTTTGGTTAAGGGGTTTGGATATCTGTTTGCCTTATTTAATACCTTCTGACTGTTTTGGTTAAGGGTTTGGATATCCGTTTGCCTTATTTAATACCTTCTGACTGTTTTGGTTAAGGGGTTTGGATATCTGTTTGCCTTATTTAATACCTTCTGACTGTTTTGGTTAAGGGGTTTGGATATCCGTTTGCCTTATTTAATACCTTCTGACTGTTTTGGTTAAGGGGTTTGGATATCTGTTTGCCTTATTTAATACCTTCTGACTGTTTTGGTTAAGGGGTTTGGATATCCGTTTGCCTTATTTAATACCTTCTGACTGTTTTGGTTAAGGGGTTTGGATATCCGTTTGCCTTATTTAATACCTTCTGACTGTTTTGGTTAAGGGTTTGGATATCTGTTTGCCTTATTTAATACCTTCTGACTGTTTTGGTTAAGGGGTTTGGATATCTGTTTGCCTTATTTAATACCTTCTGACTGTTTTGGTTAAGGGGTTTGGATATCCGTTTGCCTTATTTAATACATTCTGACTGTTTTGGTTAAAGGGTTTGGATATCAGTTTGCCTTATTTAATACCTTCTGACTGTTTTGGTTAAGGGGTTTGGATATCCGTTTGCCTTATTTAATACCTTCTGACTGTTTTGGTTAAGGGGTTTGGATATCTGTTTGCCTTCTTTAATACCTTCTGACTGTTTTGTTAAGGGGTTTGGATATCTGTTTGCCTTATTTAATACCTTCTGACTGTTTTGTTAAGGGTTTGGATATCCGTTTGCCTTATTTAATACCTTCTGACTGTTTTGGTTAAGGGGTTTGGATATCTGTTTGCCTTATTTAATACCTTCTGACTGTTTTGGTTAAGGGGTTTGGATATCTGTTTGCCTTATTTAATACCTTCTGACTGTTTTGGTTAAGGGGTTTGGATATCTGTTTGCCTTATTTAATACCTTCTGACTGTTTTGGTTAAGGGGTTTGGATATCCGTTTGCCTTATTTAATACCTTCTGACTGTTTTGGTTAAGGGGTTTGGATATCCGTTTGCCTTATTTAATACCTTCTGACTGTTTTGGTTAAGGGGTTTGGATATCTGTTTGCCTTATTTAATACCTTCTGACTGTTTTGTTAAGGGGTTTGGATATCTGTTTGCCTTATTTAATACCTTCTGACTGTTTTGGTTAAGGGGTTTGGATATCTGTTTGCCTTATTTAATACCTTCTGACTGTTTTGTTAAGGGTTTGGATATCCGTTTGCCTTATTTAATACCTTCTGACTGTTTTGGTTAAGTGGTTTGGATA
>NC_056751.1:777551526-777603260 GCF_019279795.1 Protopterus annectens
TTTTTTTTTTTTACAAAGTAGCAGAAATTAGATACAGAAACACAGTAAATGCTTTAATTCGGCTAGCACACTTGAGTGTGTAGCCTACCAATTAAACTAAGCAAAAACAAACTTTAAAAGTGCAAAAAAACTCAGATTCAGATTCAGGTGATAGAACTGGGTGAAATACATGGTCAGAATTTATACCCAGAAATTCAAGTGTTAAAATTTCCACCCCTTATACATCAGACCATTCAGCTATTAGGGATATAATCACTAAGTATTGGTCCATCTTATGTGTAGATAATGACATTAAACAGGTAGTAGGTGAGAAACCTCAGTTTTTATTTAGGAATAAATATAACTTAAAAAGGATGTTATATACCGAGACATATATCAAGAGGTTAATTGATGGGTATACCAAACCTTGTGGGCATGTCGCTACTGTTGCTATATAGACAGTAGCACAGAGTTTTTCACCCAGATCTGCATAGAGTGTTTAACACACAAGTTGATGCAGACTGTAAGGCGTCATTTAGTGTACCTGGCTGTTTGTCAAGTCTGTAATTGTTCTTATGTTGGGAAAACTAATCGCCTGTTTAAGGAGAGAATTAGAGAACACGCATTATATATCACACATGAGAAAGAAATCTCTACATAATGCCCTAGCGAAACATGTCACCCAACAAGGGGACCAACATACATTTTTATTTAAAGTCTGGGAGGTTATTAGACCCAATATAATGGGTGGTGACATCAGGAATCACACAGAGAGTAAAGAGAGTAATTGGATAATCAGGCTGAGGGCAGATAGAGGCTCAGGACTTAACGAAAGAGCCTCAATAAAGCCTGTGCTTAGGAAACGTAGAAATATAAAATGAATGAAATAAAAGGCATGAAACATTAATATGATGAACATATATATATTAATAAAGGTCACATTACTATTATTCCTTCAAGATATAGTATAACTGAACATACACACATACATTTCTTAGTTATTTAGATGTCTACATAGTCACGTTTTTCCCCTTTTTTTATGAGTGTTTAGAATATACTTAGCAGTATTTCATATGTATTTTATATGTATCCTGTAACATGAGAGAACTAGATATTTATGCAGATAGTAGATTTTTGAAGAAGGATTTTAGTTAGTTTTTAATGTAATATATTAATATGTGTCTATATATATCTTTTACTTTAAGGCTTGATTAGTGAATGAATGTGATAGGCTTACAAGTTGAACAGGGTAGCATATATATTATGCAATGTATTTGGTCTGTTTATTCATGATCTGAAGAAGCTCTATGAGTGAAAGCTAATCTGACCAAATATATATATTGTCTGTCTCTTGACAATAAATTCTGTTTTAAAGATACCTGCTTCGCTTTTATTCCATTGATTCTGTGACTGCTTTAATTACATATTCAGATATTGATATATATATATATATATATATATATATATATATATATATATATATATATATATATATATATATATATACATATATGGATCTGGGACTATTGCACTAAATCACATTTCCTAAACGTAAATGGCGAGCACACTTTAGAAAGTAATTTTCATGGAAAACCACTTTCACTAAAGTGTGCAAAAACAAAAATTAAAAATTATAAAATTAAAAAAAAAAACACAGTAATCATGTTTACGCAGGAGGCAAGCCCCCTTACACCTCCCATGTGGGGCTGCAAAACTATAACCCCCTACTTTTATATTCTCACTCTGAGATTGCACTACAGTGGAGAAAAGGAATATTCCCATATCCGCACTGTACTGCGACCTCAGCAACAGCCATTCTGTCATTATTTCCATTTTCTTGAGCTGACTTTGTAAAGCACATTTCGCTAAAGTGTGCTCGGTATTTTGGTTTCTGGTTAAAGAGCTTTCACTTAATAGTATCGAAACCCATATATATATATATATATATATATATATATATATATATATATATATATATATATATATATATAAGTTACTAGCAAAACCTGGAAGTGCAGTTGGTCGAGCGTCACTTTTAGGAAAGTACACTTTCAAAAGTGCCCAATCTCAAACTGAAATAGTAAAACTCATAATAATGAATGTACAGTGTGATTCATTATTATGTGTTTGGCAATTACCCTGTCCTCACTGTAGTCCTGATCACACTGTAGAGTGATCTCAAAACTAGTGTACATATTTTTGCAGAAGGGGGGTGCAGGGGCTTGCCCCAAAACAATAAAAAAGTTGTGCCGTTGATGTGAAAGTCTAATGGCAGGTTGCACTGAATAGCCAGGTTGACTGATGTCACCTAAAACTATTTCAAATTACATTGAATGCGGACGTCTGATAACTGATGCTTGACTTAGTGTAGGAAACATTATTTTTCAATGTTGTAAGCAAATGAAGAAGTGTCAGTCTTCATTTCAATATAAACTTTATATACATATACATATAATTACATACACACTCATAGATAGATAAATTGACTTACAAATCAATAGATATGTGTGTATGCTATTTGATACATCAAATGCAGAACATGTTGAATGTTTCAGGCTGTGGTCTAATCCATTTAAAGTACATGATTTTGAAAGTTGTGTGCAACTGATTCAAATGTGCCAGTCTGGTGCTTATGCAAAATCATGGCACAGCTGGGACTGAAAATATGCTCAGTAACTGCCATTGTGCAGTGTCTGACCTGCTAGAAATAAAAAGTAGCAGAGGGTGAGGAGGAACTTGCCCCCCTACAAAAAATAATGTTAGTTGTATGGGTGTGTTTGTTGGGGTGTGTGTGTGCTGTGCTGTATTATTGTTTATGTGTATGTGGTGTAGGAATTATGCATTTGGAGTGTTTAGTTTTAGAACATAATATGCACAAGCATGTGTGTGTGTGTGTGTGTGTGTGTGTGTGTGTGTGTGTGTGTGTGTGTGTGTGTGTGTGTGTGTGTGTGTGAGACAGACTGAGAGAGAGGGAGGGAGAATGCCGATTAAATGTCCAGTGTTTTGGAGCATGAATACTAATTTGTAATAAAATGAATGCTTATTAGTTTATTTATTTGTCTGTTTATTTATTTTTGGGATCGAATCACCTAGAGCCATATTTTACACTGTCGAGTGGCTAGCCCTGCCACAGTAATCTAATTGGTAGAATTAGTACAGGCTATGTACAAGGACCATTGGTAGAATTAGTACAGGCTCTGTACAAGGACCCAGTGACTCAAGTACGAACAGTGTTTGGCCTCACTGAGGGGTTCCCAGTGGGAGTGGGTGTACACCAGGGTTCAGCTCTAAGCCCACTGCTGTTCATACTGGTAATGGACTACATCAGCAAACAGGTTGGAGGTGTCAGAGCAACAAAGCTGCTGTATGCAGACGATGTGGCAGTACAGGCAGACTCTGATCTAGAACTTCAGCAAAGGATAGGAGAATGGAATGCAAATCTGAAGGCACATGGGATGAAACTAAGCACAGATAAGACAGTGGTAATGGCAGCAGATTGGGGAAATCAGAAGAAGCTGAGAATAGAGATAGATGGGAAGATAGTGGAACAGGTAAACAGCTTCAAGTATCTGGGAGGGGTGGTTGAGAAGGATAGTCTGAATGAAGAGGTCAAAGCTAGAATCAGAGGGGCTGCAGCCAACTGGCATAGAGTATCAGGTGTAGTATATGACAGAAGAATGCCAAAGAAGCTGAAAAGTAAGGTGTACAAGACAGTGGTGCGACCAGTACTACTGTATGGTACAGAAACCTGGGCAGTAAAGGCAGAACAGTTGAAGAAGCTAGAGGTGATGGAAATGAAGTGCCTGAGAAAGGTGGTAGGATGCACACTGCAGGACAGGCGAAGAAATGAGGACATAGGCAGAAGACAAAGTAGCACCAATTGCAGAAAGATCAAAGAAAACAGATTACGATGGTATGGGCACGTGTGTAGAAAAGCAGAAGACAATCTGGTGAGGGAGATTTGGGACAGACAGGAAGAAGGTAAGAGGAAGCGAGGCGTCAGCAAAGAGGTGGATGGATTGTGTGAAAGAAGATCTCGACAGTCAGGCATGAGTGTTGAAGAAGGCAGGAGAGTGGCACTGAATCGAGAGTTGGCGACAGTTAATCGATACCCCAACCCCATGTAAATGGGAAAAAGGGATGAGGATGATGATGATGATTATTTTTGGGATCCCTTTGTTTGCAGTCATTGTTCTTTTAGGCAATTCAAGGCACACTCATTCACAGGTACACATATACACATACAGATATAGATATATAGCTATACATATAGATATTTTATATATATATATATATATATATATATATATATATATATATATATAGATATATATATATATATATATATAGATATTTATAGATATAGATGTATATAGATATATATACATATATACATATATATATATATATATATATATATATATAGAGAGAGAGAGAGAGAGAGAGAGAGAGAGAGATGCTTTCTCACTTTCTCTCACACAGACATGCACAGAGACACACACACACAGCTTTCAGAATCTTCATTATCTTATGCGTAACAGTGTTGATGATGAGTGTTATTATGACAGCTGAATGGTCTGCATGTTAGCTCCATCCTCTTCTAGAGATGTGCAAACTTGTTTGATGGGAAACTTAGAGTTTAAGAGGTCATTGCTGTGGATAACTATTTAGAGATACCCTGTACATCATTCTGAAAGGTTTAGTGGTATTCTGTGGAAGGATGGTGGAAATATAGACAAAGTCCTGGTAAGCTGGTGCACCTAACAATAAATATGTTACTGGTTTATCAGAAAATGTTAGTCATGCATAAAGACACCAAGGTCCTTGCAATCTTGTTGCAAAACCTTGACAAAATGAACAAAAAATTAGAATGACAAGTGCAGAAGTGGCAAAGACATCTAAAAGAGTGGAGTCACTTTGGACTCCTTTGTAATTTACCTAGGAGATGTGGAAAACCTGGTCAGAGTGAGAGAACATTTGCAGTTCACAGATTGTTGAGAGGATCGAAGCTGATAGCCCTGCTAAGCTTATAGATGAGTGGTCAGGACAATGCACTGCTGTCATTCATCGAGGGGGTGAGATAATAGCACTAACACAGCTCACAGAGATGTCTGCACTGGTATACCATGTCAGATTATAGGCGAATGTCACCATTATACACCGAAGGATAGGCAGTTTAAGTCATCATTCATTCAAAAAGGCTTATGTTATTGGACTGCAGAGCCAGACTTAATGAATGTTTTTTTTTATCCAGGATCTACCAGACAAAAGCCCAGTTGTACCCTAGCATTTGGAATATGAAAAAAAAGGGACTAGTTGGAATACTGGCATATCCTGCACTTTTGAGAATGGCACGGGGGGTAATGCTATAATAGTGCTGCTCATTAGATGGATGGTCCATTTCTACAAAGAGGTGAGCAGAGTACACCTCAATGGTGGCAGACAAGGTTGAAGATGCATGCAGAGTTAATGGATACAGAAGATGGGCAGGAATATGAGATATGGGAATCTAGTGTTATGGAGATGGAGTAGTTACAGACTCACAGAGCTCAAGCATAGGACGTGGATGAACAGATGAGCAAATCTGCCTTCAGACAGGTGCTACAAGTCACCTGATGGAGTCCAAAACTGCTGGAAGAAGAGGTTAATCAGCCTGGGATTAAGCATCATTCCCCTTAAAAGCAGATGTGCTCATTCTGTTAATTATAGAACTCTGCAAATGCAAGAGAAGTCAAATCACACGAGGAGAGCTTAGCTGGAAGAAATAGAAAGTTGGTCATTTAGACACTGTGGACTAGAAATCAGGGAAAGCTTATGCCAAATTTAAGACTGCTGGAGCTATCATGGGATGGTTGACAAACACATTTAGTGGCTTTGTGGGGTTCTGCTGTGTGTGGACACTGTTTTCTTTTCCTCTATTTTTTCTTGCATCAGGTGTGGATGCCAAACTGATGACTGGTAATAGATCTGAAATGGCATGCCAAAAGCCTTGAATTTTTGCTTATAGGGACCATTGCATGGTAAGTGTTGGTTGTAAAAAACTGTTTTTGGAAGGCAAAAATGATTTACTGTGGTGAATTGTAGACAGAGAGGCACAGACCCTGGCCCTAGTGGGAGATCAGAGATTCCACATATTATGAATTTTTGATAAGTTTGCTGTAAAATGATTCTCGTACTGGTTTAACACAATGAAGAATATGCCTCTGCTCATTAACGTACAGTATGCATGTTCCACATTTAGATAATTGCATGCAGTGAGTTTGGCAGGGATTTTGTTTATGTAATACTTCATAAAGCCGGGCACTTTATTATGAATGTAGACAATGCTGTTTTTAACAGTGTAGGTAGTGTATGTCTCACAAACAAACCCAAGCTCAGATAAATGGTCAAAACAATCAGAAAACAAGAATTATAAACAAAAGGAATGCTGACCAAATGTCTTCCAGTGAAACTGAGTGTAATAAAAGGGAGACAAAACAGTTTAATTTCAATAGAAGACATTAGATCAACATTCTTTTGTTTTATGGTTCTAGGCTGTATATGTTTTAAAGATGTTATGTTAGGGTGTAGATGATGCAATGTACTTGTATAGGAGAAAAGAGTCTGTTGGTAGTAAATCTTGCAGCTGGGTTAAGGGAGGGTCATCTAGGTACTTTACTAGGAAAGACGATTAAACAGGTATTTGTTTTCTAATTTGGCAGTACTTAATCAGATGTCTACATACCTCTTATGTTGCAAGATGGCCTGAATATGCCTGTATGTATGCAGATACAGTAAGATAGTTTGGAGTCTTTCCTTAGGGAATAGTTGTGAATGTTATATGTGTTATAATTGTGTGCATCCATTTTATACTATAGATAAGGGATGAAGTTTAGTGGAACTATAACAACTGTTTGAGAGCTCTTTCTGTAAATCTCAATACTGTGAAGAAATTGCTCTGAAAGGTTTCAGTGAACCTGGAGTTTTCCTTTTTCTCCACTGTTGTGTGACCATGAAGTTTGTACAAATTATTTGGGGTGTGTGGATCTCCTCTGATATAGGTCGTCTAGCGAAGAATGCTCCCCACAAAAAAATAAAGCTTTCTTTCAAATTTACTAAACATAGTTTTCAGCTCATTTATTTTGTGCCTTTGAAATTTGAATAAATATCTTTTAGAAAGCCATCAACAACCCAGTTATGTTAGCATGGGATCATCCAATAGATAGATGCTAGCAAAACAAGGGCAATGTCCGCATCTTTATTACTCCCATTGGGAAGACTGCATACTGAGGGTGACAGAAATATTTAAATGATATATAATTATGGGGAGAATAAGCATGTGAGTGAGGTTGGGGTGTTTAGTGGAAATGGACAATGGGCACAGGAGATACTGAACTGTAATGGCTGGGGAGATGCAGGGGATTAGGGAGTGCAAGGGTCTGCAGTATGTTGCTAGGATGTCTGGCTGTATCTATTGGTCTCAGGATGGGGGCGCAAAGATGCTCAAGAGTGGGTTGTCCAAAGATCTTCTGGGTTTAACTTTGGCTATTTGCTTGATTCTCCATTTAATTGTTTGTTTATTTGCTTCTGTTACCCCGTTAACTGATCAAGCAACCCTTTTCAGGCATGATGTGGGCCACAAGGTTAAACCATTCTACAGGTGTATAACATGTATATAATAAAACCATTCTACAGGTGTATCACATGAATACAATAAAACCATTATACAGGCGTGTCACATGTATACAATAAAACCAATCTACAGGTGTATCACAGGAATACAATAAAACCATTATACGATGTATCAAATGTATACAATAAAATCATTCTGCAAGTGTATCACATGTATACAATAAAACCATAATACAGGTGTATAACATGTATATAATAAAACCATTCTACAGGTGTATCACATGAATACAATAAAACCATTATACAGGCGTGTCACATGTACACAATAAAACCAATCTACAGGTGTATCACAGGAATACAATAAAACCATTATACGATGTATCAAATGTATACAATAAAATCATTCTGCAAGTTTATCACATGTATACAATAAAACCAACGTACAAGTGTGTCATGTAGACAATAAAACCATTATACAGGTGTGTCACATGTATGCAACAAAACCATTATACAGGCATGTCACATGTATACAATAAAACCATTCTATAAGTGTATCATATGTATACAATAAAATCATTATACATGTGTGTCACATGTATACAATAAAACCATTATGCAGGTGTGTCACATGTATACAATAAAACCATTATACAGGTGTATCACATGAATACAATAAAACCATTATACAAAAGTATCACATTTAAATAATAAAACCATTCTATAAGTGCATCACATGCATACAATAAAATCATTATACAGGTGTGTTACATGTATGCAAAAAAAAATTATACAGACATGTCACATGTATACAATAAAACCATTCTACAAGTGTATCACAGGTATACAATAAAACCAATCTACAAGTGTATCACGTAGACAATAAAACCATTATACAGATGTGTCACATGTATGAAAAAAAAATCATACTGGCGTGTCACATGTATACAATAAAATCATTCTACAAGTGTATCATATGTATACAATAAAACCATTATACAGGTCTGTCACATGTATACAATAAAACCAGTATACAGGTATATCACATGTATACAATAAAACTTTATACAGGTATATGACATGCATAGAATAAATCCATTATACAGGTGTATCACACATATTCAATAAAACCATTATACAGGTGTATCACATGTATAGAATAACACCATTATACAGGTGTATCACACATATACAATAGAACAAGTATAAAGGTCTATCACTTTTTATAAAATAAAACCTTTAATCAGGTGTATCACATGTATGCAATAAAACCATTTAACAGGTGTATCACATGTATACAATAAAACCAGTATACAGGTGTATCACACGTATACAATGAAACCATTATACAGGTGTATCACATGTATAGAATAAAAACATTATACAGGTGTATCACATGTATAGATTAAAACCATTATACAGGTGTATAATGTGTACAATAAAACTGTGAATCAGGTGTATCACATGTATGCAATATAACCATTCTACAGGTGGATCACATGTATAGAATAAAACCATTATTCAGGTTTATGGCAAGTATACAATGAAACCATTATACAGGTGGATCACATGTATACAATTAAACCATTGTTCAGGTGCATCACACATGTATACAATGAAACCATAATACAGGTGTATGACATGTATACAATAAAACCAGTATACAGGTGCATCACATGTATGCAATAAAATCTTTATACAGGTGTGTCACATGCATAGAATAAATCCATTATACAGGTGCATCACATGTATACAATAAAACCATTATACAGCTGTATCACATGTATAGAATAAAACAATTATACAGGTGCATCACATGTTTACAATCAAACCATTCTACAGGTGTCTCACATGTATACAATAAAACCATTCTACAAGTGTATCACATGTATACAATAAAACCATTATACAGGTGCATCACATGTATACAATAAAACCATTATACAGCTGTATCACATGTATAGAATAAAACAATTATACAGGTGCATCACATGTTTACAATCAAACCATTCTACAGGTGTCTCACATGTATACAATAAAACCATTCTACAAGTGTATCACATGTATACAATAAAACCATTATACAGGTGTGTCACATGTATACAATAAAACCATTTTACAGGTGAGCCACATGTATACAATAAAACTAGTATATAGGTGCATCACAGGTATACAATAAAACCATTATACAGTTGTATCACATGTGTACAACAAAACCATTATACAGGTATATCACATGTATAGAATATAACCATTATACAGGTGTATTACATATGTACAATAAAACTGTTATACAGGTGTATCACATGTGTACAATAAAAGCATTCCACATGGGTATCAAGTGTGTACAATAAAATCATTATTCAAGTGTATGACATGTATACAATGAAACCATTATACAGGTGTATCACACATATATACAATGAAACCATTATACAGGTGTGTCACATGTATGCAATAAAACCATTTTACAGGTGTGCCACATGTATATAATAAAACCATTTTACAGGTGTGCCACATGTACACAATAAAAACATTATACAGGTGAATCACATTTATACAATAAAACCCTTATACAGATGCATCAGGTTTGTATAATAAAACCATTATACAGGTGTGTCACATGTATACAATAAAACCATTCTACAAGTGTATCACATGTATACAATAAAAACAATCTACAAGTGTATCACGTAGACAATAAAACCATTATACAGGTGTGTCACATGTATGCAAAAAAAAACATCATACTGGCATGTCACATGTATACAATAAAACCATTCTACAAGTGTATCATATGTATACAATAAAATAATTATACAGGTGTGTCACATGTATACAATAAAACCAGTATACAGGCATATCTTATGTATACAATAAAACTTTATACAGGTATATCACATGCATAGAATAAATCCATTATACAGGTGTAGCACACGTATTCAATAAAACCATTATACAGGTGTATCACATGTATAGAATAATACCATTATGCCAGTGTATCACACATATACAAGAAAGCCATTATACAAGGGTATCACATGTATAGAATAAAACCATTATACAGGTGTATCACAAGTATACAATAAAACCATTACACAGGTGTATCACATGTATGGAATAAAACCATCGTACAGGTGTATCACATGTACAATAAAACCTTTAATCAGGTGTATCACATGTATGCAATAAAACCATTCTATAGGTGTATCACATATATACAATAAAACCATTATTCAGGTTTATGACATATACAATGAAACCATTATACAGGTGTATCACAAATATACAATGAAACCATTATACAGGTGTATCACACATGTATACAATGAAACTGTTATACAGGTGTATGACATGTATACAATGAAACCAGTATACAGGTGTATCACATGTATACAATAAAAGTTTTATACCGGTGTGTCACATGTATAGAATAAATCCATTATACAGGTGCATCACATGTATACAATAAAACTATTATACAGGTGTATCACATGTATAAAATAAAACCATTATAAAGGGGTGTCACATGTATACAATAAAACCATTCTACAAGTGTATCACATGTATACAATAAAACCATTATACAGGTGTGTTCACATGTAGACAATAAAACCATTCTACAAGTGTGTCATATATACAATAAAACCATTTTACAGGTGTGCCACATGTATACAATAAAATCATTCTGCAGGTGTGTCACGTGTATACAATAAAACCATTCTACAAGTGTATCACATGTATACAATAAAACCATTATACAGGTGTGTCATATGTATACAATAAAGCCATTTTACAGGTGAGCCACATGTATACAATAAAACCAGTATACAGGTGCATCACAGATATACAGTAAAACCATTATACAGTTGTATCACATTTGTACAACAAAACCATCATACAGGTGTTTCACATGTATAGAATACAACCATTATACAGGTATGTCACATCTCTACAATAAAACTGTTATACAGGTATATCACATGTGTAACTCAAAATGATTCCACAGGTGTATCACATGTATATAATAAAACCATTCCACAAGGGTATCAAGTGTGTACAATAAAACAATTATTCATGTATATCACACATATACAATAAAACTATTATACAGGTCGATCACACATATACAATAAAACCATTATACAGGTGTATCACATGTATAGATTAAAACCATTATACAGGTGTATAACGTGTATAATAAATATGTGAATCAGGTGTATCACATGTATGCAATAAAACCATTCTACAGGTGTATCACATGTATACAATAAAACCATTATTCAGGTTTATGACAAGTATACAATGAAACCATTATACATGTGTATCACATGTATACAACTAAACCATTATTCAGGTACATCACACATGTATACAATGAAACCATAATACAGGTGTTTGACATGTATACAATAAAACCAGTATACAGGTGCATCACATGTATACAATAAAACCATTCTACAGGTGTGCCACATGTATACAATAAAACCATTCTACAAGTGTATCACATGTATACAATAAAACCATTATACAGGTGTGTCACATGTATACAATAAAACCATTTTACAGGTGAGCCACATGTATACAATAAAACTAGTATATAGATACATCACAGATATACAATAAAACCGTTATACAGTTGTATCGCATGTGTACAACAAAACTATTATAGAGGTATATCACATGTATAGAATACAACCATTATACAGGTGTATCACATATGTACAATAAAACTGTTATACAGGTGTATCACATGTGTACAATAAAAGCATTCCACAGGTGCATAACATGTATACAATAAAACCATTCCACATGGGTATCAAGTGTGTACAATAAAACCATTATTCAAGTGTATGACATGTATACAATGAAACCATTATACAGGTGTATCACACATATATACAGTGAAACCATTATACAGGTGTGTCACATGTATGCAATAAAACCATTTTACAGGTGTGCCACATGGATACAATAAAGCCATTATACAGGTGAATCACATTTATACAAAAAAACCCTTATACAAATGCATCAGGTTTGTACAATAAAACCATTATACAGGCGTGTCACATGTGTACAACAAAACCATTATACAGGTGTATCACATGTGTAGAATCAAACGATTATACAGGTCTATCACATGTATACAATAGAACCACTCTACCGATACATAACATGTATACAGTAAAATCATTATACAGTTGTATCACATGTATATAATAAAACCATTATTCACGTGTATGACATGTATACAATGAAACCATTATACAGGTGCATGACATGTATACAATGACACCATTATACAGGTATATGACATATATACAATAAAACTATTATACAGGTGTATCACATGTGTACAATAAAACCATTATACAGGTGTATCACATATGTACAATAAAACTGTTATACAGGTGTATCACATGTGTACAATAAAAGCATTTCACAGGTGTATCACATGTACACAGTAAAACCATTCCACATGGGTATCAAGTGTGTACAATAAAATCATTATTCAGGTGAATGACATGTATACAATGAAACCATTATACAGGTGTATCACACATATATACAATGAAACCATTATACAGGTGTGTCACAGGTATGCAATAAAACCATTTTACAGGTGTGCCACATGTATACAATAAACCCATTATACAGGTGAATCACATTTATACAATAAAACCCTTATACAGGTGTATCAGGTGTGTACAATAAAACCATTATACAGGCGTGTCACATGTGTACAACAAAACCATTATACAGGTGTATCACATGTGTACAATAAAACCATTATACAGGTGTATCACATTTGTACAATACATCCATTATACAAGTGTATCACATGTACACAATAAAACCATTATACAGGTATATCACATGTGTACAATCAAACGATTATACAGGTCTATCACATGTATACAATAAAACCACTCTACAGGTGCATAACATGTATACAATAAAATCATTATACAGTTGTATCACATGTATATAATAAAACCATTATTCATGTGTATGGCATGTATACAATGAAACCATTATACAGGTGTATGACATGTATACAATGAAACCATTATACAGGTATATGACATATATACAATAAAACCATTATACAGGTATATCACATGTGTACAATCAAACGATTATACAGGTCTATCACATGTATACAATAAAACCACTCTACAGGTGCATAACATGTATACAATAAAATCATTATACAGTTGTATCACATGAATATAATAAAACCATTATTCTTGTGTATGACATGTATACAATGAAACCATTATACAGGTGTATGACATGTATACAATGAAACCATTATACAGGTATATGACATATATGCAATAAAACCATTATACAGGTGTATCACATGTGTACAATAAATCCATTATATAGATGTATTACATGTATAGAATAAAACCATTATACAGGTACATTACATTTATACAATAAAACCATTCTACAGGTGTATCACATGTATACAATAAAACATTGTACAGGTGCATCACATGTATACAATAAAATCATTATACAGGTGTATCACATGTATACAATAAATCCATTATACAGGTGCATTACATGTATACAATAAAACTATTATACAGGTGCATCGCACTTATACAATAAAACCATTACACAGGTAAAACTATTATACAGGGGTGTCACATATATACAATAGAACCATTATACAGATGTATCATATGTATACAATAAACCATTTTTCAGGTGTATCACATGTATACAATAATAACATTATGTACAAAAATGCATTGATAGTGGCCTATAACCCACAATGTTCTTTGATAAGAGATATCTTAGTTAAAAATTGGTTCATCCTTAAAAATTATGAACAAGTGGGAAGTAAAATAGGTGATGAACCATTAGTGATATATAAAAAGACACATGTTTTAAGAACATATTAGAACAAAGAAAAGAAGGTGTGAAACATAGAAAGAATGGTAGGATGAACAAATGTGGAAACTGGTCACAATGTAAGTTTATTTTGGAGGGCGACAGTGTTGAAATAAAAAAAAAAAATGGTGCGATAAGATACTACCATAAAAGTAATTGTGGAACCAAAAATGTGGTATATGTCACTGTGTGCCAGGTCTGTCACAGATATTAAATAGGGAAGACAAAAAGTACTCTCAGAACATGAATACACCAGCACATGTATGATATTAGTTATGGTAATACAAAGAATGCACATGCCAAGCATTTAAACAATTGCTCCAACCACAGTTGTAAATTTACTGTACTTGAACATGTGAAGCTGGATGAAAGAGGGGACCTGTTGATTTACTTTTGAGTATAAAGAGTTAATGTGGCAACTTAGGGTGATTGCCACTAGTTCCCCTGAGCTAATTGAAGTAGTATCCCTTATTAGTTATCTAAAATTCAAAGCTGAATTTTATTTGTGTTGTCAACATATGAATATAATATACAACATATTATATTTTATTTTTTTAGAGAGTTAGTATGTATTTAATTTAGCACTTATATTTATTGATGTTTTAGAGTGCTAAAATCATGTGACCAGACATAAAAAGCAGGTTTCAAATTTTTGGAGTCTGCAGCTTTAAATAGGAGGTCTTAATGCTTTATTGAGTGGCATTAAGTATGTAAATACATTTTCTGATGACTAATGTATTTTGGTGGAAGATTCATTTATTTTGAAGAAGTCATAACTTATTGTTGATGAAAGCACTTAATAAAAGGTTTCTCGGCTTTTACTACTTCCTCGTACTTTTTCTATTTATTTGGTTTGCTTTTCAAGTGTTATACAATAAAAGTAGTATAAAGGCATATCACACGTGTACAATAAAACCATTATACTGGGTGTCACATGTGTACAATAAAACCATTATACAGGTGTATCACATTTGTACAATAAATCCATTATACAGGTGTATCACATCTATACAATAAAACCATTATACAGGTGTATCACGTGTGTACAATCAAACGATTATACAGGTCTATCACATGTATACAATAAAACCACTCTACAGGTGCATAACATGTATACAATAAAATCATTATACAGTTGTATCACGTGTATATAATAAAACCATTATTCATGTGTATGACATGTATACAATGAAACCATTATACAAGTGTATGACATGTATACAATGAAACCATTATACAGGTATATGACATATATACAATAAAACCATTATACAGGTGTATCACATGTGTACAATAAATCCATTATACAGGTGTATCACATGTATAGAATAAAACCATTATACAGGTACATTACATTTATACAATAAAGCCATTATACAGGTGTAGCACATGTATGCAATAAAACATTATACAGGTGTATCACATGTATTTGGTTTGCTTTTCAAGTGTTATACAATAAAAGTAGTATAAAGGCATATCACACGTGTACAATAAAACCATTATACAGGGTGTCACATGTATACAATAAAACCATTATATAGGTGTATCACGATATAATAAACTATTATAAAGGTGTGTCACGTGTATACAATAAAACCATTATACAGGTGTATCACGTGTCTGCAATAAAACCATTATACAAGTGTATCAAATGCATACAATAAAACTATTTTATAGGTGTATCACATGTATACAATGAAACCATTATACAGGTGAATCACGTGTATACAATGAAACCATTATACAGGTGTGTCAAATGTATACAATAAAACCTTTATACAGGTGTACCACATGTATACAATAAAACTATTCTACAGGCGAATCACACGTATACAATAAAACTATTATACAGGCATATCACACGTATACAATAAAACCATTATACAGGAACATCACATGTATAGAACAAAACCATTATGCAGGTGTATCACATGTATACAATAAAAACATTATACAGGCGTATCACACGTATACAATAAAGCCATTATACACGTGTACCACATATATACAATAAAAGCATTAAACAGGCAAATCACACATATAGAATAAAACTATTATACAGGTGTGTCACATGTATAGAATAAAACCATTATTCAGGTGTGTCAAATATAAACAATAAAACTATTATACAGGGATATCACACATATACAATAAAACAATTATACAGGTGTATCACATGTATACAATAAAACCATTATATAGCTGCATCACACATGTACAATAAAACCATTATACAGATGTATCACATGTATAGAATAAAACCATTATACATGTGTACCACATGTATGCAATAAAACCATTATACAGGCGTATCACACATATACAACAAAACCATTATACAGGTGTATCACCCCTATACAATAAAACCATTATACAGGTGTATCACATGTATAGAATAAAACCATTACACAGGTGTATCACATGTATACAACAGAAGCATTATACAGGCGTATTACACGTATTACAATAAAACCATTATACAGGAGTATCACATGCATACAATAAAACCATTATATAGGTGTATCACGCGTATACAATAAAACCATTATACAAGTGTATCACACATATACAATAAAACCATTATACAGGTGACCGCACATATACAATAAAACCATTCTACAGACGTATCACACATATACAATAAAACCATTATACAGGTGTACCACATGTATACAATTAAACCATTATACAGGCGCATCACATGTGTACAATAACAACCATTATACAGGCATATCACACATATGCAATAAAACCTTTATACAGGTGTATCACACGTATGCAAAATACATTATACAGGCATATCACAGGTATACAATAAAACCATTATGTAGGTGTAACACAATAAAATCATTAAACAGGTGTATCACACATATACAATAAAACCATTATACAGGCATAGCACATGTATACAATAAAACCATTATACAGGCATATCACACGTATACAATAAAACCTTTATACAGGTGTATCACACATATACAATAAAACCATTATACAGGCGTATCACATATATACAATAAAACAATTATAGAGGTGTGTCACATGTATACAATAAAACCATTATACAGTTGTGTAACAGGTATACAATAAAACCATTATGCAGGTGTATCACATGTACACAATAAAACCAGTATGCAGGTGTATCACATGTATACAATAAAACCATTATACAGGCATATCACACATATACAGTAAAACCATTATACAGGTGTGTCACGTGTATACAATAAAACCATTATACAGGTGTGTCACAGGTATACAACAAAACCATTATACAGGTGTATCACATATATATAATAAAACCATTATAAAGGTGAATCACACGTATACAATAAAACCATTATACAGGCATATCACTCATATACAATAAAACCATTATACATGTGTATCACACATATACAATAAAATATTATACAGGCGTATCACATGTATACTATAAAACCATTATACAGGTGTGTCACATGTATACAATAAAACCATTATACAGTTGTGTAACAGGTATACAATAAAACCATTATACAGGTGCATCACACATATACAATAAAACCATTATACAGGCATATCACTCGTATACAATAAAACCATTATACAGGTGTATCACACATAAACAATAAAACCATTATACAGGCTTATCACATATATACAATAAAACAATTATACAAGTGTGTCACATGTATACAATAAAACCATTATACAGTTGTGTAACAGGTATACAATAAAACCATTATGCAGGTGTATCACATGTACACAATAAAACCAGTATGCAGGTATATCACATGTATACAATAAAACCATTATACAGGCATATCACACATATACAGTAAAACCATTATACAGGTGTGTCACATGTATACAATAAAACCATTATACAAGTGTGTCACAGGTATACAACAAAACCATTATAGAGGTGTATCACATATATATAATAAAACCATTATAGAGGCGAATCACACGTATACAATAAAACCATTATACAGGCATATCACTCGTATACAATAAAACCATTATACAGGTGTATCACACATATAAAATATAATATTATACAGGCGTATCACATTTATACAATAAAACCCTTATACAGGTGTATCAGGTGTGTACAATAAAACCATTATACAGGCGTGTCACATGTGTACAACAAAACCATTATACAGGTGTATCACATGTGTACAATAAAACCATTATACAGGTGTATCACATTTGTACAATAAATCCATTATACAAGTGTATCACATGTACACAATAAAACCATTATACAGGTATATCACATGTGTACAATCAAACGATTATACAGGTCTATCACATGTATACAATAAAACCACTCTACAGGTGCATAACATGTGTACAATAAAATCATTATACAGTTGTATCACATGTATATAATAAAACCATTATTCATGTGTATGGCATGTATACAATGAAACCATTATACAGGTATATGACATATATACAATAAAACCATTATACAGGTATATCACATGTGTACAATCAAACGATTATACAGGTCTATCACATGTATACAATAAAACCACTCTACAGGTGCATAACATGTATACAATAAAATCATTATACAGTTGTATCACATGAATATAATAAAACCATTATTCTTGTGTATGACATGTATACAATGAAACCATTATACAGGTGTATGACATGTATACAATGAAACCATTATACAGGTATATGACATATATGCAATAAAACCATTATACAGGTGTATCACATGTGTACAATAAATCCATTATATAGATGTATTACATGTATAGAATAAAACCATTATACAGGTACATTACATTTATACAATAAAACCATTCTACAGGTGTATCACATGTATACAATAAAACATTGTACAGGTGCATCACATGTATACAATAAAATCATTATACAGGTGTATCACATGTATACAATAAATCCATTATACAGGTGCATTACATGTATATAATAAAACTATTATACAGGTGCATCGCACTTATACAATAAAACCATTACACAGGTAAAACTATTATACAGGGGTGTCACATATATACAATAGAACCATTATACAGATGTATCATATGTATACAATAAACCATTTTTCAGGTGTATCACATGTATACAATAATAACATTATGTACAAAAATGCATTGATAGTGGCCTATAACCCACAATGTTCTTTGATAAGAGATATCTTAGTTAAAAATTGGTTCATCCTTAAAAATTATGAACAAGTGGGAAGTAAAATAGGTGATGAACCATTAGTGATATATAAAAAGACACATGTTTTAAGAACATATTAGAACAAAGAAAAGAAGGTGTGAAACATAGAAAGAATGGTAGGATGAACAAATGTGGAAACTGGTCACAATGTAAGTTTATTTTGGAGGGCGACAGTGTTGAAATAAAAAAATAAATATGGTGCGATAAGATACTACCATAAAAGTAATTGTGGAACCAAAAATGTGGTATATGTCACTGTGTGCCAGGTCTGTCACAGATATTAAATAGGGAAGACAAAAAGTACTCTCAGAACATGAATACACCAGCACATGTATGATATTATTTATGGTAATACAAAGAATGCACATGCCAAGCATTTAAACAATTGCTCCAACCACAGTTGTAAATTTACTGTACTTGAACATGTGAAGCTGGATGAAAGAGGGGGACCTGTTGATTTACTTTTGAGTATAAAGAGTTAATGTGGCAACTTAGGGTGATTGCCACTAGTTCCCCTGAGCTAATTGAAGTAGTATCCCTTATTAGTTATCTAAAATTCAAAGCTGAATTTTATTTGTGTTGTCAACATATGAATATAATATACATCATATTATATTTTATTTTTTTAGAGAGTTAGTATGTATTTAATTTAGCACTTATATTTATTGATGTTTTAGAGTGCTAAAATCATGTGACCAGACATAAAAAGCAGGTTTCAAATTTTTGGAGTCTGCAGCTTTAAATAGGAGGTCTTAATGCTTTATTGAGTGGCATTAAGTATGTAAATACATTTTCTGATGACTAATGTATTTTGGTGGAAGATTCATTTATTTTGAAGAAGTCATAACTTATTGTTGATGAAAGCACTTAATAAAAGGTTTCTCGGCTTTTACTACTTCCTCGTACTTTTTCTATTTATTTGGTTTGCTTTTCAAGTGTTATACAAAAAAAGTAGTATAAAGGCATATCACACGTGTACAATAAAACCATTATACTGGGGTGTCACATGTGTACAATAAAACCATTATACAGGTGTATCACATTTGTACAATAAATCCATTATACAGGTGTATCACATCTATACAATAAAACCATTATACAGGTGTATCACGTGTGTATAATCAAACGATTATACAGGTCTATCACATGTATACAATAAAACCACTCTACAGGTGCATAACATGTATACAATAAAATCATTATACAGTTGTATCACGTGTATATAATAAAACCATTATTCATGTGTATGACATGTATACAATGAAACCATTATACAAGTGTATGACATGTATACAATGAAACCATTATACAGGTATATGACATATATACAATAAAACCATTATACAGGTGTATCACATGTGTACAATAAATCCATTATACAGGTGTATCACATGTATAGAATAAAACCATTATACAGGTACATTACATTTATACAATAAAGCCATTATACAGGTGTAGCACATGTATGCAATAAAACATTATACAGGTGTATCACATGTATTTGGTTTGCTTTTCAAGTGTTATACAATAAAAGTAGTATAAAGGCATATCACACGTGTACAATAAAACCATTATACAGGGGTGTCACATGTATACAATAAAACCATTATATAGGTGTATCACGTATATAATAAACTATTATAAAGGTGTGTCACGTGTATACAATAAAACCATTATACAGGTGTATCACGTGTCTGCAATAAAACCATTATACAAGTGTATCAAATGCATACAATAAAACTATTTTATAGGTGTATCACATGTATACAATGAAACCATTATACAGGTGAATCACGTGTATACAATGAAACCATTATACAGGTGTGTCAAATGTATACAATAAAACCTTTATACAGGTGTACCACATGTATACAATAAAACTATTCTACAGGCGAATCACACGTATATAATAAAACTATTATACAGGCATATCACACGTATACAATAAAACCATTATACAGGAACATCGCATGTATAGAACAAAACCATTATGCAGGTGTATCACATGTATACAATAAAAACATTATACAGGCGTATCACACGTATACAATAAAGCCATTATACACGTGTACCACATATATACAATAAAAGCATTAAACAGGCAAATCACACATATAGAATAAAACTATTATACAGGTGTGTCACATGTATAGAATAAAACCATTATTCAGGTGTGTCAAATATAAACAATAAAACTATTATACAGGGATATCACACATATACAATAAAACAATTATACAGGTGTATCACATGTATACAATAAAACCATTATATAGCTGCATCACACATGTACAATAAAACCATTATACAGATGTATCACATGTATAGAATAAAACCATTATACATGTGTACCACATGTATGCAATAAAACCATTATACAGGCGTATCACACATATACAACAAAACCATTATACAGGTGTATCACCCCTATACAATAAAACCATTATACAGGTGTATCACATGTATAGAATAAAACCATTACACAGGTGTATCACATGTATACAACAGAAGCATTATACAGGCGTATTACACGTATTACAATAAAACCATTATACAGGAGTATCACACGTATACAATAAAACCATTATACAGAAGTATCACATGTATAGAATAAAACCATTATACAGGCGTATCACATGCATACAATAAAACCATTATATAGGTGTATCACGCGTATACAATAAAACCATTATACAAGTGTATCACACATATACAATAAAACCATTATACAGGTGACCGCACATATACAATAAAACCATTCTACAGACGTATCACACATATACAATAAAACCATTATACAGGTGTACCACATGTATACAATTAAACCATTATACAGGCGCATCACATGTGTACAATAACAACCATTATACAGGCATATCACACATATGCAATAAAACCTTTATACAGGTGTATCACACGTATGCAAAATACATTATACAGGCATATCACAGGTATACAATAAAACCATTATGTAGGTGTAACACAATAAAATCATTAAACAGGTGTATCACACATATACAATAAAACCATTATACAGGCATAGCACATGTATACAATAAAACCATTATACAGCCATATCACGATACAATAAAACCTTTATACAGGTGTATCACACATATACAATAAAACCATTATACAGGCGTATCACATATATACAATAAAACAATTATAGAGGTGTGTCACATGTATACAATAAAACCATTATACAGTTGTGTAACAGGTATACAATAAAACCATTATGCAGGTGTATCACATGTACACAATAAAACCAGTATGCAGGTGTATCACATGTATACAATAAAACCATTATACAGGCATATCACACATATACAGTAAAACCATTATACAGGTGTGTCACATGTATACAATAAAACCATTATACAGGTGTGTTACAGGTATACAACAAAACCATTATACAGGTGTATCACATATATATAATAAAACCATTATAAAGGTGAATCACACGTATACAATAAAACCATTATACAGGCATATCACTCATATACAATAAAACCATTATACATGTGTATCACACATATACAATAAAATATTATACAGGCGTATCACATGTATACTATAAAACCATTATACAGGTGTGTCACATGTATACAATAAAACCATTATACAGTTGTGTAACAGGTATACAATAAAACCATTATACAGGTGCATCACACATATACAATAAAACCATTATACAGGCTTATCACATATATACAATAAAACAATTATACAGGTGTGTCACATGTATACAATAAAACCATTATACAGTTGTGTAACAGGTATACAATAAAACCATTATGCAGGTGTATCACATGTACACAATAAAACCAGTATGCAGGTATATCACATGTATACAATAAAACCATTATACAGGCATATCACACATATACAGTAAAACCATTATACAGGTGTGTCACATGTATACAATAAAACCATTATACAAGTGTGTCACAGGTATACAACAAAACCATTATAGAGGTGTATCACATATATATAATAAAACCATTATAGAGGCGAATCACACGTATACAATAAAACCATTATACAGGCATATCACTCGTATACAATAAAACCATTATACAGGTGTATCACACATATAAAATATAATATTATACAGGCGTATCACATGTATACAATAAAACCATTATACAGGTGTGCCACATGTATACAATAAAACCATTATACAGTTGTGTAACAGGTATACAATAAAACCATTATACAGGTGCATCGTATGTATACAATAAAACCATTATACAGATGTATCATACGTATACAATAAAACCATTATACAGGTGTACCACATGTATACAATAAAGCCATTATACAGGCGCATCACATGTATATTATAAAACCATTATACAGGCGTAGCACAAATATACAATAAAACCATTATACAGGTGTATCACATGTATACAGCAAAACCATTATACAGGCGTATCACATTTCTACAATAAATCCATTATGCAGGCGTATCACATGTATACAATAAAACCATTAAACAGGTGAATTACACATATACAATAAAACAATTATACAGGCGTATCACACATATACAATAAAACCATTTTACAGGTGTATCACAAGTATAGAATAAAACCATTATACAGGCGTATCACATGTATACAATAAAACCATTATACAGGCATACCACACATATACAATAAGGGTGGCCACAGTGGTGCAGCGGTTAGCATTGCTGCCTCACAGCAAGAGGTTCTCTGATTCGATGCTCGGCTGGGGTGCCTTCTGTGAGGCATCTGCATGTCCTCCCTGTGGTCACGTGGGTTTCCTTTGGGTGCTCCGGTTTCCTCCCACATCCCAAAGACATGCTGTAGGTCGATTGGACACTCTAAATTGGCCCTAGGTGTGAGTGTGTGTGTGTGTGTGTGTGTGCTTCTGTGGAAGGTTGGGCACCGGCTGGCAAATCGATACTGTAAAACTCCACTGCCAATCATGAGTGGACAGGTGATCTGCTGTGGCGACCCCTAACTGGGAAAAGCCAAAAGAAGAAGAAGAAGAAGCTCACATGTATACAATAAAACCATTATACAGGCTTATCACACGTATACAATTAAACCATTATACAGGAGTGTCATATGTATACAATAAAACCTTTATACAGGTGTGTATCACATGTATACAATAAAACCAGTGTGCAGGTGTATCACATGTATACAATAAAACCATTATACAGGCATATCACACATATACAATAAAACCATTATATAGGCATATCACCCATATACAGTAAAATTATTATAAAGGTGTGTCACATGTATACAATAAAACCATTAAACAGGTGTGTCACAGATATACAATAAAACCATTATACAGGTGCATCACATGTATATAATAAAACTGTTATACAAGTGTACCACACGTATACAATAAAACCATTATACAGACATATCACATGTATACAATAAAACCATTATACAGGTGTACCACACTTATACAATAAAACCATTATACAGGCGTATCACACGTATACAATAAACCAGTATACAGGTGTATCACACGTATACAATAAAACCATTATACAGTGGTGACACATGTGTACAATAAAACCATTATACAGGCGTATCACATGTATACAATAAATCCAGTATACAAGTGTACCACATGTATACAATAAAACCATTATACAGGCATATCACATGTATACAATAAAACCATTATGCAGGAATATCACAAGTATACAATAAAACCATTATACAGGTGTTTAACATGTATACAATAAAATCATTATACAGGTGTGTAACAGGTATACAATAAAACCATTATACAGGTGTATCACATGTATACAATAAAGCCAGTATGCAGGTGTACCACATGTATACAATAAAAACATTATACAGGTATATCCCACATATACAATAAAACCATTATACAGGTGTATCACACATATACAGCAAAACCATTATAAAGGTGTGTCACATGTATACAATAAAACCATTATACAGGTGTGTCACAGGTATACAATAAAACCATTATACAGGTGTATCACATGTATACAATAAAAGCATTATACAGGTGTATCATGTATACAATAAAACCATTATACAGGTGTATCACATGTATACAATAAAACCATTATACAGGTGCATCACACATATACAGTAAAACCATTATACAGGCATATCACACGTATACAATAAAACATTATACAGGTGTATCTCACGTATACAATAAAACCATTAAACATGTGTATCAAATATATACAATAAAAACATTATATAGCTGTATCACATGTATACAGTAAAACAAGTTGTCCATTCATACATAATTATAGCTGTACATGTATTAATATAGAAGATAAGTAGTACAATGAACTGAAAGTTGGTAGGTTGCTGGTAAAGATTTTGAATATGGGGGTTAATAATCCTGTTAAAAGAGAGAAGATGTTTGCCAAATTGTATAACAAGAGTGGCTCTTTTTATGTTTCAAGAACTGAAAATGAAAATTAGGAAGACAGATAAATTACAAAAAAGAGGATTTAAATGTCTTGGTATATCATGTACTAGTGGATGGAACTGGGATGATATTTTGTTAAAAGGCAGTTTGTGAGGGCATTTTAAAATTGTTGCGGCGGTGGATGAGCAATGGGTAATGGGAAAATGTGAATTTGCAGGGAAAGGCATAGAGGTGGTGTCATAGTATAGACCCTATGACTGAGGAAGGCAAGGGGTAATTAATTGTTGGAGGGGTAGAGCTAATATATTAATATTCATGGATGGATTGTAATGTGGTATTGGAGATGGAATTATACAAGGTATTTGGGCCTACACACTTCCACTTGCAGAGTTAGATGACATTGTGGAGGGGGGATGCATATTGTGGAGGTAGTGAATGCATGGAAAGAGCCTGGGGACAGGAGGCAGTTTACCTTTTTGATGAATGAAATGTATCAGGCAAGAAGGTTACATAACATTTTAATAGAAAGAAAAATGATGAGGGAGTCAGCAGCAGTGAAGACAATGGAAATATGTTTGTCTGACCATGTTATGGTGATTATAGGATGGAACATGAAAGGAGCTGAGGGTAATAGATGGAGTTGGAATTTTATGAAATGGAGGATGGAGTAGCAAATGTTGTGGTTGCAGGGTATACCAAAGCAGACAGAAGTGAATAGGGTATGTGAAGGTGGAGGGGGGCAGTCAGTAGAAATGGGGCTAAAGTGGACTGGCTATTTAAAATTATAGGATTTAGACAATATAAGACAGGAGAGGATAATGAGAGGTGAACATGAATTAGAGTGATAGATGTGGGGAATGGTGTGCATGGAAGATTCCAAGAAGGTAAAGGTAGTAAGAGACTTAAATAAGAATTTGGGGGCTATAGAGAAGATACAGTTAGAGGCAGAGTTGGGAAGAGGAAGGATACAATGCTGGGTGATGCAGGAGTTGGATGTTAAATAGATGGTTTGGGGGAAACAAAAAAGTTGTGTGTCACATGGATTCAAATTGAGCAGGAAGAATGGGGTAATCCAGAATGTGGAAATCAATGAAGCTTTAGGAGTTTATATGAGAAGCTTTATATGGAGTCTGAGATCGGGGGGAAGGGCAGAAAGAGAGAATCTGAATAGAAAAAAAATTGGTGTAGAGAAATGGTAAGTGCAACATTGTACAAGAAAGTCAGAAAAGAGTGAAAATGGATTTCTGATGATTATTTTATGATGGCTTAAGTAAGGTTAGTCAAATTTGTAATTGAAATAAAAATGAGACAGTAGCTACAGGAGTAGTTGTGCATTTATTTAAGGAACGCCTAGTAAAATATACATCATTTTTGCCCAACAATGTGGTCAGAATAGATTTTGCCAGGATGTGGATGACCAGACTGTATGTGGTAATATAAAAGATGACTGAACAATAACATTAACTTAGGGATTTTCATCAGCATTCAACTGTTGATTATTGGATTTTATAAGGGTGGAGAATGAAAAAGAGTGAGAAAGAGAGAGAGAGAGAGAGAGAGAAATCAAGAAACATTGGAATGGTGGCCATGAATATGAAAAACTGTTTGACATGGTAACTGTTTTCCAGTTGTTTGAGTAGTTATTGGGAAATGAGGCATTTTGTAAAGGTTGTTAATGTTATATGCAGTTCTTTAGTTATGTATTAAGGTAAATGTGATTTATCATGGAATGTAAAATCAGGGAGAAAGATTAGGATGTTTGCCTTATCCATCTCTCTTTCTTCTTACTATGGAACAGTTGACAAACCATTTGAGGAAGGTCTAAGTTGAGCAGAAGAATGTAGGGATGGGCTAGTGTGAATTTATTTGCTGAAGATTGTACGGCATTCTTGAAAGATGCAATTGTCTATATGCCTTATGTATTAAAGTTTTTTGAAAAGTTTGGAATGATTCCAGCCATTATTTCTATCCACAAATGTCCATGGTTATGAGGAATTGGGGAGAAAGGGAGGGGTTTGATATATTAACAGGTTCAAAGAAGTGGAAAGAAATAGGTTAAGTATCTAGGGATTAAAGTGTGTTTTCTAAAGTTAAACCTTTTGTAGGAATTTAGCAGATTTAACTGAAGTGATCACGAAGATCTCAGGTAAATGTTCTAGTAGGATAAGGTCGTCAAGGGGAAGAATTAAGCAGTGCAAGTGATGCTGCTAAGTTTAAATATGAATGGAGTGCACCGTTTCATGATATGGCTGCAGAACTAGGGGGTAAAAGAGATGCAGAAATTAAGTCATAAATGTATTTGGAAAGCTAACTTGAGGAGGATTAAGACATGTGGCTTAAGATTTTAAGATGGTTGGAGGATATGAGACTTTTGCAGACATGTTATTTTAGTAAATCTGAAGCTTAGAATGATAGAAAGCCTATATCGTCCAAACCAGCAAGTTGAAAGAGGTACAGAGCAGCTAGTAACCAAAGAAAAAAATCATTGGTTAGTATCCCAGTCCTGGTAAAATTATTTCTTATTCTTAAATGGGTCCACAGTGAAAGAAATATGCAAGTCATCATTCTGTGTTAAAATCTTCCTCTTTATTAATTCAGGTAGGTGAGCACAATTCTGTTACATTGAGGAGTCAAGGCTGCAGGTTTAAGAGAAAGAAAAATAAAAAGAAAGAGAGACAGATGAAACAAGTGAAGAAGAGTGGCATATATGAAAAGACAAGAAAAATTCAATAGGAAATAGAGTTAGGGAAAGAAAAAGAAAATTTAAAAATATAATGGTAAGAGACAATAAGACAGGTAAGGGATAAGATTATTTTAATAACTGTTCTATAAATCTGACAATATTAGGTTGGAACATGAGCAGTATGAAGAATATTAAGAGAAAAATTACTATTTTACAATGGTTGCTGTGTTAGATGCTCGAGTAATAGTATTAGAAGACACTAGAATGCTAACAGAAAAAGAAAGGGTGCAAAGAGAAAAAACTTTAGAACAGTACTGTTATATTGAATATAGGCAAATAAACACATTCAGGTATATGTATACTATTCCAAGAAAATATAAAAATATTAGATATTACAATAATAGAACTAGGCTAGAACTAGGCTAAATAACAGTAGTGAATATAAGATGGAAAAATATGTATATAGACTAATAGTGTTATATGCACATGTGCCAAAAAAGAAAGCAAAACAATGTTTAAAAGTATACTAGTGATGTCTGTGTTAGCATGGATATAATAACGGCAGGTGACTTTAATTGTAATTTGAGAAATAAAAACAATAGCTGCAATGTTAAAATGGTTGCTGAAATGATAAAAAGTGGAAAATAAACACTGGACTTACAAAGAAATGAAATCAAGACAAAAATAGATTATGTTTTTATATCAAAATGCCTAAAATTATACAAAATGGAATTAAATATAATGGGTTCTCTGATCATATGGTGAGTTGCATAAGAATTCATGAAAATGAGGAGTATATTAAAATAGTAAAAAGTGCAAACAAAAAAGAATTCGATTCAGCAGAAAGAAATTACAGAATTATGGCGACAACATATCAGTACAAAAATTGGACAATATGGCAGATTCAATTCAAAAATAAATACAAAGAAGTATTTTTAGAATGTACAGAAAAGAAAAGAAACAATAAAACAATGGAATACAAAATATTAAGTCAAGAAATATTTAAAGATTTGACAGAGAAGAAAAAATGATTTTATGAAAAAGAAAAAGAAGTGCATAAAATAAATCAGGATAATGTTAGTAAATTGATATATAAGCAAAAATATTGCTTGCAAGGAAAAAAAAGAAGTAGCACCGTACTTATGCAAAATAGTAAAAGAAGAAAAGAGAATAAGATAGTTAAAAAACAAAGAAGGAAAACAAGTTAGAAAACAAAGAGAAATGTATGAAATAAAGACTATTATTAGATTAATACAGTAAAAATTAAGTTAACATAGAACAAATGTTTAATGGTGAAAAATTAAATAAGGAAGATAATGAATATTTAGAGAGAAAAATAAATATAAAGGAGTTGAATGAAATCATAAAAGATATTAATGTTAATTCAGCTACAGGTCTGGATGGAATTGAATAGAGTATGTATAAATAAATGTATGACTGGCAAAAAATGGTGTCAGTAGAAATAATGAATGAGTGGCTAGAGAGGGGAATTAAGTATAAAGAAATCTGCACAGGTGTGATAAAATTAATATTAAGGAAAGAAGATAAAGATGAAATAAAAAACTGGAGACCAATTACGCTGAATAATACAGACTATAAAAGTTTCATGACAATAGTTACTAAAAGACTACAATTTAAAATAAAAAGATTATATGATCAGTATTTGTTTGGGAGAAAGGGAAAGGGGAGTCAAGACCTATCGTGGATAAGGAAAATTGTTGTTGTTTGTCTTTTCCTGGTTAGGGGTCACCACAGCGGAACTCCGGTCCACTAATGATTGAAAGTAGATTTTTTTATGATCCTGAGTTGCCAGCCCAACGTCCAACCTTCAGTGAAGGCACACCCATTCACGCATGTCTTTCGGAGGCCACTTGACTGTGGGGAGGACATGCAGACTCCACACAGAAGGCACTCCAGCTGTGAATCGAACAGGAGAACCTCTTGCTGTGAGGCAACAATGCTACTGCTGTACCACTGCTATTATTAATAAAAAAGTGGAAACAAAAATTATGATAGGTGATATCAATAAGGCATATGATAATATTCAGTACAGAGCATTACAGAGAACTTTACAAGCATACAACATAAGTGGAAAATATTATAAGTAATTAAATCAGTATGTTAAAAGAATTGTGTGAAATTGGACATAAACAGTTGTATTGAGGAAAATTTGAAAATAGAGTGTGGTATAAAACAAGGATATCCTGCAAGCAGTATGATGTTTGCGATAATCATGAATACAGTAGTAATGGAAATAATAAAATGTCAAGTAAGGGAGGATATACAATGATACAGAAGATACAGTTACCAATAATGAATACTTACGCTGATGATATTGTAGTAATAGCAAAAAATAAAGTCTACATGGAAACATGTAGAGAGAATTCAAAAAGTGTGAAAAGAACTATGTGAACATGATTTGATTAAAAGTTTTTTAAATTTTGAAATATTAAACATGGGCATGATAGAATACGGGTTTTATGGGACAAGATCCCAGAATAAAATGAAGAAAACGGAGACAATCATATTCTATGTAACATGGAGTATATGGAACGAAAGACTTTATGAAATCAGACACAATGGAAAATGGACATAGACAAAAATACTGGAAAATGTGTTTTTGTTTGTAGGTAAAAGAGTGGGGGAATACTTAAACTGGAAATATCAATGTATTGAATGATGTTAAAATATGTAAATATCGTAAACATGTAAATATGTAAAAATGTGAATTGTATATATGTAAACAAATAAAAAACCCTACTCTGAACAGGGACTTGCTTTGCTGTTACAATTGTGGCTTCCATTCCGTACATATAAGCATGATGGAGTCAATGAATGAGCATGAGGAAATTGTCGAGCTACAAGTAGAAGAAAGTGAGATGGAAAAGGTAGTGACATCCAAAAGCTACCAGCTACTTAAGCAAAATGAGTGCAGAGGAGCAGATGAGATAACAAGAGCAGAGAAGAAGGTTGAGGAGAAAGATGATGGTGAATGAAGGTTGTCAAACCTTTTCAGGATTCCGAATGCATTTTTCAAAAGGCAACATAAAAATGTATAATTACAACCTGGAGGGTTGCAGGATGTATATCTAAAAGAAATGAACCAGAGAGAACCAAAAAGTGAAGCGGCAGCATCATGGGACAATATCATGGATAAAATACAAGAGGAAGAGGTGAGAGAAGCTGAAAGAGAGAAGAAATCATATGCACAAATGGTAAAGAAGGAAAGTGAGTGGGAGAAAGAGAAGATGAAAAAGAAATTTGTAATGCAGCTTAGCAGTTAAAAAGAGAAATAACTTAAGAGGTATAAGGCACTGTGACAGTTTATTCAAGACAGGACAGTACATGGAAAGTTTTAAGTTTGAAAAAAAAGACTGTAATCCCTGGAACTCATATATAGTACAGACATTCAATAGAGGAACAAAAAAGGATTGTTATACAATTTTAAACTGAAGTGAATAAAGAAGTATTAAAAAAAAAACGGTTTAAACAGTGTATGCAAAGAAGTTATGGACACTATAAATAATATGATGATAGAGGTTTATGAACTGAGTGATGGGATTGTGGGATGATTTTGTAAAATGAAAAATGATAAGATTATACATATTACAAGAGTAGTAAATGTGAAAGATAATAGAGGTTTTGTTATATATAGTGGCCAGCCAAAAACATGTTTTTTTTTTACTGTGGAAAGAATGATCACTTAATAACTAATTGTGATAAAAGGAAATGCTTTGTTTGTGGAAAGATGGGCCATGAAGCAAAAATGTGATTCAATGTGTAAAAAATATGGGGAAATGAGATATGCTTGGGTAGCTTTTAATGAGCAGATACATGTAAAAGAACAAGAATAAATACATGAACGTGTGTATAATACAGAATAAAGTGTAGGATCTTGAACAATAAGAGAAGGATGTAACACAAGGGGAGAATAAAGAAAAACTAATAGATGAGGAAGACAGACCTAATGAAGGTGAAGAAGCAAGTGAAAAAGAAGATATGAATTGGAACATAGGAAGAAGAAAAAAGAATTCAATAGGAAAAAGGGTAATAGAAAAAGTAAATTTAAAAGTGCGATTGAGAAAGAAAATAAAGGCAAAGGGTAAGATGGAAGGCACAACAAACGTGTAAGAAGCTGAAAATCCTATCTATAAATGTTAATAATATGAAGAATATTAAAAGAAGGTTAGGTGTTTTGAATGATGTTCTACAGCATGATATGCAAATACTTATTTTAGAAGACATGAGAATATTAACAGAAGAAGAAAGGTTACAGACAGAAGAGATATGGGGTAAAAATATTGTTTGGAATATGGGAAAAGTTACATATTCAGGAATTAATGTGTTATGTAATGAAACAGTAAAAGTCTTACTCCGGGATTCATCAAACTCCAAGAATAAATAGTGCAATTCCTGCACGGAGTGGATCATGCCAGTGCAGCACAGCAGCGTGCCTTGCATATTCATGAAGGCGTGCTGCTGTATACGCTGCATGGGCACGATCCATGAATGAGTGCAGAAGGCGTGTCCAAGCATTGTTCGCAAAGTAAACATGCCCCATGCACTCAGGAAGTGCCATACACTGTCAGCATACCCCCAACTGAACAAATATCTGTAGAATGTCCAGATTTGTGTCCTGGCAAAGAGCTGAGGCTTGAAGTCATTAAATAATGACAAACATATGAGTGCAAGCCTCCACATCCTTCAGTTAAGTCATGCTAATGTAAAACCTATTAGTCATCAACTTACCAAGTCTGTAAGAGTAATATTTAAAATCTGTCCTCTTTGCCCTCCCATCATGTTAATCTTCGTCCACACTGTATGGTGTAACAGGTGGAGAAGTATGATTGTTAGCTATGTGCACATCCCTAAACTAATGAAAATGAAGCAAATATTTTTTTCTAATGAAAATAAAACAAATAATTTGTTTTCCTATCCCCACTAAAGTTTAAGTGTAGCTGAGCGCGTGTGCATGTCATGCAGCTGTGTATAGCATAGCTTAAACTTCCAAAGGAACTAAATAGAAATATACAGCCAAAACAGTCAAAGTGAAACAGTGTAGTGGTTAGAGCTTTCATTTAGCATACATTCATTCACAGTTCAAGCCCCAATACAGTTTATTCATTTTTATATGTGAAAACAGCACTAAAAGTATATTTTTTTATAAATAGGTAGTGAATAATATATTTTTGTTAACCATTCATTCACAGTTCAAGCCCCAATACAGTTTATTCATTTTTATATGTGAAAACAGCACTAAAAGTATATTTTTTTATAAATAGGTAGTGAATAATATATTTTTGTTAACCAGGGTAGTGTAGCAGGTCCAAATGTGAGGTGTCAGTGTACAGATGTGAAACCCCCATTTAAACACAAGTGTCCCATACAGTATAGCCATAAAAGAATATAATGTAATGAAGGCACATAGGGGGATGTTATGGAAGGGTAACATACATATCATAAGACGTCATTAATAAGGAATCAGCCCCACAATCCTGATAGTCTATAAAATGAAAGCTGAGAAATGCTAAATCGTGCTTAGCTATGCTTAGCCAGAGTAAGTATTGCTTAAATTTGTATGCTTATCAATAATTAGCATAGCTAAGCGGATTTGCACACTGGTAAGCAGTGCTTAGCATCTACCCCTTTAAGCAATGCCTATCTGTGCTAAGTGGGTTTGCCCATCACTTAGCTTAGTGCCAGATATTCAAAACGCCCAATCATGGCAAAGTGTGAGAAATCAGCTCTATTTAAACCTTGCTGGCAGGAATGCAGCCCATAACCAGTTGTAGCTCATCACTGCAGGCACTATGGCTGATGTTGGTGAGGGTGTGCGCTTTCAAGTGCAGGGCTGGGGCATTCAGGAGTCCAGGGTCATTGTTGGACTACTAGTGAAAGACCATGAGGAGAGATTGCTACAGGGCCAGTAGCAGGGCTCCCAATACAAAGTGGAGGCCTGGACCATCTTACACTTGATCTCACCAGTGCCACTGGCTTCCCTTGGACTGGTGAGCAGGTCCAGCACCATTTTGCTGATTTGAAGCATACGAAGAGGGAGCTCTTGGACCAGTGGGTCCAAGATGCATGGGCAGGAATGTCCCAGATGTGTGTATCAGTATCAATTAGTGTTTTCCAAAGTCCAGCCTGTGTATATGATGGATAGGTATGCATAAATGTTTCTCTATCTTCTGTACAGCTGCAGATGAGAGGGCCACGAACATGGACACCCACTCCAGCAGGCTGCTAAGGCTGTGTCGTGAGGTTAGTGAGTAAAATCAAGCTTGTAGCATTCATGACAAATAAATAGAAAGGTGTAGAATGTCACCTGTCAGTATTTAAAAATAGGTATGGTTTGTACTGAATAAACGAGACATTAGCAGAGTAATAGTGAGTTAAAAACAAACAAAAAAAAAACACTCACAATCTAAGTCAAGGTAAATAAAGCAACTGATGCTAGAAAAACCGCAAACTCTATTTATTAAATCCAACTAAGCAACTTAAGTGCTTTTCGTCCAGCATGGTGGCTGGACTTCTTCAGATATAAAAACTCATACAAAACACTCAAGTATTTCATCCAAGTCATGTGACAAATGTCTCAATTGAGACTCTTAAAATTGATTAATTAAGTTGAGTTTTTTTATTTGAAGAACTCCAGCCACCGTGATGGATGAAAATCACTTAAGTTACTTAGTTGGATTTAACAAAAGGAGTTTGCATTTTTTCTAGCATCAGTTGCTTTATTTATCTTAACTTAGTTCAAGAGTAATAGTGATGTACAGGGTATATAACAATAAAAGTGTCAGTACCTGTCAATAAAAATCAAAACCACCGACTGGTCATGTTTACTTTGGTATGTGGTGCCAAGACTCGAAATGTGTACAGTTTCTGCACAGCAAATATAGCTCTGAAAGCATTAAATAATCAAGGCTCATCTGACAAATATTCTGGAGTTGTAAAACAGGAGATTAACTATATGAAATGTTCCATGCACCAAGCTCTGATACCTGAATAGTAATGTTGTGTAACCAGTGTTTTCCAGACTGTGGTATGTCAAAGTATGAATGCACAGTATAAGAACTATCTGCCATGCATGAATGTCAGAATTACAAGGTCAGATTATGCAACCAAGAGAGTATTAGGTAGAAAACAGTCAAATAAAAGAAATAAGTTTCTCAATAGCTCATTCTGATAAAACACAAACTTTGTTCTATTTTATGAGCAAACAGGCTCTGTTCGAATCCCGGGAGTGGTAGTAAGCTATATACATATTTTCACACATGAATATGCATAGAAACAGTCAGGTAGTTTTAACAGAAATTTCCTCCACAGGTCTGCCAGGTAAGAAAAGGTATATCTTAGCTGTAAGAAGGCTGTAATTATACACTGTGTACAAACATACCACTGTCCAACACCAAGGCTGCAAATGACAGCAAGATAAGTACATACACCAAGTAGTCTCCTCCCAGAAATGTCCCTCAAGTGTCACACTGTCACAGCTAGTGGTTATTGCCACCAACACCCAGGGTGACCAATAGAAATCAAGGCAGAGTATAGCAGTAGCACACACACACACACACACACACACACACACACACATGCACACACACACACACACACACACACACACACACACACACGCACACACACACACACACTCACACACACACACACACACACACACACACACACACACACACACACACACACACACACACACACACACACAGTTTGAGTGCACATAGATAACCTTGACCATGTGAATATGGGTAGAAACCATCAGGTAGTGTTAACAGAAACTTCCTCCACTGGCCTGCCAGGTGAGAAAAGGCATAAATTAGCTGTAAGAAGGCTGTAATTATACACTGTGTACAAACATACCACTACCCAACCCAAGGCCATAGGTTGATGCAAATTTAGGTAATACCTGGAGAGTAACACTTAGAGCAATGATCATTAAAGCTGTGAGCAACTGAAGCCTATACAGTTGTTAATTAAGATCTCTCTTTCTCCCCCACCCTATCTGCACCAATAATCTAAACACATAAATCAATGGGTATGTTTTCGCCAAGCCTACAGTTGGGACATGTGTCCTATTGTTCTACAAATATTTAAATGTTTGACTATTAATCTTCACTGTTCAAATAGTATCATTGGTGGCCTGTTGATATCAATGTAACCTGCATGCAGTTATAATGCCCACTGTGGTTCCATATATGCATGTGTTCTGTTTGCTATGCAACTGTTCCAAATCTGTTGTTTTGGGTTAATGGGAATACCTATGCATGCTGTTATAACTAACCAACATATGTTATAAAACTGCAACACCATAGCATGTCTGGGAAGGCCAATCCCAGCAGATCTGCCTGTCCTGCCTCAACTGGCCATGGCACCAGGCCCCAGCACATCTGGGACCCAACCCAGGACCTCCTTGTCTGCTGGTCCTGCACAACCTTCGGGTGGAACTGCCTCAGGGGGATGGGGCGCACCCCCCCCCGGGAGCGGGTGCAGACAGGACACTGTCACCCGTCGTTAGGTCTGGGATTGGTGCATAGCGAGCTTCAAAAGGAGTTCAGAGATCTGCTACGCCAGCTTGAGGGCCGTGTGGCACATCTTGAGAGTCAGCCTGCCCCTCCTGCTCAGCCCCCAGTATAGCCACCTTTGGGGCCATGAAGGTGCAGCGGTGACTGCCCATGGGTGGGGACCTCAGTCCCCTTGTATACATTTGAGGGCTCTTGGGCATCCAATTTCCAACTACCCTCTCTGTCTATGGTGTTTATCTCCCACATGTGTCATATACCACCCCTGTCTGCTGTCTTGTCTGTCTTGTCTGTCTTCCTACCAAACCTACTTCCCCAAATATACCTACTATTGTTTCTCAACATCCCACTCTCACCTTATAAAAAAGGGCAGTATTTTCCCACAAAAAATGTCACCCCCTACATAGCTGTCCATTTCACACATGTGTCCAATGGACACATGCAGTCTGGTCTAATTGGCTTAACAACACATTACTGTTGTCCTCACCCCTCTCTCAGGGGTTTGGGGTTCCAAATTCACCTCCAAATTCTGCACAAATGCACAACCATTGCTGTATAAGAAATGGACAGCTATGGACCATCTCTACACCCATCCTGCACATCACTAGCTCTCTGTCACATTGTTTTTCCCTCTGCATGTCCATTTTTCACCACTTTCTATCACTCCTGTTTTTTTTTCTTTTAAAAAATTAGTGCGGGGGTAAGTCGGAGTAAGCTGCAGTAAGCAGCAGTAAGCAAGTTTGTGTGATGCTAAGCGATGCCTACACAGATTAAGTAGTTTTCCTTTTAACCGTGTGTTGGCATCGCTTACCATCATGCAAACCCACGCAAACCCACTTATAACTGCTTAAAACTGCCTTAATCACCATGTCTCCATCAGCCACTGTTCTGCCCAGCAACAAAATAATCAGCCCTGTCAAGGCTTGGACCCAGGATCCTGTACACCATACTCAGAGCAACTTACCAGAACACCATCTGAGATATAACAATGAATGCTGTTTTTTTCAAATATATTATTGAGTACAGGTATAGAATAATAGGGAGCAAATATCATGGAATCAGTCATGCTTAGTATATATAAATATACACATATAAATGTGCATGGTGATAGATAAATATTAAAAAGTATATACATATATGGAGCTATACATATAAAACAAATATGTATATAATATATATATATATATATATATATATATATAGATATATATATATATATATATATATGCCCTTAACATGTAGTGGAGTCATACCCAGCACCATACTTCTACACCTCTTAGTACAATAATTCTGGACAAAGTATGTCAAAATGGTGGGACAATGATCCAAGAACAGGGACATGATGTATGTATTGCACTTATAAATGTAGAATGTTCCTACAGTAACAGGGTTTGTGTCAGCATACATGTCCAGAAGGATGTGAGTTCTGAAACTGAAATGTATGTCATCATTTACAGACATAAATCCTGACATCATCACAGGGACATCATCATAGTGATTTACCACAGAAATGAAAATAATGATTCTGTGGAACAGAACATACATGTGAGCGATAATCCTGGTCAGTCTGAAACAATCTGGCCAGTCAAGAGGTATGCTCAGAACCCCTTAGTACAACAAATTTTGACCAAGCCTGACCAGGGAGGGGGGGGGGCATGAAACTGGGAACATATCTCAAATACTGGAGTAGATAAGGTGACACAGTTCATGCAGTAACACCCTCATGTATGTTGTAATATATATTGACTGGAAAAGCCCAAGTCCAAAACAAAATTACTCCCTACTAGTCAATGACATACATCTACACATCATTCCACTGATTTGTCAGGCATACACAACAGGTATGGGGGCCAGGCAACAGTACATCTGATAAATATCGAGACATAACATCACAGTAGGGAGACTACACTGAGCTGCTAGGCATGTCACCACATTCTGTCTAAACTACAGGCAGACTGACACAACAGAAACCCAATTTTGCTATGGGGAGTACACATGTAATTGTAAATATATCAGGCACTACAGGGATGTAACATCACTGACCAACAGACATCAGCATGAAAGTGCATACCCAGAACCAATCTCACCACATTCAAAGTGACATACTGGTAAGCCACAGGAACAGTACAGTATATAGACTGTGTGAACAAAATCATCAGCATGTTTGCCACTCACACACTACCCCTGTATATACTGTCCCAATGCACAGTGTAGTCTGATGTCTGATTGCGGTATGGGACATGCGTCATTCTGACACCTGACTGTGGTATGGGACATGTGTCAGTCTGCGCCTACAAACATATACAGATAATAGAGCACCAGAAGCTGGAGCAACATGCAAAGTCAGATAGAAAAGGACCCTCAACACTTACATCTACCCCCCTCCCTACACAGGCCAAATAACACATTCACTGCTAGTCTGTCAACAATTGCCAGAAATACACAGTCCTGTCAACTGCATAGAGTCCCACAGAACATCCAGGCCTTGTCGTCATAATATAAGGCCTCCTACACATAACATGTCTGACAGTCTGATACATCACTGGGATGATATCAGGAATGAAGTCACTATATAATGATATATGATACATATCCACCTCTTACAGCATGACATCTGGACAAAGCCTGACATATTTGTGGGCAAAGGCCCAAACACAGGAGCATTATTGACAAATTGCTGTCATAAACTGAGAAAGTTGCTGGTGTAACAAGGTTGTTGTAACATACCTGTTCTGAGGGATATGAAGTCAGAAAAACACATGGATGTTACTATTTATTGACTGCAATCCTCAGAGTATGCTACTGAATTTCCAAGGCCAACAAATGTGTGAGTAACACACTAAATATAAGAGTCCAAACTCGGGCCAGTCTGCAGATAGCCCTCCATTTGGAAGTTATGTCAACTACATAACACTATCAGACTTAAATTCATGCAGAGCAGCCATATCCACACAAACCCGGTCAAACTAGCATTAGTTCAACTGTATAACAGCAATACTTACATTCTGTCCTTATGTCTTGAACATTCTCCCCCAGTTTGTTGGGCTGTCTCCACAAAGTTTGTCATAAGAAGTCCCAACTACACTCCATGATGCTGTTTGTCACACATACCTCCAAGAAGTACTCCTCCCAAGCAAGGAAAAGTGGCAACCCCAACATGAAGTATCAGTTATAGGAGTGTGTTTCCCTTTCAATTGGGTATGGGAATGACACCACAGATCCTCCACATGCAATTAGCAACTGGGGAACTCCAAGTGGTGCACAGGCCATCAGCTGCTCATGAGCATTACCTACTAAAGGCAAGACGCTGCCTATACAAAACAGATATATATCCTACATCTGTCTCAGAGAGAGAGAGAGAGAGACACACACAGAAACAAATAGACAGGCAGACATACACACTGAGACTGACAGACTTTGCCGACTGAACTGAAAACAAATAAACACAGCTAAGTCAAACAATCAAACCTGTAACGGAATGTGGTAGGGGGCATGTAAACGCGGAAACTAGGAAGTTCAAACAATATTATGTCTCAACAACACATGCTGTACTGATATATTGCTGAGCAGAATGTATGGCCATAGAAACTTTGCCTGTCTGCAGTGACACAGAACACAGCTTAGGGCCATGAATCACCCCTGGAAAGGATGGCTCACATATGACCACTACTGGAGTGTATGTTGCACAGTACTGACTGTGACACTGCAAGGCTACACCCAGTGCAAATCATACCATCAGTAACTCTACTACGTCCAGCTCTGACTTGTGCCTCTTTTTTCACTGCCAATGTCTCCAACCCATATAACATAGCTGGTCTCATTACCTTCTTGTAGACCTTCGCTATCACTCTTAATGTTACTTGTCTGTCACAAATCACACATGACACTCTTCCCCACCACCCACATCCTGCCCATACTCAAATTGTCACCTCTCCCCCACACTAGCCATTACTCTGAATTGTTGTTCGCAAGTATTTATACCTATTCACCTTAGCAAACTGTACTCCCTGCATCCTCACCACTCCTCCATCGTCCCTCCCATTCAAACGCATATATTCCATCTTATTCCTGCTGACCATCATTCCTCCCCCTCTAGACCATACCTTCACCTCTCAGGGTCTCCTCAACCTGTTCCCTACTCTCATGAAGCCAATTGGGACAGTTCCTATTTTCCCTCAGAACCACAAGGGCGGGAGACTTAAACCTTGACATGGTTATTAATAGAACGTGCTGGAGGGACAGATTCATCACCCAGAGACTCCCTATGCTGTGGAACAAAATCCTGGTACATGTGAGGCAGAGCACCTCGCTGGCCTTGTTCAAGAGGAATCTTGACCAATGGATGGGAGATCACAGATATACCCCAGGGATTACTTCAGTGTCACTGCTTGACAGAGGCACAGCAAAATAATAGGCATAGTTTTCTTCAAACTAAAGGGGTGGCAAAAGCCACATAACTATGGGCTAGGCTTATAAATGCCCTTGGGCAGATAGCCTAGTATGAACCTATGAACCTATGAACCTATGACAGACCACAATGTCATCTGCCAACAGCACAGTCTAGGGGGACTCCTGTCTGATCATGTCTGTCAACCTGTCTATCACCACTGCAAATAAAAAAGGGCTCATAGCTGATCCCTGATGTACTCCCACCTCCATCGTAAACACACCTGTCAGTCCTAATGCCGAACTCACTGCTGTCATACTAGCCTAGTACATATCCTGCAGCATTCGTGTGGATTCCTCCTCTGCCACTTCTGACCACCTCATATAATACCACAACTCCTCTCTAGGCATCTTCGCATATGCTGTCTGTAAGTCCACCAAGACACAACGCAGCTACATCTGACCTTCTCTGTATGTCCCCATCAATACTGTCAGAGAAAACATCGCATCTGCGCTGCTCTATCCTGGCATGAAACTATGCTGCTGATCAGTAATTCTCACCTCCCTGTTGAGCCTAGCTTCCACCACCCTTTACCATTACCTCATGCTGTGACTAATCAATGTTATCCCTCTGTAATTATTACAGCTCTGCACAGAACCTTTATTCTCATAATCAGTATGCAAACACATTTCATCCACTCCTCATGCATCCTCTCACTTTCCTAGATTACAGTAAACAATCCATTTAAAATTACCACTGCCATTTGTCCTAAACACATCCATGCTTCCACAGGTATGTCATCTGAACCAATAGCCTTTCCATTCTTAAACCTCTTCATAGCTATCCTTACTTCCTCCTTGATAATCTGTTGCACATCCTGATTCACCATACCCATGTCATCCAACCTTCTCACGCCCTCATTCTCTTCATTCAACAACCCATCAAATACTGTTTCTACTTGCTTGACACACTCTCCTCACTAGTGAATGCAGTACCACCATTATCCTTTCTCAGCCTTATCTGTTGCACATCCTTCTTAGCTTCATGTCTCTGTCAAGCCAATTGGGACAGTTCCTATTTTCCATTCTTGGTGTCCAACCTGACATACAACCCTTCAGATGCCCCATCCTCAGCCTTTACCACCAATCTTTTTGCCATGCACCCCATCTCCCTATACACCTGTCTATTGTCTGCATCTGTCTGACAATCCCACTTCTCCTTGGCCATCCTCTTTCTCAGTATACTCCTCTGTACTTTCTCATGCCACCACCAGGTCTCCTTGTCCTCCTTCCTCTGTGCAGATGTCACACCAAGTCCTGTTCTACTAGTCTAGCTCAGATGTAGTTACCCAGATATTTGCTAACTCTTCACTGCCCCCCCCCCACTGCCTGTCTTAACTCTGCCCTGAACACAACCTGACAATCACCCTTTCTCAGTATCCACCATTTGATACATGGTGCCACCCTCACACTCCTCCCCCCTTCATGATCACCAATGTCGCCCCACAGACCAACCTTCCAAGATACCTAACTACACTTTCCCCTGTCACCACTTTACAGTTAAAAATCCCCATCAAACAGGCCCACCTGCATAGGAGATAATCCAGCTCTGTGCATCTTCCTCCACTCGTGTATGTCACCCTATGCCCCTTGGTCTTGTAATGCTATGCATTCACCACACCCATATCCAACCTCTGTTGCAAACTCCACCACCATCTCACCTTCTGCATTCCTTTGCTTAACACCATACCTACACATCACCTCTGCATCCCCTCTGCCCCACACACCAACATGCCCATTGGAATCTGCTCCAATCACCACTCACTCACCCCTGGGTACACACATCATCACTTCATCAAACCACTCCAAAGTACGTCTGTTTCATCCATCACACATGTAATTAGTGGAGCATATGCACTAACAACTGTCAGCATTACACCATCAATTCCCAACCTCCAGAACATCACTCTACCTGACACTCTTATCACCCCCACAAACTCTCTTGGCATAATGCTTCTTCAGGTTAACCCCTACATCATTTCCTCTCCCATACACACCATGATAGAAGTATTTGTACCTGACTCTGATACACACAGCTGCACACCCCTTTCATCTGGTCTCTGGCACATACAATATATCCACCTTTCCTCTGTCCAGCATATCAGCTAGGTCTGTCCCCATACCAGTCATACTCACAACATTAACAGTTCCTACCCTCACTACTACAAACCTAGCCTTTCACTTCTCTGCCTGCCATATCAGCATCAGACATCCTCCAGGGTATGTCTGTAAATGCAAAGTCTAATGCACTATCAAATGACATATGTATGTTACAGCGATATAAAGAAAGTGTCACTAACTGTGGCCTATAGCCCACCATGTATGTGCGTTCTCCTACAGATGTCCTGCCCTAACAGGTTGACATGACTGACTGAGCAGCAAGACTGTTATTACATTGTGCCATACTGACATAGAACAGAAATGTAGAGCAGGTATTACCTGTGGATATATATGTATGGGTAGGTGTACCTGGCTGCCTCATAACAGCTGACATGGGATGCAAAATGTGTAACTTTAGCTTCTGTGCATCCAACAGAGTTACACTTCTACAGCTACTGGTTGTGGCATTGCCCTGGTACAGACATGGGTAGTATAATGAGCATGAGTACACAGACATGGGTAGTATAATAAGCATGAGATCACAGACATGGGTAGTATAATAAGCATGGGTACACTGACATGGTTAGAATAATAAGCATGAGTACACAGACACGGGTAGTATAATAAGCATGAGTAAACATACATGGGTAGTATAATACGCATGAGTACACAGACATGGGTAATATAATAAGCATGAGTACACAGAGATGGGTAGTATAATAAGCATGTGTACACAGACATGGGTAGTATAATAAGCATGAGTACACAGACGTGAGTCGTGTAGTAAGTATGAGTACACAGACATGGGTTGTTTAATAAACATGAGTACGCAGACATGGGTAGTATAATAAGCATGAGTACACAGACATGGGTAGTATAATAAGCATGAGCACACAGACACGTGTAGTATAATAAGCATAGGTACACAGACATGTGTCGTATAATAAGCACGAGTCCACAGACATGGGTAGTATAATAAGCACGAGTACACAGACATGGGTAGTATAATAAGCATGAGTACACAGACATGAGTAGTATAAAAAGCATGAGTACACAGACATGGGTAGTATAATAAGCATGAGTACACAGACACGGGTAGTATAATAAGCATGAGTACACAGACAAGGGTAGTATAATAAGCATGAGTACACAGACACAGGTAGTATAATAAGCATGAGTACACAGACATGGGTAGTATAATAAGCATGAGTACACAGACACGGGTAGTATAATAAGCATGAGTACACAGACACGGGTAGTATAATAAGCATGAGTACACAGACACGGGTAGTACAATAAGCATGAGTACACAGACACGGGTAGTATAATAAGCATGAGTACACAGACATGGGTAGTATAATAAGCATGAGTACACAGACATGGGTAGTATAATAAGCATGAGTACACAGACAGGGGTAGTATAATAAGCATGAGTACACAGACATGGGTAGTATAATAAGCATGAGTACACAGACACATGTAGTATAATAAGCATGAGTACACAGACATCGGTAGTATAATAACCATGAGTACGCAGACATGGGTAGTATTATAAGCATGAGTACACAGACATGGGTAGTATAATAAGCATGAGTACACAGACATGGGTAATATAATAAGCAAGAGTACACAGATGTGGGTAGTATAATAAGCATGAGTACACAGACATGAGTATTATAATAAGCATGATTACACAGACACATGTAGTATAATAAGCATGAGTACACAGAGAAGGGTAGTATAATAAGCACGAGTACACGGACAAGCGTAGTAAAATAAGCATGAGTACACAGACAAGGGTAGTATAATAAGCATGAGTACACAGACACGTGTAGTATAATAAGCATGAGTACACAGACACGTGTAGTATAATAACCATGAGTACACAGACACGGGTAGTATAATAGGCATGAGTACACAGACATGGGAAGTATAATAGGCATGAGTACACAGACATGTGTAGTATAATAAGCATGAGTACACAGACACAGGTAGTATGACATGGGTAGTATAATAAGCATGAGTACACAGATATGGTTAGTATAATAAGCATGAGTACACAGAGATGAGTAGTATAATAAGCATGTGTACACAGACATTACAAGATTTCTGCAAATATATAGAGCTGAGTATATTTTTCTGTATTTTCTGTATTATAGAGCTAAATCGTTGCTTATATATCTGTTGTCTTAGTGTTCTGCAAATATACAGAGATCACTATACATTTTTTGGGTTTTATAATTTGCACTTTGATTCCTCACATCTCTGTTGAAACTTTTCCCCACCCCCCTCCCTGTTCTGGTAGTAGTTTAAATTTGGTGGCTTTTGCAGTGCCCACCCCACTTTAGATTTGATCTAGGACACTCCCCCAGTCCCATCTCTTTACCGCATTCTACCTAATAAACCCTTTCTGCACTTGCTTTTAGCCCTTTTTAATTTAATTACATTTTTTCAAACTGTGTGTGGACTAATATTGCTACATACTCAAGTGTGCCAGCTTGCACTGCATGTGAATTGTTTTTACTACTGTTTTTGCTACTTTTCTGGAAAAAAAAAAATATAAGCCTGTTTCCTACCTTTCCTGTAATTAGTGTTCCAGATACAGATTTGGTGTATCCAGGACTATTTGTAAGCTTCTGAGCCCCCAAGCCTTTCTGTGTTGGAGAGAAGCCTTCTAGCTTAACAGTGGGAGTGGTAAGCACTAGGTAACCTGTCTACCACATAAGGAGTGGTTCTGGCCCAGAATTTGTAGTTATTGGCTTTTTGGGCGGTCTTCCATCTCTCTCAACTTTCTGATTTGAAGGCCTGCATTTGCACTTGTTTCTGTCCTGTAACTCCTGGGCCCATCTCATTTGCTCACTCAAAACAAAAAAACAAACAAAAAAAAAAAAACAAAGAAAAAAAAAAATCTGCTTTTACTGCATTTGTGTTTCTTCCTACTTAATTTTGCTTTTGCGTCATCTTAGAAGTACCATGATCTCCATACAAATGCTTTAAATTTTCCTAATTTTGAACATATGGTCTTGACCATATGAAGTTTGAGTTACCAAAACTTGATCATCTGACATAAACCCATATAAATATAAATAAATAAACACACACACACACACACACACACACACACACACACACACACACACACACACACACACACACACACACACACACACACACACATAAAATAAAATGAGCATCTAATCAATAAAAAAAAATAGCATCACCTTCTTCACTACCACCCTGCTCATTTCTTATGTTTTCACCTGGTGATCTGCCCTCTGCTTGCTTCCTTCCCTATTTCATCACTTTGTTACATTCTCATTTTTACACTTTAATTTGGTCAGATATAGATGAGCACACCCGAATCATGTCCCTTCAAGGCTTCCAAATCATCTCTTCTTCTTGCCATTGCTTTGCACATGGCATTAAACGCAACATAGTTGACGTTGTGCACAAGAGGCCAGTGCTGGTTCTACTCACCCTTCCCTGCAGTCATGCCTTCGTACGAAGTGCAGTGCCTGCAGACTCTGCCCAGCTGTGAGTGGTATGTTTAATAAACTCATCCTCTGACACTAATTCCCTCATTATTCGTTCTTAATGAGCATGGGTCACACAGACATGTAAACAGTGGAAGGCTGGCCATGCCTGCACCTGCAATTTTTCTGAATCCTAGCCCGTGTCACAAAAAAATGGATGCTAGTCTAATCTTGAATTGCAGCTTAGAGAGCAGAGCCCCTTTTTTAACTATTTTTTTTATTTCACAAAACTGATGTGGACGAAGTAATTTTAGACTTGACTTTTTAAATCCTTTTAACCCAGAAATTGTTGCATTATAATTCCTTTCCAAGTATTTATGAAAGATGTATTGCAAGGAATGATCTTGATTTGTGTTATCACTTGCAATGAGGCAAAACAAAGAGCACATGAAAAGCTTGGAAAGAGAAAACAAAACATTACACTGACATTTCCAGTTTATACCTGTGATGATTGGGGAGAGATGGGCGAAGTCTGCCAGCCTAGTCAAATAGAATTTGATATATAATTCTGGCATTTGTAAACAAATGTAAAATACAGGCATATGTCTTGAGTGTAAAGAATACTGTGAAATGTGGAACTGCAAAATATGTGACAACATTGCACTCTGCTGGCCCAGTGAAGCATTTTGTAACCTTTCATGTTAGAATTCAGCTCCAGGGCGGCTGGATGAAGATTTTATGCCCATTGTTTTAAGGCTAATATTTATGACTAGAATTTATGAAATGTCTTGTATTGTTGTAAGTTTCTGAGGAGGTGTTAGATTGCTAAATAATGCAGCTTGTGGCCTGAGAACTCAGAACAGGTGTTAAGATGATGCAATATGCATACTGAGAAAACCTAAGTGTCAAAAATTATGTAATTTTGCGAGGGCCTTAGAGACATGTTTGTTAGTAATGTTTAAATACTATTTCTCACAAGAGACTAAAAAGCTTTTTGACTTTGGACATCTAACTTATCAGCACTCTGCCATGTGCTCACATGTAAGTTTTAGCACTGTGATTTCTTGTAGGAATAGTTAAAGCTAGTAAAGATTAATTAGGCATTTTTCTTTGAAATCAGACCTGTCCTACTATATTATTTTAAGTTTCTGTGTGATCTCTGAACTCTTAGATATCTCTGTGGTGTAGAAGGTTTGTCTTGTGCTTTGATTATTTATTATTAAATATTTTTAAAACCTTCTACCTGTGGCTGATTTGTGTAGATATAAGCTCTATAGTACATTGCATATTTATAGATGTTATTGTAATAGGCCACTCTAAAGTAAGCTTTGACTGTTAGTCATACTACCGTTGGATATTAATATTGCACAGTAATAACTGGACACCCTTTTAAGGGCTTTTTAGTAGCTGATATTATTAACTGGGTGGTGGCAGTAATTACTACTGTAAAGTCTGGGTAAAGGGGCACAGTTGGAGAATCTGTGTCAGCCTTTCCCAGGAGTGTCTGTGAAGTTGTATAAATACTTATTTCAAAGTGTGTGTGTGTATGTGTGTGTGTGTGTGCGTGTGTGTGTGTGTGTGTGTGTGTGTGTGTGTGTGTGTGTGTGTGTGTGTGTGTGTGTGTGTGTGTGTGTGTGTGTGTGTGTGTGTGTGTGTTGTGTCAGCTACTTGGCAGGGACATGAAGCACTGGTTGGACAGAGAGGGTACTTGAGGTTTTAGCTTGCCCATTTAAGCTGAGACCTGGACCCTATAGCTGTGCCAGTGGGGAGTCTTATTGGGGACCTGGTGAGCAAGGGAGCAACCAGCCCCAGACTGACTGTGATCTCTGTGTGCACTTAAAGGGAAATTGTACTTTACTGTGTGTATTAGTTATCCTTTCCTCCTCTAGGAAACGACCTCCCTGGTGTTAGTGGTGAGGATTGAAGCTCCTTGATTGCTGAGCCAGGGCACGGGCATCACAAGTGTTTGGCAGTGGTGGGATCTACTTCACATACTAATTGGCTTGTAGTGGTGTGGGTAGAGTGAATTCCTGTAGCTTATGTACAGTGATCTCTAAAAGCGTTTTGTACTCTAAAGCAGACACACAGTGTATACTCAGAGTACAGATCACAATTGTTTTATTTCTTTTGTTAGCTTAGGGTTACTCAGGGTGAGCAGGCAGCATGTCAGCAAAAGAGTATGGAAAGCTGACAAGGAGCCAGCTGGTGTAGCTGTGCCAGGCTAGGGGACTGGTGCATGGAAACCTGACTAAAGCAGACCTAATTGCAGCCTTGGTTACAGCTGCATCAGAAAACAACAGCCTGGAGGACAATCAGACTGACAGTGGAGATACAATATACTCGGAGAATGGACAGCTCAACCTTTCTGCAGTGGACTTAAAAATCCAGCTGGAGCTAAAGAGACTTGAGTTGGAGGCCAGGAATATGGAACTAGAAGCAGCCGAGAAAATGAGGAGTCTACAAGCTGAGGAAAATGAATGGCAGAGGAGACATGAGAGGGAAATGCTAACTCTTCGCTAGAGTCATGGAGGTAATGGGGAAGGGAGTAACTGGACCCCAGAAGCACAAAAGGTCAGTAAATTTCTTCCACAGTTTAAAGAAGGGGATAATTTTGATAGCTTCATTCATATGTTTGAGTGGGTATGTAAACAGTATGAAGTTGACCAAGGGCTTTGGGTATTGTTCCTGACCCCTTACTCCATGGTAAAGCTGTAACGTCTTTTGCAAAAATGCATGACACTGACTGTTTTGATTACACTGCTGTAAAAAAACATTTATTAGAATGTTTTAAGCTAACACCTGAAATGTATAGGAAAAAGTTTCATCAGCATAGACGCAAGGCAAATGAAAATGTATGTGAATATGTTGCTGAACTTGAGCACTTATTTTCATAGCTGGGTGAGTGGATGTCAGGTCACCACTTTTGAAGGGCTGGCAGACCTTTTGGTAAGGGAACAAGTCCTTAGCACTTTGCCTGAGGACATGAGGATCTGGTCAGCTGATAGACAGTGTGCTACTTCAGAGGAGTTGGGGAAGAAGGGAGACCTATGCCTAGCAAGTAGGCAGCCCTACACAGAAAGGGACCCCCCAGTACTGCTTATGGGACTAAAGGAACCCATGATGGGCAGCACAGACTGCCCCAACAGAATCTGCCAGTAGCAGGGGAAGTCACTAGTCCAGGTACATGTCCAGGAGCTAGGGTTAAATGTTTTGAATGCAACCAGTGGGGCCATGTGGCATACAGATGTCCACGGAGGCAAGGTAGGGAACAAAAGATAAGGGAGCCAGTAAGTGGTAAAGACAAAATGCCAATTGTAGGTTGTCTTGAGACAACAGGGGTACGGAACTACCATCCTGCAGATGCCCTGAGAGGGAAGGATTTGGATGAGGCAGTACTATGTACTTATGCAGTTACATGCAGTGAGGCTAGGTGACAAACATGTGAGTCTGGTAGACTGTGGGAGACCCAGACAGACTGCATACTTGCAGCCAGGACTGCTGAGGTGGTTACTTCAGGGAGTGAGCTATGCTGTAGCAGTGAGACTGAATGTGAGCCACAGCTGCTAGTGGGTACTGATGTTCCCTTGGACAGGGTAACTGCAAAGGTAGAGGTGAGTAGTAGTACCCAGGCTGACAGTGAGGCGCCGCTGTCAGAGAATGCCAGACTTCCTGTGGAAGGGGAGCTGGGAACGGTTACAAGGAGAGACTTGAGACAGGCTCAGCTCTCAGACCCTACATTGCAAGGCCTGAGGCAGGTAGCTAGGGAGGCACCTGATTCTCAAGGGAAGGGGGAATCTGTATACTGGAACAAAGGGTTACTGTACAGAGAGAGGTCCCCTGAGGGAGGGCTAGAAGGTGAGAGAGTACAGCAGTTGGTAGTGCCTAGAGCTTACCATCTGGCACTTCTAGCCATAGCCCATGATATTCCCTTTGCAGGTTATATGGGCATAAAATGTACAAAGAGGCGTGTTATACAAAACTTTTATTGGCCTGGAATTTCCAGAGATGTAACAGGGTACTGCAATACCTGTGAGCAGTGCCAAAAGGTAGGCAAGGAAGGAGACTAGGTGAGAGCTCCTTTATTGCCTTTGCCTGTGACTGAGAAGCCATTTCAGAGGGTAGCTATGGATATTGTGGGTCCTCTGAGTACCCCAAGTTCCACAGGGAAAAAGTATATCGTAGTGATTGTATATTATGCTACACAATACCCTGAGGTAGTGGCTTTATCCTCCATTGAGGCAGAGAAGGTGGCAAATGCTTTGCTAGAGATTTTCAGCAGGGTAGGTTTCCCAAAGAAATACTGTCTGACAGAGGTGCCAATTTTATGTCAGACCTGCTGGCTTCTCTGTGGAAGTCCTGTGGGGTGAAGCACATGAAGACCACCCCTACCAT